>NW_015971495.1:0-325184 GCF_000769745.1 Penicillium expansum | reverse complement strand
GATCTATATGCAGATAGATCTATTCGAATGGAACGATTCCGGGCTCATAACTGACAGAAATCTATCGTATTAAAATATATGGTCAAAATGACTGATATTGAGAACTCTAACTAACATAAATGACAAAACCCGCTATTTCAACAATCTGTGCGGACATCGATGACTAACTGTATTATGCACTTTTGTATGGTATGCTCGGTACCAGTTGTCACATGATTTTGTGGGTAAAATAACCTGTCTCACCATGTATTCGAACCTGGACTTTGACATTTTCAAACTGACTTGCTATGGCAGAGAGTCTGGAAATACTAAGGGATACCATGGAGAAGAGAAATTGTAGATTTATAACGGGGAATAAGAGTTTGACCCCTAATTTGTAAGGCGTTTGTGGCACAGTGACTAGACAGTCGCTAGACTAAAAGCTACGTATTCCACATGGGGCCAATCTATAGTGGAACTAAGGAGCATTGGCATTGGACACAGGGATTGTCGGAAGGTTTACGGAGTACTGTTCTTTGTTCTTTGTTCTTTGTTTTTGCTCTTTGAACGGACCTCGGACCTATCTCAGCGGTATCTTGAACGGGCCTCGGATCGATCTCAACGGTATCTCCACTGAGGGGTTAAGTCCGAGGTAATAGCACAATATATGATGTAATAAGTTCGAGAAGAGGTCCGAAAGAAAGCCTCTCGACCGTTGGGACTAAAGGATTGAGCTGCTTTTTGTGGTCAGAGGCTTTGATCTGGTGAATGAACAGGGCACAGCGAATTGCAACGCTGTACGCCGTATACAGTGTTTACATAGATCTACAAGGGAAGAAACAGATTCGAAGGCCATTCAGCCTCGTTTTTTGCCTTTTTCATTTAGGTCATTGGGGGTATTTTCCTCCCCAGATGGTTTACACACAAATAACGATATCTGCTCTATGCTGACGAGCACGAGAGATGATGGTGCATTGGCCACTTTCTGCGCAGTGAAAACATGATGAAGGACGAATCCACCGGATCCAGGAATTTCAGAAGACGCTGCAGAAAGGGTATGCGTGACAAAAAAAAAGATAACAATAAACACAAGAAACACCCATAATTGCTGCCGCAGGAAGTATCGTATGGCCAACCCAGTATGCCCCCGGCCCCAGTTTGCCATTGCGCCGAAGAGACTAGAAAAGATTCAAGTGTGATTATTCGTTTCGGTCATAGGTCTTGCCACCCCAAATATGAAAACAAGATAGCAATCATCGCTAGAAGGACATGTAATCAAAAAAAGAGATGTCGATTAACCCTGGGATGGCACACCAGTGGACTCCGAGGGGACCCGGCCGCCGCGGCCACGGCCGTAGCCACGACTGTAACCACCACGACCACGACCATAGCCGCCGCGGCCACGGCCACGACCGCGGTAGTTGGGGCGGTAGCCATCAACGCTACCCTGTCCGAAGGTTTCCATATTGCGTTTTTCCTCCTCGCCGCGCCATTCACGACCACCAACACGACCGGTGTTTTCTTCACGATCGCGAGCCTCACTTGAGATATTGTCAAAGAAGGAAGAACCGCGGTTGTAGCCGTGGTTCGACGAAGCGCCGCCGCCATTTGACATGGATTCCATGGATTCCGCCTCTTCGGCTGCATGGGCCTCAGCTTCAGCTACAGGAACTCCAGTGGCAATGGCCTCCTTCACCAAATCCTGCTTGTTGAACTTGGCGTTTGCGGTTTGGAAATCGTAATCCGATTGGGGGACTTCGATTTTCTTGGGCTGCTGCTGAGGGCGAGCACCGCCGCGTCCACCACGAGGGTGGTGGTGACCGCCTCGGGGAGCACGGGTGTTGTCATAAGGGCGCATGTGGTTCATCTGCTGCGTAAGCGCATCCACGGCACCTTCGGGCTGTCCGGGTTGCTTTTGAGCACCAGGCTGTGGCAACTTGGCCATGGCGGCAGCAACGGCAGCAGTGGCAGCCGCAGTGGCATCAGTGATAGACTGGTTATTTCCCCGAGGGGCGGTAGGAACGTGGGCGTTTGGAGGAGCGGGCTTTGGAGCAGCGATCGGGATAGCTGGCATGACTCGGCCATTCTTCTGAGGGGCAGCAGTCAGAGGAGCAGAACTGACAGGACCTTGTAAGGCTTCAGCCACTGTAGGCTTAGACTCGATTGGAGGAGTGGGGGCGTTCTGCTCGGCTGGTGTTGCGTTTCGGCTGGTGGACTTGTTGGGAAGCTTGTTCTCAACCGGGAGTTCGGAGGTGGGCTTAGGTGCGGGAGCGGGAGCGGGAGGTCCAGGGCGCTGAGATCCAGGCTGCTGAGATCCAGGTTGCTGAGGACCAGGCTGCTGGCCGGGGCCAATAGGCATCGGCGGTTGGAATTGACCAGGACCAGGGGGGAATCCATGGCCTGGAGGGGGATACCATCCGGGCGGAGCACCGTACGGCGGGAAACCAGGACCGGGAGGGAATGGAGGAGGTGGTCCAAATCGCTGTCCGTAAGGAGGGTAGTACCCTTGCTGGAATTGGTGCTGCGGGGGGTAACCAGGAGGAGTTGGGCCAGCTCCCTGGGGAAGCTGGGGAGGGCCCTGTGGAGGGCCCTGAGGAAGATTCTGTGGAGTAGGTCCCGAGTCAGGTCCCTGGGGAGGAACTGGCCGTTGAGCACCCTATTGGACTAGTCAGCACACTGTATACAAATGATACAGAAAACATGTCCAAGGTGGGGAATTGATCATCAGAAGGAAGGCAACGGAAATCTCTACACGGTTTTGCGCATTCAGAACAGGTCTGTGAGTTTACATCCGAGAATTTTTCGTCACTTGATCAATTTGCCGAAACAATGGTGGTTTTGTGTGGGATGACGTGGTGGATCGAGGAAAGAGCTGTGGTGACTTACCCCGAGAATGGCAGGGTCATCTGGTACCCGAGGTGCTTCTTGCGGCGCGGGGTCCTTTTGGTCCTCCCCAGCAATGCTAATGTCCTTCACATCACTTCCTCGAAAGACGATGTACTCGTAGACACTGGTGGAGGGGGGCACTTCCTCAGCGGGGTTGCCACGGCGCCCTTCTGAGCCGAATGACATGACATTCTCAAGAGCTATCGTGGAGGCTTCGGGGTTGATTTCGTGAAGAGTACCGACATAGCTAAAAGACAATTAATTGTGGACGAGGTAATTGAGAGTCTGATAAACTCACCGAATGTCACTTTTCGAGATCAGGTTGAAACGCTGACTGCTAGATGTTAACTCCCAGCCACTTTGGCTCCGAACAGGTTCAGACTGACCCTATGAGGTGATTCATCTCCATGGCAGCTGTGCGCAATATCGCGCGGGGTAAACAAATGAGGGGATACGGAGGGGAAGAATAGGAAAACGCAGAGGTTTAAAGAGACGAGATAGGAGGTTGGGAAGAGAAAGGAAGGGAGAGGAAACGCAAATTCTGTGGTTTTGTGGAGGATGCGGGCTACGGTGGACGACGTGAGCTCGGATAGCAGTTTTGGAGTTGGCGGGGGAGAAGTTGATGGGGAAAAATGAGAGCAGCTTTTACGTTTGACTTGATTCTTTAGAGACTTGAGACACGATGACGACATCTTCGAACCGAGATCATTTTTTTCAGACATCGTGAGTCAACGCAATTCTTTGATCTTTGAATGGAAAAGTGTTGATTGACATCTCTCACAGCGCATCTTTGGATGACCAGGAGCGGAAAGATGCCAAGTCCCAGAACACCAATGGAAACCCTATTCGACTGCAGGGCAAGATCCTAGCAGCTCATCCAGACCCCTGGAATACTGGATCGATTTATGTTGCGCAAAGTAATGGCACTGTGAGAAGGATCATCCTTGCCGTAAGTGCACCCGTAGTCTCAAACCGTCTCAAATTCAAATCCTTAAATTCTACAGACAGGAGAAACAGCTAGGGCGTTTACAGGTCCTATGGCCCCCGTGACTAGTCTTTGTTTGAGTCCCGATGGCAAGCTTCTATTTGCCGGGTGCTGGGACAAAGCTATCTGGAGCTGGGATACCACCACAGGCCAGCCACGCCAGAAGTATGAAGGCCATGCCGACTTTGTTCGATCAGTCACCAGTGCAAGGCTGCTTGGAGATGACCTGCTTATCTCCGGTGGTGCCGACGCACAAGTCTTGGTGTTCAATATCGCAAGTGGTGAGAGGTTGGAGACCTTCAAGGGCCACGCTCGCGGCATCCAGGATCTCGCCCTTGACCCGGAATCAGAGAGCACGCAACCGATCGTATTTAGCGCGGGAAGTGACCGGGAGATTCGCCAATTCAGTATCTTCGGTGGGGGTAGTACTACTGACCCTCTCCTTCCACATGACACCAGTGTCTACAAGCTTTTTTTCGATAATGACGGTGACCTTTGGACTGCTTCGGCTGATAAGACTGCCAAATGCTTGGTTCGACAAGACGGATGGAAGGCCAATCTGACTCTAGAGCATCCTGACTTTGTCCGTGATGTTGTCGTTTATGAAACGGGAGGCTGGGTTGTGACTGCCTGTCGGGATGAGGAAGTCAGAGTGTGGAACCGATCGGTAAGGGATTCTTTATTTTTCGGTCTTTCTATGGTGTTTATGCTAATTACGATAGACTGGCGCTCTCCATCATACTTTCTCTGGCCACTTCGAAGAGGTCACTGGGCTTGTGCTTGTAGGGTCAACCATAGTCAGCGTAGGAATTGATGCGACCATTCGTCAATGGTCCCTTCGACCCGATGAGCTTCAACAGGCAGTGGAGCTTGCGATGAAACCCGCAGAAGAGGAAAAGGAGGAGGAGAAAAAGCCAGCCGAATCAATGTTAACGGCGGAGGAAGAGGCAGAGTTGGCAGAGCTAATGGGAGACGATTAGATGATGTGATACCCAATTGTGTTTTGAGCATGTATATACATAGGAGAGACATGTAACTGCACCAAATACCATACAATGTAGACTATACAGAACTGTCTACAACTACAAAGTGCACCTGCAACCGTACAGTATGGATCACGTGACATTCCTGATGCAGTCATGACGCACAGGGCCGATCTCCCGCGACCTCGACCTTCGCCTCGATTCCCCCGCCTAAATGGCGCTGGCCCGCACACGACTTTATTCTTCAAGACACGCTCCAACCTCCAACCCGGCCCGTCTGTCCCCCCCTTCCCCCCTCCCAGTTACGAAATATTATTTGTGCCACAAGCCCAGGACTCGATCACACGTGGGGTAGCTTCTAGACTTTGGTCCCTAGGTACTGTGCTGTTAGAACACATTAGTAACCCCTCTTGGGCCTCGGACTGACGGACGTCTAGTCTCCGACCAGCAAAAGCATTGAAAACTCAGCCACAATGGCCGCCTCGATCAACCACTCACATCCACGCCATGACGTACCTGTAACAGGCCCTAAAATGGTCAATCGCTTGCAGCAAAGCAAGTCCCCTTATGTGAGAGATGTCTTCCCTCAGGAGAAATTGCGACACGCTCACGCAGCAATAGGTCCGGGCACATAGGAACAACCCGGTAGCATGGCAAGTATGGGATGCAGAAGCTATGGAGCTTGCCAAAAAGCACAATCGTTTAATCTTTCTCAGTATCGGTTACTCCGCATGCCATTGTAGGTTACAACTACCCCTCTGGTGGTACTGGGATTCTAATCTTGTCTAGGGTGCCATGTCATGGAAAAAGAATCGTTTATGTCATCAGAGGTGGCCTCAATTCTGAATGAGTCCTTCGTCCCGATCAAGGTTGACCGCGAAGAGCGACCGGACATCGACGACGTCTACATGAATTATGTCCAGGCCACAACGGGTTCTGGTGGTTGGCCCTTGAATGTGTTTTTGACTCCTGACCTCGAGCCTGTGTTTGGTGGCACTTACTGGCAAGGCCCAAATTCAAACACATTTACGGGCCCCGAAGCAATCGGATTCGTGGAGATTTTAGAGAAATTGAGAGATGTCTGGCAGACACAACAGCAGCGCTGTCTTGACAGCGCCAAAGAAATCACCAAACAATTGAGAGAGTTTGCCGAGGAAGGGACGCACTCGCAGCAAGGTGATCGCGATAATGATAATGACGAAGAAATGGATATTGAGCTTCTAGAAGAAGCGTATCAGCATTTTGCATCTCGATACGACTCGGTCAATGGCGGGTTTGGCCGCGCACCCAAATTTCCTACACCGTCAAACCTCAGCTTCCTACTCCGGCTCGGCGCCTACCCAACCCAGGTTAAGGATGTTGTAGGGCATGATGAGTGTGAACAAGCAACCGCGATGGCCGTCACGACACTAGTGAACATGGCCCGTGGCGGCATTCGGGACCACATCGGCCACGGATTCGCACGGTATAGTGTGACAACGGATTGGGGTCTCCCCCATTTCGAGAAGATGCTTTATGACCAGGCACAGCTATTGGATGTATACGTGGACGCTTTCCGGCTCACTCATGACCCCGAACTTCTCGGCGCTGTATATGATCTAGCTGCCTACTTGACGAGCGCCCCGATACAGTCACCCACCGGAGGATTCTTTTCCTCGGAAGATGCCGACAGTTACCCTCATCCCAATGACACCGAGAAGCGGGAGGGTGCGTTTTATGTCTGGTCGCTGAAGGAACTCACTTCAGTCCTCGGGCCGCGGGATGCTCCCGTTTGCGCCAAACACTGGGGTGTTCTCCCTGACGGCAACGTTCCACCTGAGTACGACCCGCATGATGAGTTCATGAACCAAAACGTGTTGTCCATCCGTGCCACGCCGAGCAAACTCGCTAAAGAATTCGGTCTTAGCGAGGAGGAAGTGGTTAAGATCATCAAGTCGTCAAAGCAGAAGTTGCACGATTACCGCGAACGAACCCGTGGGCGGCCAGACCTGGATGACAAAGTTATCGTTGCCTGGAATGGATTGGCGATCGGTGCGCTTGCTAAGTGTAGTGTTCTGTTCGAGGAGATCGAGAGCTCTAAGGCTGTGCACTGTCGCGAAGCGGCAGCACGGGCAATTAGCTTCATTAAGGACAAGCTTTTCGACAAATCCACGGGGCAGCTATGGCGCATTTTCCGCGATGGAAACCGTGGAGACACCCCGGGTTTCGCCGACGACTACGCATACCTGGCTAGCGGGCTGCTCGACATGTATGACGCTACTTACGACGACAGCTATCTTCAATTTGCCGAGCGACTGCAAAGTGAGAAAGGCCCCTTTGATTTGAACGGGATCTAATGGCTAACCTGATGATTCTAGAGTACCTCAATGAATACTTCTTGGCTCAAAGTGGCTCTACAGCCACTGGATACTACAGCACACCTTCCGTCCCCACCCCTGGCATGCCTGGACCGCTCCTCCGTCTGAAGACCGGCACCGAGTCAGCAACACCTTCGGTAAACGGAGTCATTGCGCGTAATCTACTACGCCTATCCGCTCTGCTCGAGGATGAGAGTTACCGGACTTTGGCCCGGCAGACGTGCAACACTTTCGCGGTGGAGATCATCCAGCACCCCTTCCTGTTCGTAGGAATGCTGGACGTGATCGTGGGCCTCCAGATTGGCACTCGCACGGTGACGGGTGTATTCTCCACCGCTGATATCTCTTCGATCCGTAATCCACGTGGCGACACCCTCCTCAGTCGGAATGATGAGCCTGTGTCAGCACTCGACGTAATTCGGCAACGGGTCCGGGCCGAAGCCAGCGTGGCCGTGTCCTCGTCTATCGTGGCCACATCGATTGTCGACATTCGCCCCTCACATTTGAAAGACTTTGTGGGAAATCAGTCCTTCTGGCTCAAATCCCGAAATGCACTCTTTCAAAATTTAAAGGCCTCTGAGCCGGCTAAGAACTACTTGATGGTTTGTGAGGCTGGGCGATGCCAAAACCTTGATCTCTAGGCGCTATGAGTTTTCTTTTTTTGTTACGTTTTTCGATTCTCACATCGAGAGTGTTTTGTGTGGCTGTGGCGTTCTTGGACGTTTGGTTGGGTATTACTCCGTACACATCTGGGCACTTTACGTTATTTCAGAGCGGATCTCCTGCCGTCTAGACTGTGGACCCTGGGCTTAAATGCCGGAAAGGTGGAGGTGCATGTTGAAGAATAGTATCTACAGAGTACGGAGTACTGCGTACGCTTACTTGTACAGCAGATGCGATCGTACAGGTAGGATAATATGATGTTTTGGAATTTCCCCTTGCTACAATGTATAAGCGCCCTGTCCCACAATGACCCGTGGATGTGAGGTGTGCCAACGGGAATGTCGTTCTGATTGGCTGTCTCAGCCCTGATGTTACTTTGATCTTCCACTATCAGGACGATTAGGACGATCCATACGGAGTTCAATCATCAGACTAATATCGGAAGGCTGCCTAAAACTCAATACAACATAGAAGAGAAGCCCCAAAACGAGGTATCCTCATTTTTATTTCGGGTATTCCGGAGAATACTGTTCCCTTAAATGAGTGGCTGAAACGAAGGTGATTGATTTAATTTATTTCAGATCCGCCCGCGCAGACTACCGAATCGGCCTCCAAGCCAAGTTTCTTAGCGGGATAAGCGGAGGTTCAAGTGGAGAGGTTTTGTTTTCCCGTGGGATGTTGTGATTGGTTGTTAAAGCTACGGGTGGACGGTTTGAAACCGTTTCTGGTCAAGGTCCAGGGGTTTCCAATGTTGACAGTCTCTTGGCTTCGATCATACGAGATCTCGATTGCTCTTATTGTTCACGACAGTACTCCGCCATACTACTTTGGAGATTTTCCTTTAGAAACCCACGGTACTTTTAATTATTTTATTTCCTTTATCTCTTTTTGATTAGCGTACGTACTACGTACTCCATAATATGGACTTGTAGAAGGCGGTCCAGACAATACAAGGGACACACCCCGGGACATCATATTCTTAATTTTAATTTTTAATATATCCATATCCTTAATGCTTTAAAGGAAATTAATTCGTAAAATCTCGGAGAATATTTGCTTA
Organism: Penicillium expansum; assembly: GCF_000769745.1. Taxonomy (NCBI): domain Eukaryota; kingdom Fungi; phylum Ascomycota; class Eurotiomycetes; order Eurotiales; family Aspergillaceae; genus Penicillium; species Penicillium expansum. The sequence goes on along the minus strand of NW_015971495.1, from coordinate 316,271 downwards.
ACGTCCTAATCACCAGCCTCATATCTGTGTGAAATGGTATCTAGGACTTGGAATGTACTAAAGAATGTGCCACATTGAGGTATGTCCAAATCTCGAGAGGTTGGAGATCCCCAGAAAAGAGAATAAGTATACGATAGAGAGCCATTGAACTTTCTTTTTTTTTTTTTTCTTTTCCCCAGTATAATAATTTATAAAATAATACCATCTTCACAATTTCACCTACTCCATTCATTTGGGGCCTCATTTTAAAAATTAATTGCCTATTCCGCACGGTCCCCCCCACCTCCTCATCTCCCCTTTCTACATTATCTACCACTCTTCTTCGCTTCTTCGATTCTTCTTCTCTTCTTCTCTGTCCTCTCCAATCCTTTCAGCCTGCATCTTATCTTTCTTTCTTTCCACTCCTTGAAGGAAGAAGGTGTTTTTAGGCCTGCCACTCATTTATCCCTACCATATACATTCCTTTGTCAACGCAGTCGATCTGCTTGACCCAATCCCAACTTTCTTCACACAAACTTCCTGGAGGAGTTTCTTTGTCTTCAATTCAAAATGCGTTCTGCTGTCATCTTTGCCGCCTTGGCGGTCGGTACTTGTGCCAGGGTTATTGAGAAGGAAGTTTATGTGACCGAGTGGACTACCACCACCGTCACCGAGACTGTGACCCAGTGGCCCACCAACACCCCCAGCGCCGCTGTTTCGGTCAAGCAGGACCACACCAAGCCCACCACTGCTGCTGCCCTTCCCACGGTCGAGGTTTCTAAGAAGATCCCCGCTGAGGTCGAGTCCGCCCCTGCTGCGGTTTCTACTACCGCTGCCGCTCCCACTACCGCTGCCGCCGTGGTTGAGTCTGCTGAACCCAGTAGCGCGACCACATTTTCCACCTCCTCATCTTCGACCACTGAGGTCGAAATCAAGGCCGTGACCACCTCTGTCGCCCCCGCGGTTACCTCCGTCGCTACCTCTTCGGCAACTTCGACCACCGCCGCTGCCACTGCTGCTGCCACTGCTGCTGCCACCGCTGGCAGCTCCTACCAGGAGACTATCCTGTACTACCACAACATTCACCGTAGCGAGCACTCTGCGAGCGGCTTGACCTGGTCTGAGGACCTCGCGGGAGCTGCCCAGACCCTCGCCGCGCGTTGCACGTACGCTCACGACACGTAAGTATTCCTTCGGTGTGCTTGAGAAACAATCATACTAACGTTCACTAGCTCCATCACGTCCGCTAGTGGAGACTACGGTCAGAACATCGCATACGGTGTCGAGGCAGCCCTGGTCGGCGAGCAGGTCATCGGCGAGATGATGTACACCGATGAGGCGCCCTACTTCGCCAACCTCTACGGCGAGGCCAACCCTGATATGTCCAACTTCGAAAAATGGGGCCACTTCACTCAGATTGTCTGGAAGGCCACCACGGAAGTCGGTTGTGCCACTGTTAGCTGCTCTGACTTGGGCAATGTTGGTGGCCCCGCCCCCTTCACTGTCTGTAACTATGGCACCCCCGGTAACTACGCCGGCGAGTATGCCGACAACGTCTTGAAGCCCAGCTCATAAACGTCTCGGGATATATGGAGCTGTTGATTTGAGAATGCCGCATCTGATATTCTTCTTGTGTGGGGTGATCTAAATTCATTGATCTTGTTCTTCCAAACAACATGTCTTCCCCATTCGATTTGCGCCATCTGGATTTGTCTTCTTGTCTTTTACCTTCTTCGTCATTTGCATGTCCCGCCTAGATTGGTGACCCATACTGTATGTATGCAAGCGTGCCCCGTCCTCCTCCTTTGGAGGACCTATGGCAATGCAGATATTATTATTCTATTGTGAATATTCATTTGACTCCTTGTCTTCCGCCACTCCTGTGTTGCGGCTCATCCTGTGGATAACAAAATCTCTGGCGTCATTTTTCTTTTCTTTTGCGAGCGTGATGTACCGTGTACAACCCAGCGTATCATGAAGTCTTCTCAACATCCTCCACGAAATCGTAGGATTTTCTATTGTAGAACTAGTTGTAGTTAAATGCTTATATGTTCTTAGCTCTATGACGCTGTGCTCACGTGACCTGGAGCTCCCCCCGCATGACCGGTCCCTTCGCCCGAAACGTCATTGGAACGTGAAGTGAGAGCCTATCCCGATATACTTCAATTTTCAGGAACTTCTGTATCGGGTACACGGTAAAATACTCCCTCCATCCCGAGAGGATTCTTTCTATCTTTATTAAAGAGCTAGTCGACCTTAATCTCTCAAGCTCAACGGGTTACAAGCTTTCTTTGTACAATTTTACCCCAAGCCAAGATACCTGCGGCAACGTGCAGGGTCCAGTGATTGACATTAGCCTTGGAAGTAAGTTCTTAGCCTGGTTTATCCGGTATTCCACCCTATCATTTCCCTTTTAATTACCCCCCACGGGGTGAGGGGCATACCCTCCCGAGACAAAGCCATTTCATCGCCATCCTCCATGGAAATAGCCCAAGGTGTGATGTCTACATATTGCAAACTCGCAGAGCCTCCTATAATATCACCAGGGACCTTGTAGACACCATGAACCACTTGTCCACGGGGGTTCTTTTCTTGGCAATAATTTGACATCTGACAAACGGCACAGCGAAACTCATCCGTTTCTCCGGCGCTATCATTCCGTTCTTCCACCGTATCACCCGGTCACACCAACCTGCACCTCGGGTTTCCATATCATTTGCACCATTGCGCAGTGCTCTGTAAGTTCACCATTCGTCTATGGTCCTTTTCCATTTCCCCTTAGGCCCGAGCCGGGTCCACAACCGCCCAGATCACTCTATAACCCCCATGCCTATATAGAATTACCATGCTCTCTTCCTGTCTCGCTCCACCCAAATTTCTCTGTTGTCGCTGCATGATCTTTATTTTGTGACTTTCATCTATCCCCGCATATTTTCTTTTCATTCCCCCTGTCTCTTACCCATCTATCTGCATCTGCACATGACATAGTCTCAATGCCATCATACTGCCTCCAAGACTGCCACTACTTCTACCGCACAGCCTTACGCCTTCTATCTATTCCCACCGTTCTCGCTAGTTGCTACGCTTGATTTTTATCTTGTCTCGAGACGCCGAACACATCTAACATCATGTCTTACTCCTCAATGGCAGTCCAATTCTTCACAGCCCCCAAACCACTCGGCGATTCCATGGATGCCGACACAAGCAAAAAGTATGGGTCCGACCCTCAAGGGCACACGGTCATGAGACCAAATGTCTCTACTGAACGGCCTTCCTCTGAGGTCGCTGAGCTCCACACGCCTAAGAGCCAGGGCTTGACTTTTGCAAACCAGGATTCGCTGCCTAAGCTTCCTATTCCCGATCTCGAGGATACTTGTCGCAGATACATAAATACTTTGCAGGGCTTGCAGAGCCCGCGTGATCATGAAGAGACCAAGGCCGCTGTTCGAGACTTTTTAAAGAATGATGGTCCTCTTCTGCAAGAACGGCTTAAGACTTATGCTGGTTCAAAGACGAGCTATATTGAGCAATTTTGTAAGTCTATTTGGAATCAAGATTTAGGTGGGAGGTCAGCTGATCATTGCTAGGGTATGATTCTTATTTGAATTTCGATAATCGTAAGTTGGATTTCCTGTTCGGTCTTTTCTTGCGCCCATCTCACATTCGCCAGCTGTCGTTTTGAACCTCAATCCATTTTTCCTTTTGGAGGACGACCCAACTCCCGCCAGAAATCACCAGGTGACTCGAGCTGCGTCACTGGCGGTTTCAGCACTAGCATTCGTTCGAGCTGTGCGTCGAGAGGAGTTGCCTCCTGATGCAGTGCGAGGAACGCCTCTTTGCATGTATCAGTACTCGCGGCTTTTCGGAACAGCACGTCTACCTACCGACAATGGCTGTGTCATTAGCCAGGACCCCTCGGCTAAACACATGGTTGTTATGTGTCGGGGACAGTTCTACTGGTTTGACGTCTTAGATGACAATAGCGATTTGATCATGACTGAGAAGGATATCTCGCTTAACCTGCAGGTAATCATTGAGGATGCGGCTCAAACTCCGCTTCATGAGGCTGCCAAGGGTGCTCTGGGTGTACTCAGCACCGAGAATCGGAAGGTTTGGTCGGGGCTACGCGATATCATGACCAAAGACTCTAGATCTAACAACGCGGAGTGTTTGAACATTGTCGATACCGCGCTCTTTGTCCTATGTCTCGACGGCACAGAGCCGTCCACCACATCCGAGCTTTGTGCTAATATGCTTTGTGGTACAAGCGAAGTCGTTAAGGGTGTCCAGGTTGGAACTTGCACCAACCGGTGGTATGACAAGCTGCAAATCATCGTCTGCGAGAACGGCAGTGCCGGTATCAATTTCGAGCACACCGGTGTGGATGGCCACACGGTGCTACGGTTTGCCAGTGACGTGTACACTGATACCATCCTCCGCTTCGCGAGGACCATCAACGGCCAATCCCCAAGCCTATGGGCAACTAGCAGCCCAGACCCAGCGAAACGCGACCCACAAAGTTTCGGAAATGTCAGCACGACACCACGCAAGCTAGAATGGGACATGACACCCGAGCTTAACATCGCGCTCCGCTTCGCCGAATCCCACCTCTCCGACTTGCTCTGCCAGCACGAATTCCAAGTTCTGGACTTTGAAGGCTTTGGCAAGAACTTTATAACCTCAATGGGCTTCTCTCCGGATGCATTCATCCAAATGGCCTTCCAAGCCGCCTACTACGGCCTCTACGGCCGAGTAGAGAACACCTACGAACCAGCCATGACAAAGATGTTCCTACACGGACGCACAGAAGCCGTGCGCACCGTAACAACCGAATGCATCGACTTTGTCACAGCATTCTGGGGCGAGAACGCCGCCGAACAAAAGGTCGACGCCCTCCGTGTCGCCTGCAAAAAACACACCGACGCCACCAAGGAATGTTCAAAGGGTCAAGGCCCAGACCGCCACCTCTACGCCCTCTACTGCCTCTGGCAGCGCTCCTTCGACGAAGGCCTCTTCCCAGACACCAGCTCAACGGGCGGGTACTCCAGCCCTGGCGAAACGCAATCCCAAACCCAAAGCCAGGGTCCTGGATCACCGAAACTCTCTTCCTCCTCCCTTTCAGACGACGGCCTCTCCTCACTGGGAAGCAGCGCACGCGCCTACCGTACAACATCCACGCCAACGCCCGCGATCTTCGCCGACGCCGGCTGGGACAAGATCAACAACACCGTGCTGTCGACTTCGAACTGCGGAAACCCGTGTCTGCGACACTTTGGCTTCGGCCCCACATCCGCCGACGGCTTCGGTATCGGCTATATTATTAAGGACGACTCAATCTCGATCTGCGCGAGTTCCAAGCACAGACAGACATCGCGGCTTATGCACACGCTTGAGTCGTATCTGTTTGAGATTCGGAAGTTGTTGCGTGCGACGAATCGCAAGGCGACGAGTCCGCGTACTAGTCGGGCGAGAGAGACTGAGGCGCTTGCGGAGAGCTTGCAGTCCGAGTCGCATCGGCGTGGTCGAATTGTCAGAGGTGGGGGTGCGCAGGGTGTTGATACGCCTACTTCGGCTGCTGATAGTAGCTTTATGGAGGATGATGGGATGGGAGGATGTAAGTTCTTTACTCTTTTTGGCGCCTTTGGTTGCTGGTTATTGGGTCGCGGCTTTGCTAACTTATTGTCTTACTAGATGGCTTCTTTGATGCTGGTATGCTCCTTCATGCGCTCAAGGGCCTGAATGCGGAACGGGAACAACGCGGCGAGAAGCCTGCTAGAAGGAGGTTTGTGGGGAAGAAGCTTCATCTTAATGAGTATTGATCATGCATGGTTGGAGCGGAAGAGAGTATCTAGTTAGTTTAATCAGAAAATGAAGTATGAATTTATATTTACTATATCGGTCTTATTCCGATCAAAATGCTTAATTTCCTAATATAAAATAGGGCATCCTCGGCAAAATGTGGGGAACCGAGACCGGATTAGCCGACTTAGCTCAATAGCCTTCTTGACGTATCGGATTTTGAAATCGACATTGTACATAATTCATTTTAGTTATCGATTCACCGTGCCAATCTGCATGTGTATTCCACCCTAAACACTATGACTTTGCACACCCTTCCAAAACGAGCGCCCCAGTTGCGGGCTCCACTAACAAGGCGCTTCACATCCACCCCCCGCACCGCCAGTTATGCGGACACTCTACCAAACCTCAAGATTGGCGCTCACACGAGAGTATTATTCCAAGGATTTACGGGTAATTACTCCTGTTTGTTTTAATTGAGATGTCCCCGCAATGGAATGCCACGGAATGTTGATCTCCGCCGCAGGAAGACAAGCGACTGCCAATGTCAAGGAGTCTCTTGAATGGGGCACTAAGATCGTGGGAGGTGTCAAGCCCGGCGTTGAAGGCGAACATCTAGGTCTACCAGTCTTCCCATCTGTCAAAGCGGTATGAGGATTAGACTAATTGTGCTCCCGTTGGGGAGGATATAATTTGACTAGTTGACTGACGAGCACCTAGGCCCAAAAACGGGCAAAACCCGATGCATCCGCAATCTATGTGCCGGGAAACCAGACCGCCAAAGCCATCGAAGAGGCTATTGAAGCTGAAATTCCACTCGTCGTAGCTGTGGCAGAACATGTGCCGATCCACGACATCCTTCGGGTATGACTTACTCGCGATTGATATTAATCGTGTTAGAAAAGAGTGAATTTTCGGTTTTAACAGTGTTACAGATCCATTCCATGCTCCAAACACAATCCAAAACCCGTCTGGTAGGTGCAAATTGTCCAGGCATTATATCCGCCATTGGAAAATGCCGAATAGGCTTCCAGCCATTGCCTTGCTTCGCGCCGGGTAATGTCGGTATCGTGGCTAAATCTGGGACACTGAGCTATGAAACTGTGGCGTCGACGACTCGCGCTGGTCTTGGTCAGAGTCTTTGTATTAGTATGGGCGGCGATGTGCTGGCTGGCACGAACTTTGTTGATGCTCTCACACTTTTTGAGAATGATCCTGATACTCGGGGTATTATTCTGGTTGGTGAGATTGGGGGGACGGCGGAAATGGATGCTGCTGAGTGGATTAAGGGTTATCGAAATAGGACGGTTGATCCTAAGTAGGTTATTGCCTCTTTCTTTTTGGTCCCTGGGTTTTTCGAGTGCAATGCTAATATTGGATAGGCCTATTATGGCCCTTGTTGGGGGTTTGGAAGCACCCCCTGGTCGGATTATGGGACATGCCGGTGCCTGGGCTGCGCCTGGGGAACCAGATGCGGAAACTAAATATCGAGCACTTGAACGTGCTGGGGCGGTCATGGTTAACCATCCCGAGAAGTTTGGTGAAGGGATGAAGACTTTGTTCGCGAACCAGTCTAGTCGTCCCGGTACAAGTGTGAGTGTGTTTTTTTAAAATCCGATATTATATAAACTGACATACACACAGCCAATGTCCGGGACTAGCTCACAAAAACGTGGCTTCCATACTATGAGACGAGTCACTCCAATTTCGAGACCGACAACTGAACATAAGCGTAATCTTTACATCAAGCAGTTCCAGGCATTCGACATCCTCAAGCAAAAGTCGATCCTTGTGGATGATACGGCTGCCAGCTCTGATAGTTCTATTTCCGTTTCCATCACAGTCGATCGAATGGCTTTATCGCCATGCATCATTGCCTCGCCGACTTCGGAATTTAACCCAGCTCAGTCGCAGAAATTTCCATTTCCCTACAATCAAACCAAGTTAGATAGCTCTATCATCACTGCTGTTGCCTCGAATTTGAGTCTCCCAGACTCTTCCCACGAGCAGCTTTCAGGCATTGTACAAGCTCTCTGGGAAATTTACAAGGAAAAGGAGGCCTTTACGCTAGAGACGCGTATTGGCATCTCCACTGATGGTACTTTGGAGATCCACGCTGCGCGTTTTGGTTTCGATGATGCTGCATTCCGCAGCTCGGGCCGACAGGAAGATATTCATAAACTTCGAAATAAATCCGAAGAGGTCCCGGAGGAGGTTGAAGCCGAAAAGGATGGGATTGTTTACGTCAAGTATGTACAAACAAGGACATCCATAACTTCGGAGATTTTGTCTGTATCTCTGCTGACATCTGATAGGTTGGAAGGCGAAGGCAGCATTGGCACGCTTGGTATGTATTCCTCTCTACACCTCGTTAGAAACAAAAGGCATTTGCTCACAATCCCGCCCAGTTAATGGAGCCGGTCTGGCGATGAACACAGTCGATGCTCTTACTATCCACGGCGGCCACTGCGCGAACTTCCTCGACACCGGTGGCAAGGCTACTTCGGAGACTGTCAAAGCGTCATTTCGCGTGATTTGCTCTGACACGCGTGTCAAAGCCGTCTTTGTCAATATTTTTGGCGGACTGACTCGCTGCGATATGATTGCTGAGGGCATTATCTTGGCTTTCCGAGATTTGAATATGAAGGTTCCAGTGGTTGTCCGACTGCGAGGTACAAATGAGGAACTGGGCCAGAAGATGGTAAGCATTGATCTGAATATTCGCTACCATTGTTGAGTTCTAACTTGGATGTTCGTAGATTGCGGAGAGTGGCCTCCCTTTGCATGCATTTGATGGATTTGAAGAGGCGGCAAAGAAAGTCATCGCGTTAGCTAAGGGTCAATAGTTGCTTTGCTCTACAGTCGAAGTGTATATGTGGTTAGACTAGATAGAACATAACGGCATAGATCTCTGTTTCAATCGTATGTAACGATTTAATGAAACTTATAGCTCGCCAGGCGACATTGAGTCTATAGGGGCTATATGAAAGTCACATTCCACTAAAGCTCTAAATCTAGATCTATATCCGAAACCAATATAGAATGCATCCGTCGTAAGAGCAACTCACTCATTACCTTCCCACTGCCCAGGCTGAGAGTCACACCGTCACTATGATGACCAGTGTTGATGTACAGTCCGCCTAACATAGTTGGCTTTGGCTCCACTGGATCTTTACTGCAGGGGCCGGCTATTATATGTGAATTATTTAGATCTCCCAGGAGAGACCATTTGACCTTGACTCTTGTTATAATTTGCTTCAGTGACGTTATTGAGACCATAACTCATAATTCCACCCAGTAGCATGTGACTATTTCTTAGCTCTAATGGGATCATCTTGCTCTTTACTATAAGTATTCACCATACCACATCCCTGGTTATAAAATGGAAAGATTATTCATACAGTTTGCTTCATATACATGAGAACAATACCAAAGTGACTACTAAAAATGACATGGCATAGCCGTATAAGCAGCCAAATATACTTGTTAAGGTATCTCTAGATAACTCTTCTTAAACATAAACGATTAAATTTCCTCAAATATCACTAGGGCAAAAGATAGTCCATGTGACCTCGCCAGAATCAAACGAGGCCGTGATATTTGCGTTGTGGCTCTGGGTGGAGCAAAACAGGGCTCTTCACTTTCTTCATATCCTTCACTGATCCGGCGTAATTTCCACGCATTTGCGGGAAGAAGTACCCAGGAGGGGTCACACATAGGGCTATCACAGCGACAGCACACATCCTAGGATCCATCAGCACTTTCACATGCATAACAATTGCCTTGCCAAGTTTTGACTCACATCGATTCAAGGATAGTAAAATCAAGTTCGTCCTGCATTATGGGGTTTTTCCATCCGCCAGCCATCTCCGCGATACTGGAAACTCCAATATCAGTACTTGGCAGATATCGAAATAATTTAGCCAATAGCTTACCGATATACGCAACGGATATAAGTTGTCATAAATGCCACAAAGGTACCCCAAAAAAATACCCAGAAATTGCGACTATTCCAAACTTTTCGGGCCTCAACCGTCAATACATCGTTCGGGGCATTCTTTATATGAAGAAGAAAGTGGCCCGACATCACTCCAAATACCGTCAAGGTGACAACTTGCCAAACAATCCCGGCTAACATGACATTGCTGCCCGTGTCACTAGCTTTGGATGTCTGAGCTGCCGCTGCAAGACCACCGCCAGCACCTTGAAGAATCAACGAAATAATATCGCAGGTAACAAAGAGGTAGGGATACCACTTCGCCCTCAGTATGGAGTATTGTTACCCTAGAACGTCTACTCCATGCTTCAACGTCAGGTATATGGCTGCCGACCAGAAGGCGGGTGCTATTGTCAAAGTACAAATCTGCGTCTTAAAGCCGGCGGATGAATATGGGTTTTCGTTGAGCAACATCCGACCAAAATAGCCTATTTATTTTGTCAGTGCCTTTGGGGACAGTCAATGGATCATTCTCAGGGAGTTACAGTTTGACGTACAAATCAGCTCGGTTGAAGAACCGAGAAGCACGGCAGCACTAAAAGACCATAGGCGCCATCTGATCATCTGGCAGAGCTGTATCATGGAACAAACACCGAATATTAAACAAAATTCCAGGCTGAACGCAAAATCAGGTGCGTAGCCGTAGATAGTGTTCTCGACTGGGCATTGCGGAGTCACCTCCGCGCATTTAGCTGCAGCGCGGATTTCAACCATGGCTCCAGCATAGAGGAATATAATTAAGGTCTGGGGTACTCTGTATGAAAGTCACGAAGAAAAGTTGGCTTCTTTACTCTCCCCATATTCCTGTATCAAAGAAAGATATATATAGATATAGATGTACATGTGTCATTCTTACATACTATATTTCTTTGAGAGGCCGATGTTGCCCAGAGCTCTCGACCACGATAGATCGCTTTCGCATGAAAGCCATGGTCGCAGGCTTGTAGGGGGAGCTTTATTAAACATTTTCTAGTCAAAGCTCAAAGTATAGTAGATCATTCTACTTAACTTCACCCCGCGACCCAGGCCCCTTTTAATACAATGGAAAAAAATTGCAAGTATATGCCAAGATCTGCAGAGCATCTAATTTGCCGTGTACAACCTTTTCTTTCTTTTAAATCTGCCCTCTGTTATATCAAAGCCTCAAATGAGCAGATTTAAGGGTTAAGTGTGTCAACCCTGCCACAAGTGCCATTGGGTGTATGCCGATATACACAGAAAGCCGAAACCGAGATCAGCGGTAAGACCAAATTATATATATCTATGTTTATTATGATTTTCTTTTCTCTTATAGTCTAGTGTAAAGGGCGTTTGCTGTCAAACAAAATCTTCATGTTAGTCTTACGGCTGTACGCCTAAATTCCAGGGTCGGGACTAGTCCAATCCCTTTGTGCTGAGCTGGGGAATACTGTTTGATGAAACAATTTTTTTACGGCCAAACTAACGCCAACCTGAACTAGAGATACTATTTGGCATCCATTGCGATTCGAAAGGCTTCGATTTTGGAGTGTCAAAAGCAAGATCAAGGACATATAGCTGGGATGGTCTTTGTTGACTCTCCCTAGTCAAGGACACCAGTGCCCCCTGATTGGTCTACACTCCTTGAGAATTCCACTTACCATTTAGTTGTGGGTTTAAATGACAGCTATGCTGTGTCAATGGAGGAATATAAGGTCATTAAGCAAGAAAAAAGTTGAATGCGCCAACAGCAAGGATTGAGGAACAATATCTCGAGTATAGTTCAAATAAGGTGAGCAAAGTCTTGCCCAAATAATTTCCAGTCCTGGGAGATGTACCATTGAGTGTAGTTATTGCTGTTAAGTCAGCATATTTTACGGCCTCGGGAAGATCTATGACCGTGGAGTGAGGCATGGGTATGGGACGGAAGAGGCCAAACGAAGCGTGATTAAAAACAATGTGACAGGCAGAAGAGCCTGATCGGAGAGCGAATCTTGTTATGTCGAGGAATAGCCGATTCATATACGCAGAGAGGAAGGCCAGGGCACACAATTTGCAGTATGTAGCGCCGGGGTGATTTCAAACGAGGTTTTCTGGGTACTCGGTTCAATTATCTTTTTACTCAGGTGCCTTAAGACTGAGGATATGATCAAGAAACGTTTTCGGGCACAGTTGCATACTACTACCGAATGCAAAGTCTTGCTTCAACTTCCAGCATGGAACATAAAGCATTCTCTCCCTGTCGTGTAACGATCCATCTGAAATTCATAGTACTTTTAATAACATTGAACGAGTCCAGTATCTACGTCACCATTTCGACCGATCAATAAATCATTACCTTGGACTAAGACAAATCGTTGGACCCCTACCGTTTATGGCAACTGGTGCCAGGTTACACGCTAGCGGTACGGCACGCTTCGGGATTGGTGGGTCCAAAGTATGTTGAAAGAAACATTCCAGGTGCGGCCCAGTAAACATAGCTGCGTTTGAAATTGATGAGTAGGTGTTCGATGATCATTACCGGATTTGTTGACTGGTCCTATTCTCCCTTAAATATTTACCCTCCAGGGTTATGTTGCATAGCTCTTCTGAGATTCCCTCGTGTAATTCCCTCTCTAAAGGGATTTCGCCTCCGCTATCAGTATTGGGAATTATGTGGAATGCCGGGGTCGTCCACTCCCAGTCCGCTAGACCGATAAGTTCAATAAGTTAAGAACCAGTCATGGGCGGTAGTATGCGAGTTAAGATGCCCGTAGGTCAAGATATTTGCTTGTAGCGCTTGCATTGTCTAGATAAGTAACAACACGAGTCATACACTGCCAAATATATGACCTTAAGTTGCATCGATTCTATTCCTAATTTTGAGCATCCCTTGGGGCAGACCGTTTTCGGTTGTTCAAAACAGGCCTACTCTCGGAACTGCATGTACATGGCAATCTGCAGTAGAAACTGCTCACTACACTGTACGTTATGGGCAACGTGGGATGCGGCAGCAATGTAGTATATTGCAGAAATGCTGATGTTTTCAAACATTACCATAAGCTCGTAAGACAGTACCCGGAGGGATAAAACCTTCACGATTCCTATCAGCTTCGGTATACTCAAATCCTTTCAATGCCATCCTATACTTCCTAGGTGGCCTATTTTCATCTGAACAGTTAGCAACTATCCTAGTTTAGTCTAGATTCACCAATTATTAGGCCTCCTCTCCAGCAGTATGTTTCGAAACCTCGCCGCAGTTGGCGTCAAGCCTGGTGATATCGACACCGAGACGAAATGGCCCGAGGACCCTGACGAAGTTGTACTCAATGACATGGACTCTGGTGCACTCATAAATGAATTGTCGACCCTTAAGCTTTTGCCAGGGCAGTTCGACTTGACTCCCTACATGAAAGGACCCGGCGCAGAAAGCCCCGGGGGTGCAACTTGGATGCTGTTTGATGCCATACAAAAGCAGCCTGCCGTGATTGAGGAAGGAACATGGCGAGGGACACGGCTGGCGTTGACCAAGATCTACGGTCTTATAGAACAGCGGTACTTATATCAAACATCTTTTGCTCTTCGAATACGGCTAATATGCTCAACAGTTATATGTCCGTCATGGATGTAGCCCAGGTCGACCCTATCTTTCCATCGCGTCTGACCATGCAACAAAGACGCAAACTCTTTCAGTTCACACAGATTCAAGAAAACGGAAAGACTCGAGACGGCTATCCACCTCATCTTGACCTTAACCTTCACGACGAGGGATGGGATGAGGAAAACACGGATCAAAGCCCAGACCATTCGCCATTTTGGCTTTTTAATTGGACACACCTGGGTCTGTTGAAAACGATCATGTTGGGCGCCATCCCGCGCACATTTGTAGGCACACCCGACGTGGGAACGACAATTGCAAAGGTGGAAGACTATAATCGAGAGCAACTCCAGAGAGCAAGAGAGCACAAAAATAGGTTTGACGATATATTCAAGCGTGACAACGTGGGGGATTTGTCAGATTGGTACAGCGATGCCCGATTTGCCCAGCAGCATTTTACAGGGACGAATCCCACAACCATTGAACGGGCTTCGGATGATTGGATAAACCACTTTATTCACGCTGCAAAGACACCAGGGGATATAGTTGCCGAGACTACCATCACCCAGCTGAAAACCAGCTCCCGAGAGTCCCTTTACATGCAGGATTACAGCTACTTCCGCACTGCTGCTGGTCTGAAAGCGGATGACGACATCAAATGTGAATTCGAGGACCCTAAGACCGGGGAAAAGGCATATCGGTATAGTTGCGCATCTGTGTGCCTTTTCTATCTTAATGATATAGGCGATCTTTATCCGCTAGCTATTGTCACCGATTGGCGGGGCAGTCCTGACAACTCCGTGACAATCTACAACCGGCGATTATTCAAGCGGACGAATATCTGGACTGGGGAAGACTATCAGTCACCTGAATCCAAGAAGAATACTGAGGTTGATGACTGGCCTTGGAGATACGGTAAGTCCTCCCATTAGTTACGTCCCCTACGTTGCATGCTGACTTTTTGGTGCCGATATAGCCAAGACTTGTGTGCAATGTAGTGACTGGTTTCGGCACGAAGTCACTGTGCATCTTACACGTACTCATTTGATCGAAGAGGCCATTATTGTCGCCGCCAACCGAACCATTAACCCCACGCACCCTTTGTTTCGGATGCTCCGTCCACACTGGCAAAAGACCCTGGCACTCAACAGAGCTGCCCGAGACACTCTCGTTCCGTCTGTCATTCTCGAGATAGTGGGTTTCAAGAAAGACGAAGCCCTTGAATTTATCTGCAACGAGTACACGAGCTTTAAGTTCAAAGATAGTTACGTACCAAACGATCTTCGCAACCGGGGATTCCCTCCAGAGAAACTCAATGATCCCAAGTTTCACAAATACGCCTACGCCCGCTGTATCAACAGCATGTGGAACAAGATCCGGGCCTACGTGGAAGGCATGCTGTCTCTGATCTACCCAGGGCCTGATGCGGATCAGCAAGTCTGCGATGACAAAGAGATTCAAGACTGGGCTGAAGAGATGCGGTATCCCCTTGGTGCCAATCTTTCCTCCTTCCCGACTGTTGGCACGTTCCAAGAGCTAGTCGACTGTGTAACCATGTGCATTCACATCGCATCGCCCCAGCACACGGCTGTCAATTACCTGCAGCACTACTACCAGGGCTTTGTAATCAACAAGCCTTCTTGTCTTTTCGCTGAGCCACCAACCTCTCTGGAGGAGCTGATCCATTATACAGAGGATGATCTTGTCAAAGCGCTGCCTATGAACCATCCACGTGAATGGCTCCTTTCTTCGCATGTTCCATACCTCCTCAGCTTCAAACCAAACCAGGAGAGCGAAACGCTGATTGGGTGCATTGCTACAATGTACAATATCTATGGGAGTAAACCCTCACCCACAGATACGGACAAGAAAACTCGCGAGGTAATCGGCGACTTCTACAGGGCGCTCCAAGCGACCGACTATGAATTCAAGAAATATGCAGACGATGTGGGCGATAAAATTGCGTATGATGTGTTAGATTCAAAGTCCAATGCGGTGTCGATTTTGATTTAGCCATGTCAGTATGATGGTACGGAGATTATCGGGCTACAGCAATGTCTATACATGCATTGTTATACATTTAATGTCAGGGTCGAAGAGAGATGGGTTGATCTCGTTCAAGGCCACTCGAAAGCACTTTGTTTGTTCCTTATGTTAAAAGTTTTAAATTGCCTGTGTTGGAATAATTTTGCAATTCGAAGTTACTTATCCAAAGATACTCTAAGAATGGATGATAACTCCCACTGGCTGCATAAATCCTGAGAACTTTCTGGGGTGTTGACTCCGAGAAATCTTACTAGATCTCGGGGCCTTTGATTTCAAAGAGCACATGAGAACTGATCTTATAACAGACAGAATATCCAATTTGATCTTTATGTTCCTTGCTCTATACAATGCACGTCTTACAAGCTCACATACCTCACCACCAACACACACTTGTGCTCAAACATTATCCGGTACATGTGCTTTCCTGTCAATGTCCCCCATCTTCCCAGCATTATAGACAAAATATCACTAATCCCAAATAGGATCAGGAACAAGCTTCGTGTCATCCAGTTTCTATATGAATGATAGGTATTAGATTAATAGCTCAAGGTTACAAATGGCAAAGTAGTTATAATGACTCACACTTGCTACGAAGAACGAAGGCTGCATCAACTGATGGACCCGAAGGCTGGGCCTCCAACTCATTATCTTCCCCAGCTGCTACGACCAGCTGGGTTCCCGAGGGGTGGAAGGTGAAGGTGTCATCATTATTCTGGGTGACTTTGAAAAGCTGTGCATCGTTTCCAAGCGTGTCCACTTCGCACTGATGTTTGCATGCAAGCATGCCCTGGGTGTAGATGTTTTCTATGAAGAAGTCTGGGCCGGAAGAGACTAGACGCCAGCGCTCAGCTGATTTGCCTTCCGGGTGTACCAGCTCAACCCGATGTTTGACACCGATGGAGTTTTGAACTCCCCAAACATCTCCAGAGCGAGGGGACTGGATTTCGTAGACCCCATTGCTTTTCAAAGCGATGGCTTGGCTGAACAAGGTGGCCAGGAAGGCGATGGTAGAAATTGGGTACTTCATGTTGTAGTTTTGGTATGATAGCTCTGCAATTCGATGTTTGGAAAAGAAGGAATATGGGACCAGGGAAGAGGGAAAACCAGGGGTACAGAGAGGATTTATAGACAGATAGAAGATCGAAGTACTCTGTATCAAAGATGATACTGATCAGTTCTCTTTGATATTTATTTTGCACTGTGCAACTATTATTGCCATATTGCTTCATCTGATGCAGGTTTCCAATAGTTGGATACTGCATATAGGTACCTGTCTGGGGAAATGATCTATACAACAGCCAGCTTATTTTACTAGCTTCAACTGTTTCCGACGTAAGGGGTCAAATTCGGACTTGGCATTATGTACTTTGTATAACTACGGAGTACGCTAAGACCTAATGAATATTCATTATAAACATGTTGGATTATCATTACTATGCCTGAAATAAAAATAGAAGACCATATTGATGCCTGACAATCCTGAGGCACAAAGCCGAACCAGAAAGGTCTAGCCCTTCTTTTTTCTCCACGATCGACCAGGGATGCCACCAGCACTGACGCCATTAGTTCTATTTCGAGCCCGACACAAATCTTTCTTAAATTGAACGGTATACTTAATACACTTGTTGCCATTAACCCACCCCTTTTGTATATTTATTGCTCGTTACACCCGAACTCCCACGTGCCAGTGCCATGTCTGATCCAAGCGCCGAACTCGAATCCACACTCCGCAACCTGTCCATAGGTGGAAAGGGCCCAGTGCAAGATATCCCCCGACCAAACGTGAAAAAACTCCCAACAGCAGCTGTGACATCAAACCCCAAATCAAACCCAAAAATATCCCGCAAACCCGTCGCAGACTCCTGGGAAGACGAAGCAGACCTCTCCGCCCCGGAAAGCGAGGAAGCCCAACCCCACGACGAAGACGCTACCCCGGTGCTCTCGCCAACCATCAGCGCCGAGGGACCGCTAGATCCCCCACCGACTCCTATTTCTCCACAGACCTCCAACCCGTGGACGGCGAGAGCTGCTTCTCCTGCTTCGGCAAAGGGCCCTCCTACCCGTCGCCCGGAGAAGCAGACTGCTGTTGCGGAGCGGTTGATTGCCGGTGCGTTGGGGATCCGCGCTCCGAAGCGGACGGAGCAGCAGCGTGCTTACGATCGCTCGGTTAAAGAGCAGGAAATTCGGAGGCGGAATCGCGAGCGTGAGGAGAAGGCTAAGGCTAAAGAGGAGGAGGAGAAGATGAAGGCTTCTATTTGGAACAGTTAGGTGGCTTTTGGGTGGATTTTTGGATCATATTAGGCGATTGGCTCTCCATACAAATGTACATATTTATTGAATTGGACTTGTTTATATTTATCTTCTCTCTGCATGTCGGATTATCATGGGCGAAGGAAAGGTTGGCTTTTTGATGTTTCGTATGATGCTTTGAACTTTATTGGTTTATGAAGAACAGACACAGTCGATCAATGGACCCTAAGAAGACAACTGCGGGGGTCTCTGGTCCTGGAATATTACCCTATAACTCACTGCTCGAGGCGACCTCTGGTGATAGAAGGCCCTAATGTATAGAGCACCACAGTAATCCCGACGCGCAAATTTACATCGAGACCTCATAGGTCATACAAGGTAATGAATGGAATAGGCTGTTGCAATATTTCCACTCTCCCGGAAAAAGGAAGTCTCTATTAGTTTGGCATACGCCCTACTTTCTGAGACCTAGAGTCAAATCCAACGCCTAGGGCCAAACTTAGACTATGTCTACGCGGTGCGGTCGTGTTGACCCCAAGGGAAATTGAATATAGCGAAAGTACCCTCAAAGTCTGCAGAGAAGACCAGGTGACCTTTGATAATCATCATTCATAAGAGAGAAAAAAAGCAGTATGAACGCCGCCCCCTTCACCCATGGGCCGTTTGTGAGGATTCTCTATCCACTGCTGGCCATCAGCCCTAGCATATCCCCCCACGTATGTCGCCCCAGCAGCCTCGGTTCCGTCGGGAAGTGCGATTCTAGAATGCGGATCTTGTCGTCTAGCAACCTCCGATCTGTTCCTGGTGAACCTCCAAGGTATCACCATCTGCCATATCGAGCTATTTACAGTTAGTTTTAAATTTCCCAAACATCAATGGATGGCGAAAAATGCGGAGGGGAATGGCCGTACAGTATCGGGCGAATCTTCTGGGCGAACCCGGGTGCCGTCGAACAAAAAGCGAACAGTGGACATTTGCTTTCCTTGGCGTTCGCAGAATGCATCCATGAGCTTCTTCAGCTGCGTTGTGCGCTTGATCTTGAAGAAAACCTCATTGTTGTTATCGGTGACCTTAATGTTAAGGTGCTCGGTGGGAGGAGCAGCGCCTTCTTTGTCGGACATGATGAATGATTTTGCGGTCTGGGTTTCGTTAAACGGCTACTTCTTGTGGAGCATGGAATGGCGACGAGCCAGAATGCTTACAACGGTAGAAGCGAGTTCAGGAACCTCTTGGAGCGGGGGTTTGAATTTATGTCTGCAGAGTTCGAAGATGGTTAGATCATGATTTCGACGCTTTTTGAGGGGACAACTGAAGTATGAGGTACTCACCTAGTAGACGAAAGCTCAGAGACGAGATAGTGAAGGTTGTGGAAACGGTGAAGTTAGAAGAGAGAGGAAGAAGAGAGATCAGCGGCGGCGGCAGAATAGCGCACTCGCCCCACGGTCTGAAGGCGGAGAATCTATTTTGCGTTTGGCTCTTCTATCATTTTCGTCACTTCCAAGAAACAGTGTGTCTACAACGCTTTGTACGGGGTACATTTAGCACATTCTTTTATAATTGCATTATGGTATGGAAATTATCACTGTGAACATATTGGCTAGATGCTAAGACCCTTGTAGGGTAATTTAAAGCAAGATTTGTCGCATGATCAACCCTGCAAACCGCGTGCTGTATGTGTCCCTGCCTAAGAAGCGTCCATTTAAAGGTGCACAGGTGGTATTAGTGGCTTTTACTGACAGTGTAACAGTGCGCCATTCAAGGTATTTTTCCAATTCATAGCATGTTCACACCAAAAAAAAAAAGCCTAACCCAAGCCAGATTGCTTGCAGAAAAACTCCTTTAATGAGGACAAATGCCAGGCACAAATTGATGCGCTGTATGAATGCTGCAATGCCTTCTACCAAGAGCAAGGTGACCAGGCCTCTACCGCCAGCTGCCCTAAAGCAAATTTACTGCGGTTGAAGATGAGGCAACGAGCTCAAGCAGCAGAGAAGCAATGAGCTGGAGGCTTTTTACATTTTGTTTTTAATTTTTCAAGTGACCCATGTCGAAGATGGTGGATGTCACAATTCCCTTGCGGTCTGAGTTTCCATATGGAGGAAACCAGGCTAATTGAAGAACTGCATTTATTATAAGACAATCGTGAGCACGCAAAGAGGCCTCATGGACCTGTACGAAAATTGAGTTTTCATACCGAGACTCTAATGAAAGCCTATAGACATTAGAGAAGAAAAGAAAAGAAAGAGAGAAGGGCGCGGGCGAAAATTCGTTGAAATAGCTTCTGGGGTTGCCGCTAGTCTCCTTCGGGGTTAGTCTGTCAACGCGAAAACCAAAAGAGACAAACACAACTTATTCCACAGAGCTCCTCTCCAGGGCTCTCTCTCCTCCCTTCTAACCAAGTCTCCCCATCATGGCGCCTTTAACTCGATCGGCCGCTGGGGCATTCACACCGGTGCGTCTATCTTCTTTGTTCTTTGGTTCTGTCATCTTCTAATCCTTTGGATAGGTTCCCCAGCCGCGACAAACTGAGGTCATCAGCATTGACGATGATTCGCAACAATCTTTTGATGAAGATGAAGAATTGGAGGACGAGGAACTAAACTCTGAAGATCAGTCGGAAGACCAATCTGAAGATCAAGATGAGGACATGGACGAAGATATGGATGGGGATACAGTATCGGACACCGGGTCCGATGTTTCTGATCCTGAGTCCTCTATGCAGTCTGCCTTTGGCGTTTCGGTCAAATCTCAAGGTTGGCTCAAGATCTACTGTCCGAATCGCATTTACTAAAATATATCCCAGACACCCCGCTGTTCACCGCCGCGGGCGCCCAGGAAGCACTGCACCCCCTTCGCCGGACGGCTGACCGCGTCACTCGCCAGATCGAAGCATTCGCCGATAAGCTGGATCAGTTCAAGCGCGACAACTCCACCGACGATTTCAACAGCGCCCAGGCAGCTTACAAACTCGTGCAGAGCTACCGCGACATTGCGAACAATGCAATCAAGGAAATCGAGACCCAACAGACCGTTGACCGGACAAAGACGGGATTCCGGTCGAGCGGGTCGCAAGACACCAAAAGTTACGAAGAGACACGGCGATTGCAGCTTGAAGCCGACACTTGGCGCCTCCTGCTCAACCTAATCAGCATTGACGACCCCTCCAGCCGGGCCAGTTACAAGGCAGGACGACAGGCAGCTTTCCAGAACCTTCACCGCTACTCAACCGATCGCGAGATCTGGGAAGAGTTCCTCAATGCCGACCAATATGGCCTTGAATGTGTGGTTGCCATGCGATGGTTGGAGGAGACTTCCAAGACAGGAAGCCAAGAGTTCGACACCCTGATTACAGAAATGGAGGAGCAATCGCGAAGAGGCCAAGGATTGTGGACAACTGGTTGGCTTTATACCAAGGAATCGATCAAGGGCCACAAACGTTTGCGCGCCTGGCCACAGCCTCTCGAGCCCAATGACCCGGGAATCTCGCGCTCGCTTTTGAGCAAACACGAACAGAAACCGCTAGTCACTCAACTCGATCCCGATGCTATCATTCGTCAGAAGCATGGATTAGAAAAGGAGGACGAATTCTTCGAACGCGCCACCTGGATAACTTGCTGGAAGATGCTCAGACAGGGCGAGAACTGGACTAAAATTCGTGAATGGGCAGAGATTCGTCTGGAAGGATGGAGGGCCGTCAGCCTGTGCGGCTCTAGTGTTGATCCCAAATCGGGAAGTTCTCGATACCCATCTGACGATGGCCACACACGTTTGATGAACAGTCGATCCCACGATTCATGGCGCACCGCTTGCGCTGCGCTAACACGCGACCCCAATACCGATGAATTTCAGCGAGCGGTTTACGCCCTGCTTGCTGGGGAAACCGATGCTGCAGCCAGTGTCTGCCGCAGCTGGGACGACTTCCTTTACGTGTACTTCAACCGTGTCGTGCTCTCCCGCTATCAAGGATTTTGCAAGCAATTCCAGCGAAAACTCAGCCACTCCCCCAACACCCCTGTGGCATTCAAGCCTGAACCAGCTGGGCACGCAGAACTTCAAAAGTTCCTTGTCTATCTCAAGGGCAACGACCGGGTCAGCGGCGAAGCGCGGAATCCATTCCGCAATATCCAGGCCACGATTCTCAGCAAAGGCTACGATACATTCTTCACTTCTCTTGCTCACGCTGTATCTCAAGTTAGCGCCGACAAATATGGCAATAGCTCTGTTATCCCAGAGATTGCGCGCAAGCCAGTAGATGAATCTTTCCTCATAGCTGCCGATGACGAAGAAGCTCTCAGAATTGCAAGCCATGTCTACGTTGTGGCCAGTGCGAGGGGCTACGCCCGCGTGGATGCCCATTTCGTCGAAACGGCGTCGGTGCTCGTGGCTGGACATATTGCCAACTTGGAAGACAGGGGTCTATTCCATCTTGTCCCACTTTACGTGTCTCTCCTTCCCGCACCAATGGGACACGAAGTTCTATCCAAGATTCTCATTGAAATTGTTGACCCACAAGAGAAGATACAGCAAGTTCGACTCGCGCGGAAACATGGCATTGACATGGAAACTGTTCTTGATGTCCAGTGGGCGTGGGTGAAGGAACATGTCTCTGCAATTGATCATTCTAGAGGAGTCACTGGCTATTCGAGAGTGCTGCGACGACCTGACGGTTCCCGGGCATTAGTATCACCTAAGACCGACTTGATTGGGACCTCCGTCGCTCCAGAAGACGACAGGATGATTCGCAGTCTAGAGTGGCTTCGCTACATCGACGGCCAGTGGGATAAGATTTGCGATCTTGGATCCTGGTTGTATCGCAAGTTCTTCCGTATGTTTTTGTTCCTCGTTTTGTTGAAAATCCGGCCGAACTAACTTTTACTAGTTGCTGATAAGCTTGCCGCTGCTCGCGAGTTGAGTTTCCGTATTCGGTTGGCTGATATCTCAATCGAAAAATTCGGATCCGACATCATTTCGATGCCTCCGCAGGAGGGGGCACATATCGAGTCAAACACGCCAACTAGCCCCACAAAATCAAAGAGAAACAGCCTCCAACGGCGAAGCCTTTCCGGCTCCAACAACATTGCACTGGTTTCTGCATACTACAAGGCTCATCGGGTCCTAGATCTAGAGAGTTTAGCTCTCGGATTCGATGCTGTGGAGCAATTTGCATTGGTGCACGAGCAGATGTCCAAGTGAGTCCTCGTTTTCCCTGCTTCATCTCACTACCAAAGCTAATCAATCCAGGACCAAACGTCGACGTGATTCCGGCACCTTGAAGGGCATGGGTCAAGACATGAATGAATGCGTGACTATCTTAGAAGATTGGGTTGGAGCAGTGGTCGTTGAAGACTGGCTACCCACATCTACCGATGGTATGTACTTTATTCTGCGGTATTTGAATCTCAAGACTAACCAGTTCCTACAGCCGAAGAAGAGCAAGACTTCGAACATATTCGGACGACCTACATTCCAGAACTGCTTCTTGATTGGCACAACGCACTGTATTACGCCAGTCACACCCTCGAGCGCCACGACCTGTTAACGTCCTGTATGATTGTGTCTATCTGGGCTGCAAACTACGAGCACATCACTCGTGCCTTTACAAAGTCCCGGCGCATGGCCGAGCTTGTCGATGTGCTCGCTTTGTCGAGCAAGGCCTTGGTCATCCGGGACTCCAGCCAGCGCAAGTCCCCCATGGACCACACCACCTTCGAAAAGGGCCAGGAACTGAAGATCTGGGATGTCACAATCTCCGAAGAAGAAAAGAAGAGGCTTGGGATCGTATCGTCCGCAGACCGGGAGCAGTAGATCTAGCAGCAATTTGTTCTGTGTACATTAGCATGGGATTTGAGTGGTTTTAAGTTTTTAACGGCAAGGCTCTGATATGAACGAAACTGGATCAAATATGGAAGGAGGATAGGTTACTTCATTTTACTACGGCTACCACATGTCCATAGGACATCTACGAATACACAACATCGTATTTTGTCAACAATATTGAATTCCATTTTCTTACGCGTTCCTCGTTTGTCGTCACGTTCGTCACGTTGCTTTTTCCGCTCGCTATTAGGTCATTAGTATCAATATCAAATCTTAACTTCATGAAAGCCCACTACGCATGTGGATTGATCCTTTGAGACATCACCTCAAGCGAGCATAATCACTCGTGAGGCGCCATCAGCGTATTTCCTATCATATTACTAGGGGACTCCTCACCCAAGGTGGGTGGTATGTGCCCAAGGCTGGAGACCATTCTCGCGCCATATCGTGGCTACAAACCAGTGGTTCCAGCGATTGCGAGGAAACTACATCAAAACATCCTTGGTACTATCTACATGGACAAGTTTGATGTAGATGCCAATGTTATCTGCAAGAAAAATGGCTTTAGGGAAATATATTGTGCAACATATATATGCAGGTTCAAAGTCAAAGTCAAAGTTCAAGATAAAACAAGGTCAATGTTTTGAAATATACTGATAAATAAACATAGCCACCGAGAGATCGACAGTCATCCAAGGTATCAGGCAGATCCAATGGCATAGACCGCACGATATCTATCTAGATATACCTAGACCGCGTAGGTAGAGACCACCAATCGATCAAAATTACGCATATACATACCAAATATCGTCGCCAGCTGTAGCAACTGTCCCACAGCCGTGATATTACCAACGAAAAACAAATCCTGGTACCGAACGATAGCCTCCACGATGCTCTCAGCCTGTTCGCGCGGGGCCTTCACCGCGCCGGAGCTGGGATAGGCTCCCCGCCCACGAACATGGGAACATACATTAGCCTTGTTCTCGTCTTCGTCTTCGTCCCCGTGGCCATAACATTCTGCAAAACGCGCAATGCCAGGACGCCGTCAAAGAACTCAAAACTCAGCCCGGTGGCGGTGATATTGGCCTCCGCAGTCCCAATATCATGCAACAAACAAGCGAGGAGGAGAGCCGTCAAAGTCCCAGTCTGCAAACGGGGACCGATGGTGTTTGATCGCAAGCCTGGTTTTGTACGCTCGTCGTGAGTGGCTGTATCTCTGTTTAGGGAGGTGCGTGCGTGCATAGGCGTTGATGCGCTGTGCTAGTGGGGTTTCTACGATTGGGGTTGAGGTGACTGGGATTTGGGATTGAGGGTGGGGGGAGGTTGGTGCTGGGTAGGAGGGTGTTGCCATGGGGAGCTCTTAGGCTGAGGTTGGGACGGCGGTGAGGCCATACTTGTTGGTTGGGTTGGACATTTCCTAGTTTTTGAGGCGTTTGGGTTTTGATTGGGT
Source organism: Penicillium expansum (assembly GCF_000769745.1). NCBI lineage: Eukaryota > Fungi > Ascomycota > Eurotiomycetes > Eurotiales > Aspergillaceae > Penicillium > Penicillium expansum. The sequence continues at coordinate 291,398 of NW_015971495.1, read as the reverse complement.
TTGGTGGGTTTGAGAGGTGGCGAGATGGTTGTTGAGATTGATTTGAGCAGAATAAGATGCATTCAGATTCGGTGTTATCTTTTGCTATGTGTTCCATGTGTTACTTTAGGGGCTGACGGAATGTTGGTCTCATGGGAGGTATATCTTGTACTCCGTACAACATAACTATATATGCCCGATTTGGATTTCTAGAGGAACTACGGAGTACACTAGGCCTACTTTATGTGCCCTGTGTATAGGTTTTAAGCTTTTAAAGATTTTGAGCCAGTCTAATCCATTGTACTCCGTACGGAGTACATCAATGTATGCCGTACGATGCTCCGATGCAAGGATCAGATTTATGGTCTGAGTGTGGCTGAGTTCATGTGGTGTGAGCTATAATCTGGAGAGTTACTTGGCATGAGAAATCAGTTGGGATATGCTCTCTAGTCCGTCTATTTCCGGGAATCAGAGTTTGACTTTATATTGTGAAGCAGATCAAAAGGAGAATGAACAAGGAAAAAGCCAGTCTTGCACATGCTACGTCGGACTCCGTCCACGTCGATCATATGGAGTTGTAAATAGGGGACGTCACCACTTTGTCAGTAAAATATTAAGAAGCTCTTAACGTCTGGGCTTTAATGTAATCAATTAAAACAATTAAATCTCTCTTCATTTTATTCAAATTACAACTTGTATATCCGAGTTGCATATATTTTAATTAAGTATTCAATTTTTTCTTTTCTTTTTTTTTCATCTTCCCCCCTATTTGCTGAATCGGGATCTCGGGCATAATCAATGTCTTGGCAAATGAGGCAGTGCAGGCGCTATATAGCTTGGTATTGGTGGTCTTTGCGGGATTTGCTCCTTATTCGTTATTCATTTACCATACAGATGTTGAAGAATTTTCTTGTTGATTTTGTGTAAACAAGAATGTTATACATAGGTAACATGTTCATATTCCTATATGGAGTACATCATCAAACAATATTGTAATCTGCAGAAATACAGTAGGGGCTGTGCTAGCGGATACCCCAAAAGTGGAGAAAATAGAGGCGAAAAAAAGGACAAGTCTAGTACTATCTACCTTAGAGTAGCTAGGTAAGGTACTCCGTACATACTCCGTAAAATAATGAAATCAGGAAGTTCTCGGTCATAAGAGTGGAGAGATGGTTGACGTCTCCAACGGGGGGCAATTACCTTGCCGCTTGCCTCCTATCTTTATTTTACACCTTTACACATCTACACCTCTTCAACCCTTACCTTATTTTCAACCTTGTCTAGGAGTTTAGGAGTTTATGGAGTTCCTGTCATTTTCCCTACACTTTGTTCCCCTTCTCCACTCCATGAACCGCCCATCTATGAACCCGGGTGTATGCCACGCGTGAATCGCGCATTGAATACACACTCCCACAATGTCAGACCCACGCCCAAAAGATGAGCCGGGCCAATCAACCCTGCGCAGAGAGCGCGCGCCGACCATTACCATCGATACCTCGGCCGTGAACTCCCCCGATACTGAACATCCTCCCATCCAAATCCTCTCTGGGGGATCACAGACCTACACCGACAATGCACAGGCCCCCGACACAACCGCACTGCTAAACAATGGCAGTGTCTCTCCCACGGATATGCGGTCCACAGCCTCGATTCGCTCCAATGCCTCCTCCGAAGTTCGTGACCGAGAGAGTCGGCCAACCTCACCCCACAATATCTCATCACCCAAGACGAAGGTGCCGGAGACACATTCAAACTTCCTTTCCGTCCCTGGAACACGCTCCCGAGGTAACTCCTTGGAGTCAGACGAGACCGGCCAATCATCGAGCACCTACGGCGGCGAGACATATGTACCCTCAACATCTCACGAATCAAGGTCTGATTTGGCCAAGAACGCCGCTATACACGATATACACGATGAGGATGCCCTGACCCCTGACCCCGGCCGCGAATCCGAGTTTGAGGTTGAGGACAACAAGTTCGCTTTCTCCCCTGGTCAGCTGAACAAGCTTCTCAACCCGAAGAGTTTTGGCGCCTTCCATGCGCTGGGAGGCCTGCGAGGACTGGAAAAAGGCCTCCGAACTGATGTAAAAAGTGGCCTGAGTGTTGATGAGACAACTCTTGACGGAACAGTCAGCTTTGATGAGGTTCTTTCACCTGCCTCACCTGCCTCATCAAAGAATATACCCAAGTCTGCCTCTCCGAATACCTCGTCACCACCCGCCGCGGAGGGTTCCATCACAACGACAACGCAGGGCGGAGAAGATTTCGTCGACCGCAGACGTATCTTCGGGGATAATAGGCTTCCAGAGAGGAAGTTGAAGACTATCTGGGAGCTTGCATGGATTGCCTACAACGATAAGGTCCTGATCTTATTGACAGTTGCCGCTGTAGTTTCGCTTGCTGTGGGAATTCCTCAATCGCTCCATCCAGCAAATCCTGATGAACCTGGCGTTGAATGGGTCGAAGGTTTGGCTATTCTCGTGGCCATTATTATTGTGGTTACGGTCGGTGCAGCGAATGATTGGCAAAAAGAACGACAGTTTGCGATACTCAACAAAAAGAAAGAGAATCGACAGGTCAAGGTTACTCGATCCGGTCGAACGGAGGAAATTTCTATCCACGACGTCTTAGTTGGCGATCTGATGCTTCTGGAACCTGGTGATATGGTCCCAGTTGATGGAATCTTGATCGAAGGCCACGACCTCAAGTGCGACGAATCTTCGGCTACTGGTGAGTCTGACGTTCTCCGCAAAACACCAGGCGATGACGTGTACCGGACAATCGAGCAACACGAAGACCTGAAGAAGATGGATCCTTTCATTATCTCTGGTGCCAAGGTCTCTGAGGGCGTCGGCACGTTTTTGGTCACTGCTACCGGTATGCACGCTACCTTTGGCCGGACGATGATGTCCCTCCAAGAGGAGGGCGAGACAACGCCTTTGCAAACGAAACTCAACAAATTGGCTGAGTACATTGCCAAACTTGGTCTCGCTTCCGGTTTGTTGCTGTTTGTGGTTCTTTTCATCAAATTTTTGGTTCGTCTAAAGGATATCGATGGTGGCGCGGACGCCAAGGGTCAAGCATTCCTGCAGATTTTCATTGTGGCTGTTACAATTGTCGTCGTCGCAGTACCTGAAGGTTTACCATTGGCTGTCACGCTCGCTCTGGCCTTTGCTACAACACGAATGCTCAAAGACAACAACCTGGTTCGCTACCTCAAAGCTTGCGAGACTATGGGTAACGCTACCACGATTTGCTCTGATAAAACTGGAACCTTGACGGAGAATAAAATGACTGCAGTGGCTGCGACATTGGGTACCACGTCTCGGTTCGGAAAGTATTCTGGTGTCTCGTCTGATGATCAAAGTGAGATCACCGCCTCGGATTTTGTCTCTACTCTATCGCCGTCGGTGAAAGATGTCTTACTACAGTCGATTATCTACAACTCAACCGCATTTGAAGGCGAGATAGATGGAGTTAAGACGTACATTGGATCCAAGACAGAGACTGCCCTCTTGACTTTCGCTAGGGATTACCTCGGAATGGGGGTTCTTGGTGAAGCGAGAGCAAACGGCAAGCTCGCCCAGATGTTCCCATTCGACTCTGCCCGCAAATGCATGGCAGTTGTGATCGAAATGGAGAATGGAAAATACCGAATGCTAGTTAAGGGTGCTGCTGAGATTCTCGCCGCCAAGGCGACCCGTATCGTCCGAGACCCCACTGACTCTCTGTCGGAGGCTCCTATTACCGACGAGAACAAGACTTCACTGGACACCATTATGAACAACTACGCCACCCGCTCTCTCAGATGTATCGCCCTGGTCTACCGTGACTTCGATCAGTGGCCACCTCGTGGGGCTCCTACTGCGGAAACTGATCGTAAACAGGCAGTCTTCGAACCTATCTTTAAAGATATGGTAATGTTGGGAATCTTCGGTATTCAGGACCCTCTCCGAGCAGGTGTTTCCGAGGCAGTGTATACATGTCAACGAGCTGGAGTGTTTGTCAGAATGGTGACTGGTGATAACATTGTAACCGCTAAGGCTATTGCTCAGGAGTGTGGTATCTACACACCTGGCGGTATCGCCATTGAGGGACCCAAATTCCGCAAGCTGAGCACACGCCAAATGAACCAAATCATCCCAAGACTCCAGGTCATCGCCCGCTCCAGCCCCGATGATAAGAAGATCCTGGTCAACCAACTCAAGAAGCTTGGAGAGACTGTTGCTGTCACTGGAGATGGTACCAACGACGCTCAGGCCCTCAAGAATGCCGACGTTGGTTTTGCAATGGGTATCACTGGTACCGAAGTTGCCAAAGAGGCCTCTGACATTATTCTCATGGATGACAACTTCTCCTCTATCGTCAAGGCCATGGCATGGGGTCGCACCGTCTGTGACGCTGTTAAGAAATTCCTTCAGTTCCAAATCACTGTCAACATCACCGCCGTTATCCTTACCTTCGTCTCTGCAGTCGCTAGTGATAGTGAGGACTCAGTACTCAGCGCAGTACAGTTGCTGTGGGTCAATTTGATCATGGACACCTTTGCCGCCCTTGCTTTGGCAACAGACCCTCCTACGCCAACAGTGCTTGACCGCAGACCTGAGTCGAAATCGGATCCGCTCATCACCCTGACAATGTGGAAGATGATCATTGGGCAGTCCATCTATCAGCTGGTTGTCACTTTCGTGCTGAATTTTGCTGGGGATAAGATTTTCTCTTGGGATCACGGCCATCTGCAGACTGTGGTTTTCAACACTTTCGTCTTTATGCAAATTTTCAATCAGTACAACTCCCGTCGTATTGACAACAAGCTCAACATCCTGGAGGGTATTTGGAAGAACCGTTGGTTCATTGGTATTCAGCTCATCATTATTGGAGGTCAAATCTTGATCATCTTTGTTGGTGGCGCTGCTTTCTCCGTCAAGCGTCTTGACCAAGGCTCGCAGTGGGCCGTGAGTCTTGTACTCGGAGCACTCTCCTTGCCAATCGCCGTGGTCATTCGGCTTATTCCGGATGAATTCGCTGCCAAGCTCGTTCCCCACTTCTGGCATCGCAACAAGGGTCCCGAATTGGTCATCTCAGACGAGGACCGCCATTACGAGTGGAATCCCGCTCTGGAAGAAATCCGCGATCAGCTCGCCTTCATCAAGAGTCTCCGTGGCGGTCGTCTGCGACACATCCGCCACAAGCTGCAACACCCTCAGGAACTTCTTCCTCGGTCGCGCAGTGGTTCCCGCTCGCGTGATTCCTCCGCCCCGCCCACGCCGATTGGTGACACTGACAACGACAACGGTAGCCCGACCCCCCAGCCGGCTACCCCGGAGTCTCGCTCCAGACGCAACACACGGTCGCGATCGAACTCGACATTCGGACCCGCCGCTGCTATGGCAGGTATCGTTGCCGGTAGTATTGCCGGATGGTCTCCTATCGAGCGAGGCCACAATGAGCCTGACATCACCTTCCCGACAAACGGTGGCCCTCACAGCGGCCTTGATCGCGAGCAAGGCATTGAGATACACCCGGATACCGCTGCTGATGACCGTATCTTGAACGAGTACTCCGCTACCTCCAAAACTCCCCCGAGCCAGAATCCGGATCTAATTCCGTTCTTTGAGCACGCTCCCCCGGTGGACCGCGCGCCCTCTAGCCGTGGCCGTCGCTCTTTGTCCCAGCGATCGAGGTCGAGTCTCAGTCAATCCCATGTCTAAGCCCATCTCCTTGCCTTTCTTCTACGCCTTTCTTCGACGCCTTTCTTTTTCCTCCCTGATCGTCGGGGTCATCTTTAATTCGCCATGCCCTATTCCCCCGACTCAACTCTACTGCTCTATTCTCGGTGTCTGGAATTGGGTGATCCGGCGCAACGCTGTTGAAAATTAAGCATAGACTCCTCTGTACTTTTGGGTCCATACAATCATTTGCATTTGGGTTCGGTGGCCAGGATGGCTTTTTTTTTTGGATATCTCTCGGCGCATACAAGGGCTCGGTGCCATATAGCATTTTCCTTCTCTCTTCTATTCTCTCACTGTGCCTGACTGTAAAATTCACAAAGATTTTGAAGATACCACTCTTTCCCCTTCTTTCTTTCATTGTAAAATACCCTCTAGACTTACAATGGACATACATTCTACATTCACATCATGTAATGCTTTTTGGAAGGTATTTCCACTGCTTTTCACTTCTGAAGACAGACTTCCAGTCATAACAGAGAAGAGATAACTATACAAAGGTAGGCGGTGTAATTCTGCCGAAAAGTGAGGTTATATTGAACTTGCAGGGTACTCCTTTCGCCCTTCGGGGCATATGGTCAACTGAAAATATACAGAGAAGATTAGCATGGCCCCTGCACTAAGGATGACACGCTTAATCAAAGAGAAGCTACCTATTTTTTTTTTTCCTTAGACGTCCAAATTTGAGGTTATACGATGCGGGTCTTTTTATGGCGTTTTGATTGGTACTACGATATTGAGAAGTCACGTGAGACATTGACCAATAATGTCGGATGTTCGAGCCCCACACTGCGAGAAAGCGGGTCTTTATGTAGGTAATTGGCCAACCAAAGTGGAGTATATTTTACCACTATACCTTGGTTTCTCTCTGGGTTTGATGCTATAGCGAGCTTGAAAGACAGTCATTTTGCCCTTTAGGGTATATGATTTAGAATAAAAATACACAAAGCAGATAGGTGAAGCTGCTGGACTAGGGATGACGTGTCTCAATCAAAGAGAGGCTAGTGGAGCAATGCAAGTAAAGTACTATCAAAAGCATTCAAGCACGATGCCGATAATTACATCAATGTTACATACGGAGAAGATGGTTTGCACATCTTACACCTTTCTTACTATATTCTATATTATGTGGCCAATTCGTCTTCTTATCCTCTTAGCTACAACCCCATCATGGAAGCAGATACTCAAGAAAGGAATAGAAAGACCACCTAACTCTTTTTGACTAGACTGCTTGATCGGCTCCCTTATTCTTGTATCGATATACAACAAAAGGAAAAGCTGGAAGCAGAAGAAAAAGAAAGAAGGAAAAATGACAAGTCATAACTGGCCGCTGTGTTCTCCTACTGGAAGCGAGCTTGACGCGAATATCTCTCTCATCTCGTAACTCGTGGGCAGTATTGTGTTGGCTGCAAGTTCCGCGTATCAACTAGTGGTGATCTCAAGAGAGAGTTTGGGTCACTAGGACACACTCTGCACAGTGTGTACAGTTGGAAAGATCCCAACTTCTTACAAAAGGTCGTTGTGCTCGGCAGAAATTTGGGGGTCACCCTCACTTTCGAGAGGTAGGCAATTTCTGCACATAACAAATTGGCGACGCCGTTATAGATATTGTTAGCTGCTCCTGGGCGGGCTCCATGTTTTGTCAAATGTTGGAGGTTGATGATAGCAGAAAGTGGAGCAGAATGGGGTCCTGAAGGGGGGTGGGTCGTGGCTTCCCTGTCCCACTTGGGCAGTCACGTGTCGAGCGGGTACTCGATGTATATAGAAGCTTATAAGCTAGATGCGCGTTATATTGGTATATTTACTATATATACCAAATAGATAAATCAGAGTAGAAGGACAGTGTAAAATATCTTGCGCTGCCAGCTCTACTGGCTCCTGTCTCGGAGCACGGTTGACCGTGAAGTCTGAGCACATGTATGATGCCGAAGGTAGATAGGGCAAACCCAGGCTCTCACGAGCTTCAAGCGGTAATAATCCGACCTCATTGTGTTTTCGTATATATTTACTGATAACTACTAGTGTAAGGAATGCAGGGTTTGTGAGATTCTTGACAATATGCATGATCAGCTGATGACGATGAGCTTCACAGAAACGCAAAAGCAAGGTAAGAGAGGTGATCATATCAATTCAAACTAGGGTCACTGACGTCCGAAAAAGTGCTCTGGGTCTTCACCGTGCACTTACTGCGCTCGTACTAGCAAGATTTGTGAATTCAGCCCTGCTCCATCCCGAACCCCCTTGACGAGAAGGTAGGCATTCACATAATCCTTTTTTTCGCCACTAGGTTCATATCTCATAGAAACCTTGATGCCGCTGAAGCTCGTTGTTCAGCCTTACTATCTATCATCCAGAGAATCAGCCCCGATCTTGATGTTGAAGGTGCACTGAACGGACCCGTGGGCAGTTTAGACCCATATTCACTGGGATGTTTTAACACACCTCATGGCTTGAATTCAGACATCGAGAGCACGAGATTGCCGGATAGACTCGAGTGGCAAGAATCATGCTTGAATTCTCCCTCTGGACAGCACAAAAGTCCGTTAGATGGAATGGTATCACTACCAGCGGGTGGAACGGAGTTAGGTTATTTGGGTTAGTATACAGAAGCAAAATCAAGCCTAAAATGCCTCTATTGACATATAAAAGGGAATAACTCTGATACCACCATTCTTCGGGCCATCTCGGATTTGATCCCAGAACCCACAAGCCTACTACCTGGCCAACAAGAAAATATGTCGCGCACCAAAATCACTCAGGCTAGCAGCCCTAGGCTATCGATACACCTTGCAAATATAGCCGCTTTGGATAATCTTGTTGATGCATACTTCATGAGGTATAATCACTCATATCCAGTCTTGCATGAAGCAACATTTCGAGAGAAGTACCAACTTCGCCACAAGATCCATCCGCGATCAAGCTGGCATCCAATAATTTTCCTTGTCCTCGCAATTGGTGATTGAATTTTGACAGAAGGTTCAAAGGAAGAGCAATCCGGATATTATACTGCCGCACGATCATGCATGTCAATGCGCATGCTAGAGTCAGGCACACTGCTCAACGTTCAAGCTTTCTTACTGATGGTTAGCTCCCTACGCCGAGATCTATCATTTGCACGTCGCTGATCTAGCTCAAGGACAACTATCTCCAGAAACGAGATGGGCCAAATACAGGATACAACTTCATTGGTATTTCGTATAGGATGGCTCTAGGCCTGGGCCTTCATCGCGAACCCATTGGGGGAGCGGCCGCAGATACCTTGTACAATGAAAGACGAAGGGTAGTATGGTGGATTTTGTATTGCTTCGAGAGTGGCCTTAGCCTGACGACGGGGAGGCCGCTAACTATATCCGACTCTTTTATTGAGACACACTTGCCGCGAAACATCGATGATTCTGTATGTTTTCGCGTGCTCTACGGTGTATTGTTAAAACCATTAACATTATTCTGCAGACTTGCAATTTGGGTCTCATCTACCCCCGCCTATACAACAACCTACGGTCTATTCAGCTACAATCGCTCAGGCGCGACTGGCGTCTATTGGAAATAATGTTTTCCGTGAATTGATTTCTTCCACGAATAAAACATCTTGGGATCTCAAACTCAGCCGCTCTATCAATTGCCAATTCAAAGCATGGAAGTTATCCTTGCCCTCCTACTTTACAGCTCAAGATGTTCCCAGTTGGTTTCGAGGGCCACGTCCTATCATCATTTGGGAAGAACAGAATCTACGAATGATGATGTGGTGGGCAAGTCAGCGCGCGTGCAATCTGCCTTCGGACAGAGAAGAAGCCCAAAGCATGTGTCATTTCGCCGCAGTTGAAACAATTCAGGAGATCACTAACTTGAGACACGACAATCCTGAAATCTTTCACACTGGTCTTAGCTGGTACGCGACGTACTTTCTCTTCCAGGCAACTGTTGTTCTCAGCATCCACCATCTTCGTCCATCTCAGCCCATTGATGCCAGTTTGGTCGAAGCCAGCGAGGAGCTATGGATTTCATCCATCTCGAGAGCTCGGGAGTGTCTAGAATTTCTGAGCAGTCGCAATAAATCTGCAAATCGGTGCCTAGCGGTACTAGATCGAATAAGGGATCGATCCCGATACTCGCAAGCAATCTCAACAGCTCAGTCTGACCGCGAGACTGGCTCCCTGCAATTTGAAGTCCACTCTGTGGGCCCAGAGATGCATTCTGCGCCTTTGGCTATTGATCCTACACTGCAGATGTTCTTCAATAACTCGGCATGGGACAATGATATGTTTGAAGGACTTAGTGGATTTCCTGGCACTGGCGAGGTTGAGCCATTTGATTATCTTCCGATCAACAATGATCCAGGATGGCCAAGGTCTTAGGTTTTTACTGAAACAGTAGTGAATAGAGGTTTCGACTACTCCTGGTTCTAGGTCAGAGAGAGAGATAGAATGGGACAGGTTGAGATCCAGCTTGTGGTTGAGAATGTTGGCAAATTGCAACCAGCGTAAGGTTAATATGTGGACCATTCCATTAAATAGAAGCAGCTCTGACTTGACAAGATATCCACTTAGTACACAGGGAGCTTGTATGCATCCAAATCATAACTAAAGCTATCAATCGATTCCTGGTCATGAACACATTGGAACTTCTTACCGTTCGATGTCCAAAGTGGGCGAAGAGGCCAGCGACACATAGTTTCAATATCACCAGACCCAGCAAGTGTCGCCGGCGCCTTGCCATTCTCAACCCACTCGATGAGAGTCTGCAGAGTTGTCTGTGGCCATGGGGCACCAGGTTGGTACTCGTTAGTGCCACAGTGCCCCACACCGGGAATGAGGAACAGACGATAAAAGTCATCGAGAGCAGCTGCACCTGCAGTGTATGACTTGTTGGGGAACATGACCTCCCTGACCGAGTTCCAGTAACGGACTGAAGAAGCGGTGGGGATTGAATAATCTTGCTCTCCGTGGACATGGATAACTTTTCCACCGGCGGCTTGGAAGTCCGACAAGTCTGGGTATGTTGTCTGGAAGATGTCTCCGTACTTCTTTTGAGAGAGTATCATCCATTCTTTGAGAGTATCATAGGTCACGCCATCCAAAGTGGGAATGTTGGTCTCCTGCAAAAGATCAATGAACAAGCCAATCCACATGCCACCGAGCCCGCTGATGTCAAGCTTCCAGCTGTCGGTAGATGAATCATATGTGCCTTGAAGATCATCAAAAGTTGATCCAGGCTGGTAGCTGAAGTAGACCCGTTTGCCGTCAGAATCGTGAAGACCCTCCCAGAACGCCTTGATGACTTCGATGGCTTTGGCAGATACCTTTCCTGTCTGTGCAGGTGTGGCACCCGCGAAGGCAGAGCCACTGACGGCAGGGCACGAGTAAGAAGCACCCAGGATGGAATCCCAGTTTAGATGCTTCAAACACATATCGGAGCGTGATACAATACCGTCAGTCTTGCCATCCAAGGGATCGCAGCTTGCGACGGTCATGTTCATAATCTTCTCGAGCTCACAGCTGGGCGAGTAGTAGTTGAGGTTTTTCTGGATGACGTTGCCGGTCAAATGGTTGGTTTGCTGTTGTGCCCACCGGAAGGCTGGTGCACCGGCAACTACGCCGTCGAACTGATCGGGGAACCGTTGAACCTGGCTCCATCCCCCACGACCTCCTTCAGAACAACCCTGATAGTAGGAGTAAATCTTTTCGTTGGACGGTACATTGTAAATATTTCTTGTCAACTGTTTGCCTAAAATAGCGAGCTCATGCTGAGCTTGGTAGCCTGTTTCTTATGTTAGCTGGCTCATCAGCTGTGAGTTTGGGAAGTATAAGGTCTCACCAAACATATACGTTGCTTGCCAATTGATAGTTCCATTTTCCAAGAGAGCAACAGAACTAAATTCGGTGGTGAAGCTTCCAAATCCTCCATCGGTTAAACCACCAACGCTTTACACAATGTGTTAGTTAAACTATCCATGCTACCGAAAAGTAAACGAGGGAATGCTTACCCGCCAACGATGACACCAGTAGGGATCGATGAGGATCCTGAATTGATAGCCCAACCACCTCCACCTGTGGAAACATATCTGTTCTTAAACTTCCCTGGAGCTGGGAGCCAGTATTGCACATGAACAATATCCCCGTCAATGCCGTCATGAGAGTAGGCAAAAGTCACATTGCAGTAATCGAAGGTGGAGGTAGGGTAGAAGATACTGCTGGCGGTGAAATTGGTGACAAGACTAGTGGAAATCGAGGAGGGATCAACGGTAACTCCCTGAATAGCATCTATCGGCAACGCCTTCTTCGCATATGCGGTGGTACAGATGTCACTCAGTGAAGTAGTTGTGGCGGCAGCCGAGGCCAGCACAAGAGAATAGGCCCATAGAGAATACCGCATGATGCTCTGCACTCTCTCAACTATTTGAAGGGAGATCTAGAGGAAGCTCAGACAGAGGGAATGGAATCCTTTTATGTATAGCAGTCACAAGCGATCTTAAGACCGGAATAATCTCGGGGGTTCGCACTGGGGTAAATATTATGCCGCTTCTCTCCACAGACCTGTGGGGAAGCTGGGGTAATATTCATCTTTCCACGAATACAAATGATTCTTGGATTCTTCAGGGGAGTCTATTCTAACTTTTCTTCTATCACAAGCTTGCTACTCCACAAATCTCCGCCCCAGGCGTGTCGGATCGGGTGACCCCCGAGGTGTCTAGGTCAGTCCATCTAGCAACGCAGTCAGTACTCCAGTCGTATACTCCCTAGGCTGTTATGATATCACCCAATACACAGAGTATGAAGCTCTGCGAAGAGGATATCTGTCCTATTATCTATTTCGAGTGTTTATGCTCTTTCATTTGTCGAAAATTTGGCAGGATTATGCAGGGTTTATAGTGGATCAGGACTAGAGTAAAAGACCCAACCACATACTAGAAGTGGTCGCTATACACTAGTTCATAAACGGAAGATATCCCCGAGGCCCGAAATTGCAGGCATACTCTACCAGGCTCTCATACCGCATCCCCTCGCCCGAACCCAAACATCCACAATCCGAGAGGTCTCAGTGTCTTGATCCGAATCAACAACAAAATACCACCCATAAAAGGCACCAGTGACACAAGCATGATTTGGGTGCACTTTAACCACTTGTCCAATTCGCAGGGGAATCTTTGCCTGGGACTCACTCTCCCAAGTCACAATCGCATGCTCCTGACTGATCCTCTTAACAACTAATCTCTCCGATGAAGCTTTAGTCACCCCATCCAGTTGCCAAGAAGAAACAACCCCCCAGCCCGAGTAACTCGGACACGGCTCTCGACCCAGTGCGAGCGTCCCTGCAGCCAGGAGTGCCTCGGGCTTTTCTCGCTCGCCATCGTTATACACGCTGCACACTTCGGTAAGCACCGCGATAGCAATTTCATCCTCCAAAAATCCAGCATCAGCGCTAGCATTTGTGGAAAATTGTTGCATGTCCAGGATGGGATAGACGCCAGCATGTAGCTCGACATTTGTCTCGCGAAGCAAAGCCTTGAGCTCCCGCGCTTCCGCGTAGGGAGAGTCATCACGCAGCAAATTCTGGGACGAAACTACCTGCGGCGTGGCACCGACGCTGATGATCAGTTCCCTTTTGGGCAGTAGATGCAAATTTGTCTCCAAGGCATCTTTGCATCCGCGGATCTCACTGATCAAATGACCCATCGCTTGCTCGGGGGTTGTCCCACTATAACTCAGACTGCTGTGTGAGTACAACCCGAGGAGTCTTGCCCCGCCTATTTCCTCTGCGGAGGCAAGTTTCTCGAGTAGGCCGTTCTTGTTGAGGGATACGGGCGGCAAGCCGGCGCGGTGGTAGCCCGTGTCAACCTTGACAAAGACACAGGTTGGATGTCCTGCTAGAGAAGATAGTTTCTCCAGGTATGGGAGTTGATCTGGGTGGTCGATCATCACAGTGATGCTGTTCTCGCCTAGCTCGCGGGCTGCCTTGGCTAGGAGTGGAACCTGTGATGGGACGAGGGGGATGCCGTAGAGAATGTTAATTTTGCGGCCTTTTTGTTTCAGATTCTGAAGCAGTGGGATCATCATCTCGATCTCCATGACGGTAGAGGCTATGAAATTGGCCTCAGTGCTGTCGCCGACTTGGAGCTTGGCGATTTCGGGTGTCTGATGTTCGTAAGTTGAGTTTAATCGCACAGAGAATGTGGTACTTGAGGTCTCTTACCTTGTGAGATTTAACATGAACTCTGAATCCGACACCAAGCGTTTTGATTGTGCGCAGCATTGTCTCGCAGTGTCGTCGGATGATTGCTACGTCGAGGACGGCGGCTGGTTTGGGTACATCACTGATATCCTTGCCGATGTAGAACTGCTGCAGGTCTTCCTGAGAGGGGGTTATGGATGCCATTTTGAATTACGCAGCAGGTTACTAGGAATTATGAAATGGAAGTTGGATATTTGTATTCTCCCCTCGTTTTGCACCCCAATAAGAAATGTGGGGCGGAGGATGTCAAGTCCGACTGCGCCGTCCACCAACATCCACCCTCTATTATCCCTGTCCTCCCTTAGATATTCTCTGAGTTCACTCCTCCATTTCTCCAAATCCAATTGGTGTAGCCTCGGCCTTAGACCTGACTACTGCTGCCATTTCCCTCCTGGTTCGAGTTCTCCGTGTCTAAGTCATCATTAGAGACGAAGGCTCTGGTGTCAATTGGGTGGACTGGAAGATATGATACCTGAAGTTCGCACAATACAAAATTGTGCCGCAGCCACAGGTTGAACTCTGTGGCGAACAGAGCTAGTGACCATCCCACTCCGGAGCACGTATTCAATGCTCGATCGCCGCATCAGGTGGGATGCTTGCATAGCCCCCAAAGCTGCGACCCACTGACTGTAGGTACGAACAATACCTATCTCAGGCTGGAGGCTTTGGATATCATTCGGGCCGATCTGGGCAGCGTCCAAAGCAAGGCGTTCGGAGAGAGAAGGTATCTGGTAGTGGATCTCATCAAGATACGGATCGTACTGAAAGTGGGCTTCTAGGTCAGCAAGGAACGCAGGGAAGTCCATGAAGATGGCCCCATTGGTCCCATTGGGGGGGATGAAGTAGGTGCCAGTCCAAAAAATGGCCGCGTCGTTTCTGTTCGCAGGTCGGCGCACGACGATCATGCCATCGCGGATTCTAGGTCGGAAGATGGACGGCGGGGAAGTCTGAACTTGGTCGGTGGAAGCCATTTTAAGCTCAGTATCGATGAGGATGCTGTGAAGGTCAAAGGAAATCCAACTGAAGCAGAAGTCAAACGAGATAAGCAAGCAGGTAAAGCTCGGATTGAGGGGCAGTCAAAACAAACTGGGATCAGAACGATGGTCCTCGAGTTCTGAAATGTAGCTGTGAGAGTACGCACCTCAACGACACGTTTAGAACGTTTGATTGTGTATATTGGATCTTACAAAGGAGAAATGGCATTGATCGACCCCAGATTTTGATTTCATCGATTCGAGGTAGCTAAATATCTCCCTCGACTTTTCTCTTCGTCCGAGCATCCATCGCATCCATCCAAAACCCCCGGGCTCCCTATCCCTGGCACCGGTTCAAGATCCATTCTGCTACAATTCTTCTCCCATCAAATGCTAGGATCCTTGGAAAGAAATCTTCTCTGTCCTGCAGCGGTATCTTCGCCGCCCATCTAGGCTCACTCATTATTGCAGTGTGAACCTGTGTTTTTATGTGGAATCGATGGTTAGCTGACGCATTCTTCAATCAGAAACAGGAGTCACGTACCTCTTTTACACGATAGTGAAGCGAGCTGTCATGATAGGAGAACTTGCAGTGGCGGTAGGCTGGACACCAGAGTTGACCAGGCCGGAGCAAGCATATTGCATGGCAAAAAGAGCAGCCACCCAGGTGTTGTATGTTCTGACCGAATAAGCCGGAGGCTCCTCGGAGTTTACCCGAGGCTGAGAAGGACTGTTGTGATCCCATCGAAGATCGTCTTCGTGAGAGTCGTAACTCAGGTGATCCATCAGGTCCTGTTCGAAATCATCATAGCTCAGCATGGTGTGGTCGAAAGTTCCGTCTGCGTTGATGCGTGTTTTGTCGTCTAAGTAGCCTCCAAGCCAGAAGACAGCTGACTGGTCACCTTCGAAACGGGTCACTTCAATGAGACAGTCGTGCATTTTGAGTTCTCGTGGACTAGTAGACGGCAGGACGGGGACATTTGTGGTACCCATCTTAGATGATGACTTAACTGGAGAGTTCGAGGCTTGAAAAAAAGAAATAGACGATGAGACCAGGGTAATGGTATGGGTTTGACACGAGTCAGAATGGGTAATAAAGAGCGGAGAAGAGCGAAGAGTGGAAATCAAAGACATGGAAGTCGAGGTCTGATAGTTCGGGTTGCTCTTTCCTAAAAATTCCACGTCCACTGTGATACGTACATGAGGATATCTCTATTCTTTCTCGTTCCCCTTCTTGCGCTTCCTTTGAATCTCTTCAACTGAACACTTGACGTCCTCATCTTGTGGTTCCTGTTTCCCTTCGTTGATTTGCAAAGAAGGAAGCTTTCTGTGTAATTCTATAGGTTCCGTCAGATTCATATTTGTTGATTTATTTCTAGATACGTTCATCTCGTACCAAATTCGCTCTTAGTCACAATAAAGAAGAAAGAGGTCAGTCCTATCCCCGGTACTGATTCTTTATTTTGCATGGCTATCAAAGCAGCTAGCCAACCATTTCGATTTCTAACGGCATATTCACAGTCTAATATGTTAACAAAATTGCGGGGATCCCACACAAGCACATTAGTTTCATGGCTGTAGTCAAAATGGGACCGCAGGTCTTCGAAAAACAGGTCATAATCGAGCTCTAAACCCATATCAAGAAGCGGTATGCATCCATTCCTAATAATCCACTCCCAATACCATAGTGGTGGACCTTGATAAGTCCATCCCGGAGGTAAAGTCTGGTGCTGTACACCGTTTCCTTTTGATTCTGCTTGGTTGCTACTGGCAACCCTACCTGAGCTAGTGGTTGAGGTGCTGGTTGGGGTGCTAGTGAGGATGGTGGGGGGTTTCCAGGGGAAGGTTGACTTTTTTTTGATCAAATTTTGCTTTGAAGTCATGGCTAGAGATATATTGACATGGTAAGAGGAGATGTAGGATTTCACAAGTGTTGTTGTGGAAGCTGAGTGATGGGTAAAGGGTGTTGTCTGATGTTTAATGGATCTGTGATATTTATATCTAAGATGTCTTCACTAATGGTCGGCAGTTTATGCGGCCTTTGTTCTTTTCAGGTGGTCCTTTGAGGTGTTCTTTTTGGATGTATATAAAGACGGTAAAAAGCATAAACTGTAAATAAGACTTTTTTATATATACTTTGATTCAAAACATCAGACTGAGTGAATATGTCCTGTGTTTAAAGGTTGCATTATTCGTTTGCATGATGTCAAGAAATCAGATCATAAATTGAAATACGATTAAACTCTAGAAGGTAACTGCCTTGAACCAGAAGAGCTATAGAAATAGCTATAAACCTCAGCTCTGTCAATTTTCTTTTTTCTTTTGGAAATACTCCGCGTAAATATTCCCCTGATAGCATCTCGAATTGGGAAGCCCCAGGTAGATAGCTATAGAAAATATTAGTAGCGCCAGTATACTGGGTATAACGAGCCATGTTAGCAATAAACCCCAGACTCTGGAAAACTCGACCCCTTTCTAACGAATTAGCATTTTGAACACGTTTCATCTACACCTAGAAAGCTAGGAGAGTTCGCCTTCACAGATCCGCATCACGGCTTGTGGGTCAGGAGAGAAGGGAGAAAAGCTTGGCTGAAGTTATAGGAAATGATCTGAGCTAGAGACTTGAGCTACGTGATATCACATAATTTGGAATTTCATTCGTGTAGGTCTTCCGAAGCGAACACAGAGGACCGTGAGAGAAGTTGAGATGAAGGGGGGCTTACTCCGGCAAAGAGTATGTAGCACCATTCAAGCCTTCATAGTAACCCCTGTACAATGTACCAATCAGCTCGTGGTCAGGTAGTCTACAGCGATGCCGAGGACAACCGAACAGTGAGAAACTCTCTATATATAGTAATCAAGCTAAGTAATGAGTGGCTTAATAAATTTAAACATAAATCAGAGCTATTTAATGAAAACCCCTTTCCTTAGACCTTCTTTTCCCCGGAGGTAGAGCAAATGATCACTGAAAATGCCACGGGAAGTATTCGTCCCGCATCAATCACGGGTGAAGAATACATTTCTCGCGGAAGTTGCTCAACGGAACTTTAGGTTGATCATCACCCTCCTCTACTTTGCGCCCTCTCCCCAAACCTGAGCATCGTATAGAATCGTGGGCTAATACATACTCCTTGCGTCGACAACATTCCAGAGCATGCATATTCGGAGCTTTCCAGCATGCCACTTACCCTATAGGGAAATGTATCGCGGATCACAGGGGTCGGCGGGACTTTTATTTTTCATGGTGTGGCTGTCATGGGTCTATCCCTACCCTTAATAGTATCATGAGGACGTCAAAGACCCACCGAGTATGTGTGTGGGTGGGTGTCTTGGTGGATGGGACAATATTGCTCGATGAGGTTCCTTCCCCCACTTAGATGTTGGGATAAAGCTGGGTAGCTTTCATTTCTCTCCACCAGAAGATCGATGAGCTATGATCTGCAGAGCGTGTTCCTTCACGGGTGTATTGCAATGGTTCTAATTCCAGTGCTCATCATTGGATGCGTCTGCGAGCTGCTCGGTTGGTGCCTTGATTGCTGAGGAATGCGTATGTATCCAGTCTCCCCTCGGGTCGTTACACCGTCTTACTGGGTAGACAGGGTGATGTCAGTGTTCAACGGCCTAGCAATAGTGCACTGGCCCCGGGTGCTTTTTCCCTTATATCTATCATGCCAAAGCTCCCCCCCTCCGTCACGTTTTATATGAACGGCCTATTTCCCTCTCCTTTTATGACTTGTATAGCTGTGGATATACGACTTCCAATCTATACGCCAGACTGCTCGACATTTATTTGTCTATTGGTGGATTCGGATTGAACGTTTCTGTTCACGAGCAGCTTAATCCCGCATAGCTCACTCAAACGTCATTCGAAATATCCGAGAATGAAGCCCGACGATGTCGAAAAAGCCCACAGTTCGCCTACTCTTGGGAGTCCGAGTCAGTTTCACCTCGACAAAAGCGCCTCCAACAGCTCCTCTGAAGACTCAGACCTCGCAAAGCCTGACCCCGTGCTACAATCAAGATGTCAACGATGGATTGCGAGCTTGAAAAATGTGGAGAGCCGCGGCATCGAGCCCATTCCTATCGAAAATCGAGAGCCAATAACGTCTTCAACCGTACTCCATATGCTGTTAATGTGGTTTAGCATGACATTGGCTACAAATAACATCATTGTTGGATCAATGGGTACCCTCGTGTTAGGCCTCAGCTTCAAGGATGCGGCTCTTTGTGCTGTATTTGGATGTTTAGCCGGCAATTGCATCATTGGCTTTATAAGTATATGGGGACCGAAAAGCGGGAACCGAACTTTGGTATGTTTATATCGAAGCATCCGTGTTTTTTTTCTGCATGAAAGGAGAAGGTACTATTCAGAGATCGAAGGGTTGCTCATGAATTTGATAGATCGTGGCCCGATATTTCATGGGTTATTTCCCCAGCAAAGTTTGCATTATCCTGAACCTCTTTACCAATATCGGCTATAGCATGGTAAACAGCGTTGTCGGTGGCCAGATTCTGTCTGTGGTCTCTGGTGGCCATCTTTCCGTGATAGTGGGCATCATCATTATCGCCGTTTCCAGTTGGGCAATGGCCCTGTTTGGCATGAAAATCTTCCAATTATATGAACGGTAAGTATTCTCACCCTAGAATACCTTAAATGCATATTCTAATTAATATCAGAGTTGCATGGTTGCCACAGCTGCTGGTGATATGTGTGATGGTGGGTTCAGCAGGGCCTAATATCGACTTCAACATCCAGACACCGATGTCGACAGAACAATTAATCGCCAAAAGACTGACCTTCTTCTCCCTGGCATTGTCCATTGCTCTCGCCTGGGCCCCGCTCGCCGCCGATTACTATGTCTATCTCCCGCCGCAGATGAAGAGCTCCCGGATATTCCTGGCCACAGTCATCGCCGCCACCACTGCCATGTCAATTGTTCTCCTTATGGGCATCGGCCTTGGAACTGTCATTGCCAGCTCGGCACATTTCGCGGCCAAGTACGGCAGCAGTCCTGGAGGTGTGCTGATGACAGCATACGACGGTCTCGGAGGGTTCGGGAAATTCTGTGCTGTTATCAATGTCCTCGCCTTGGTTGCCAATAATACTCCCGGGGCGTACTCCATGGGAATGAACTTCCAGATGATTGGCGGAGTATTTGGAAAGGTTCCCCGACCGGTATTCACGACTCTCGCTACGGTTATCTATGCCGCATGCGCGATGGGAGGCCGGGACCAGCTATACCAGATCTTCAAGTCTTTCCTGCCTTTGATTGGATACTGGGTCATGATGTTCGTCGTGATTGTCTTCGAAGAACACATGATTTTCCGCCGGAGAAGAGGCTATGACTGGTCTCAGTGGAACTGTCGCGATAAGCTGCCTTTGGGAATTGCAGCGGGAGTTGCTTTCCTTATTGGCTGGGCTGGTGCAATTGTCGGCATGGTAAGACCATTATGCTCAAATCCAGTTAATTACGTCCTGCTAATACTTGGATTTAGTCTCAAGCGTATTATATCGGCCCCATCGCGCAGATGGCTGCCGAAGCTGATCTAGGTCTCTGGTTGGGTGCAGGTTTCACTGGGATATTTTTCCCGCCGTTACGGGCATTGGAGCTCAAATTCATTGGTCGCTAGTGGTGTGCCACTCTTTTTACGCGTTGGCATAATGATCTGCCACGAAGTGTGGAGGCAGAACATTTTATATCCCCTCAACATAAACCCAGAGAGTACATAGCGATAGCATAGGAACTGTAAAGAGCCGATGTGGTCGTGTCAGGCTGTGCCTATAATCAAAATAATTTCAATATAATTGTTTAAATAATGCAAAGTTATAATAATTATGGATCCTAGGTCTATGATTCGTCGGCTTAAGCATAAACGCTATAGTGCTTACGGGGCGTGACCGCATGCATGTGCATCTCCAACCGAGAACGCCACCGGTACTTCCCCCAATGTAGATTTAGGATTACATTGTTGTAGTGCGATGATACTGTGGCTTGAGGTCCTAGTGCACATATACAACATAACAGTCGGATAGCCCGGGAATGTGGATGTTCATGCTCGTTTCCAGATCCCCGAGGCTCGGTATTTGGGGTACCCCGCGTTTGAAGTTATCCAATTATATTCTCGATATTGGACGGAGTACGGGGTACATAGACATAATTAATGCATGCATCTCTAAGGGTACAATGAGATATGCGGGGGTGTTATGTACAGGTCACACAAGAAAGTCAACCTCACCGCACAACTGCCGTTCATAAACATTGTGGAGATCGTAAACGGACCTGTCCCGTGGATCATCGCCAGCACCCCAATCTTATTTAAACCTCGTGGAATCCCCCTTATTGAGGTCCTCGTCTCCAAAATATCACTTCCATATGAATTACACCAACTCCTGGGCTTCGCCGCTACCTTCAGGGGACATGACGACCCAGTTACTACCCTACGCCGTAGGCCTCCTCCTCGCCTGGCCGGTGGTAACAACAACCCTGCGGTTCCAGCGCCTGCGCAAGCTTCACAAGCAATATGCTTACACAACGCGGGAGTCAATGTCCAAGATGACCGACGAAGAAGCCTTCCAAATTCAAAAACAAGTCGCGCAGCTCGAGTTCCCACTCATGTTCATCAAGAGCTTACAATTCGCTTTATTCCGGGTATGAAACAACAACTCTCACATAATTGTGTCATCCATACCCTGCCGATTTATGCATGAATTTTCTAACTAAAAACAGACCTACGGCATCCCCTCAATATCCACACTCCTCGCAAAAACAAGCCAATTCTCTAGCCCAGAAACTTCCTTCAAGCGGTACACAGATACCAGCGTCCTCGTACAAGAAATGGTTGGCAACAACCCAACTTCCGCACGCGCATACCTCGGTCTTGCCCGGACGCGCTACCTGCACAGTGGATACAGGGCCTCTGGTAAGATCCTGGATGACGATATGCTCTTCACGCTGGCGCTGTTCGCACTGCAGCCCATTCGGTTCATCAATCGCTATGAGTGGCGCCAGTTGAGTGACCTAGAGCGCTGTGCTATAGGGACTTTCTGGAAGAGTGTAGGCGATGGACTTGAAATTAGCTATGAGAAGCTGCCATCTGGTAAGACCGGGTTCCGGGATGGAATTCAGTGGCTCGAGGAGATCGATGCTTGGAGCGAGGAGTATGAGGCGAAGTTTATGGTACCTGATGCTAAGAATCGTGAGACCGCGGATCAGACCACTGCTGTGCTGGTTTATATGCTGCCTAAGATGTTGCATCCAGTTGGCTTGCAGTTCGTTTCGTTTATGATGGATGACAGGCTTAGGAAGGCGATGTAGTAAGTTGCAACGCTATATAGGTGGATTTGGACTGATCATCAACGCACCTACTAATCCCCTGCTAAACAGCTACGACCCTCCTTCGGCATTCTACTCAGCGCTCTTGTCAACCATCCTCACAGCCCGCAAGCTATTCCTCCGCTACCTAGCTCTACCACGACCGTACTTCCTGCGCTTCGCCTCGTTCACCGAGGAGCCGGATCAAAACAACCGCTTCTTCCTCATCCAGTGGGAGGCCGCGCCGTACTATGTCAAGCCCACGTTCTGGAACCGCTGGGGCCCGATGGCTTGGCTGACTTGGGCTCTAGGGCGGCCTGTGCCTGGTGATGAGGGGGATAAGTATTATCCCACTGGATATAGTGTCCCGGATGTTGGACCGAAGTATTTTGAGGGAAAGGGAAGGAAGCAGTTGGATGAGACTCTGTTGGAGTTGAAGGAGTATCGGACTGGGAAATGCCCTTTTCATTAAACTGTAGAAAGGCGAGGGATTGGAGGTGATGAGATGGGTATATCCATGGAATAAAGCTGTAGCATTGCATTCCAACGAAATGAGGAAGATATTTTGTTATCCTACGTGAGATTGTCACAACCTAGGCATTTTAAGCCATAAATCAAGCATACTGGCCATGAAGATGTTGCAGCACCAATATTGACATTCAATACTACAATTAACACGAGTTAAAAGGCTATGAGAAAATCATTTCGTCACTTTCTTTTCCACTATGTGCTATTCTGGAGGGGTCGAACAAATCACCCAAGCCGAGCAGAAAAATAGACAAAAAAGGGTGTAAATTAGGAGCGCTCAAACAAATTGGGTTCGGGGCTTGCGCCCACAAAGCCGGTCCGAATGGTAGAGAATGTAGGCTTGACAAGGGACAAGGGTATTACTTTGAACAAATCTCAAAGAAGGTTGATTTAAACCTCCTCATCAACAATGTCCTCAGCGAGGCTAAAAATAGGGAGAAAACTCATTAGTCGACATATTCGAAAACCGGGTGGTGTGGGGAATCCTTACTACTCTTCCTCGCCCTCGGAGACGGAGGCCTCCTGGTACTGCTGGTACTCGGAGACAAGATCGTTCATGTTGCTCTCGGCCTCAGTGAACTCCATCTCGTCCATACCCTCACCAGTGTACCAGTGCAAGAAAGCCTTGCGACGGAACATGGCAGTGAACTGGTCGCCGACACGCTTGAAGAGCTCCTGGATGGAGGTGGAGTTACCAACGAAGGTGGAAGACATCTTGAGGCCACGGGGGGGAACGGAGCACAGAGCGGTCTGGACGTTGTTGGGGATCCACTCAACGAAGTAGCTCTGGTTCTTGTTCTGGATGTTGCGCATCTGGTCCTCAACCTCCTTCATGGAGATCTTACCGCGGAACAAAGCGGAGCAAGTGAGGTAGCGGCCGTTACGGAAGTCGGAAGCAGCCATCATGTTCTTGGGGTCGAACATCTGCTGGGTCAACTCGGGGACGTTGACCTGGCGGTAAGAGGAGCCGCCACGGCTGGTCAGGGGAGCGAAGCCGACCATGAAGAAGTGCAGACGGGGGAAGGGAACCATGTTGACGGCGAGCTTGCGGAGATCGGAGTTGAGCTGACCGGGGAAACGGAGAGAGGTGGTCACACCGGACATGACGGCGGAGACAAGGTGGTTCAGGTCACCGTAGGAGGGCTGGGAGAGCTTGAGGGTACGCATGCAGATATCGTAGAGAGCCTAAGATTGTCAGTATTCTTCATGTCAGTCTTTTCCTCACGCGTTTCATACCTCGTTATCGATACAGAAAGTCTCGTCGGAGTGCTCAACAAGCTGGTGAACGGAGAGAGTGGCGTTGTAAGGCTCAACAACGGTGTCGGAGACCTTGGGGGAGGGGACGACGGAGAAAGTGGCCATCATACGGTCGGGGAACTCCTCACGGATCTTGGAGATCAAGAGTGTACCCATACCGGCACCGGTACCACCACCCAGGGAGTGGGTGATCTGGAAACCCTGGAGGCAGTCACAGCCCTCGGCCTCACGGCGGACGACATCGAGGACCTGGTCAACAAGCTCAGCACCCTCGGTGTAGTGACCCTTAGCCCAGTTGTTACCAGCACCGGACTGACCGAAGACGAAGTTGTCGGGGCGGAAAAGCTTGCCGAAGGGACCGGAGCGGACAGCGTCCATGGTACCGGGCTCCAAATCGACGAGAACGGCACGGGGAACGTACTTGTCACCGCTGGCCTAGATTATCAAAGAAAAAGATCCGATCAGATGATGCACGATTATTCGGTAAACAGTCGGTGTACTCACATGGTTGAAGTAGACGTTCATACGCTCGAGCTGGAGGTCGGAGGTACCATTGTACCTAGCAAGATATCAGACGTGTGATCTACTAGAAACCCATCACCGTTGAACTTACTGTCCATCACCATCGAGACCGTGCTCGCCAGAGATGGTTTGCCTGCAATCCAGTTAGTAAATTGTCAATTGATACCCAACGCGAAAAAAAAGCTCGGCACTTACCAGAAAGCGGCACCAATTTGGTTACCCTATAACCCAATTCCAATTTAGTCCCACGAATCCAAGAATGCTTCCAAGAATGTTCCATGTCGAACTTACACACTGGCCGGTTTGGAGGTGAACCTAGATCATGTTAGCAAAAGATCTGTTGGGAGTGGGGTCATGGCTCAGGGGCCGTTTGAAAACAAAAGACGCGTCTGGAGGGGATAACGTACAATCTCACGCATTTTGAAGGGATTAGAAAAGAGATGAAGAAAAAAAAGGAGAACCGGTGACAAGTCAGGGAGGATGGGGAAGAAGAGAAAGCAAGATGGCCAGTTGAGCGGTGTGTGTGGGATCAACAAGTCAACAACTGAACTTCAGGGGGGGAGGCCCAATTGGGTATAGCCGCATCACGGGACTCGGGGAGGTGCGAACCACATTTTGCGTATCTTTGGGGCGCGTGATATCGTACCATCTACTCCGTACTACATACTATAACTACAATAACTACAATAACCAAACAACTATAATTAACTACTACTTGAACAAGAATGTTTTAATCGTTTCAATTGGAAAGAAAAAAAATCTTGGACTAATCGTACATATTGGGTATCGGTTCAATTGGGCGCTTTCCACTCACATTGGAAGTACTCGCTTGCCCTCAGTAGCTCTCTCCGTCTGGGATTCATTCAATTGGGCGCTTTCCACTCACATTGGATGTACTCACTTGCCCTTGAATAGCTCTCATCGGTTGTTTTTCAGTCGGGTGTCGCTTTCCACTCACATTGGAAGTACTCACTTGCCCTTCAGTAGCTCTCGCGGCATGGAATTCGCTCAGTTGGGACTCAGTACATAGTTCCCACCGTTTTGGGTATGTAGGTTCGATGGGTTGCTCTCGCCGTTTTCGGTTCCTTCACTTGGGGTCTCGGCGTTTGCTGTTCAGCTGGACTAGTTCTTGCCAGTTTCCTGGCTGTTGTCGGTCTTGTCGGTGTCGGTCTTGTCGGTGTCGGTCTTTTCATTGGCGGCTTCCTGGTTCTTGTCGGTCTTCTGGTTTCCGCCGCTTTCCAGCCAATCTCCGTACCGCTCAAGGCGCTCGTTCTCTTCGTCATCTGCATCCAGAGGGTTCACCTTTTTGCCTGCCGCGTCTCGTTGGGGGTGGTACTTGTTGAACTTCTCCTTCCCATCCCAGATGTAAGCAACAACAGTATTGCCTGCAAAGAAGCGGCCACTCATGGTCTAAAATATGGTAAGTACTTATCATGACGTTAAGTCAAACCGAGGTGCTTACCTGAACACAGCGACGTGCGTCGGCTGACGCGATAAATCGGACAGTAACAACACCATCAGCCTCTCCGTCCCAAACCACCACTTTGGTCACTTCGCCAATCTTAGAGCACTCGCTGCGGATGTCATCTTGAATCTCAATACTGGCGAGCGGATCGTCCTGTAATTATACGTCAGCCGTGTGTCCATATTTGTCCAAGGCAACCTTGGAAGAGGCAGGGTGTGTCAAACCTCCAGCTCCTTCAGGGTAAACATGTGTTTCAAAATCACATGTCGCTTGGCCTCCTCAGCAGCCTTTATCGCCTCCAAGGCCTGCTCAGCTTCATCGTCACCCCAGTCGGAAAGTTTCCTATCACAGTCAAGTCAGCATGAAACGCTCTACCGCCATGATCAACCAACATACTTGTTCAATCGCTCTGCCCGCTCCTTGAGCTTCTTCTTTTCCTTCATTGTCATGGTAACCTTCGGCTGCACATCCTGTTCACGCTTGTACGAAAAGTCGGCTGCCTGAACACGCATCGGTCCAGCTGGGTTGCGGGAACCCATTCGGAAGTCCGTCTCGTCGAGAACGTCAATCGCGAGGCTGACTGAGTCCGGTCGGAAGTACACGACCAAAGCCTCGCCATTAAAATTGCCATTTTCGTCGGTGTACATTTTAATTCGGGGCTTTCCGGTGTCCAGTTCCTCCGCGAGGATTCCATATTTCGAGAACACGTCATGAATCTCTGACAGCTCAGCGTCACCGGGGATCTTGGTAACCCACACAGCAGTGTTGACACGGGGCTTCTTAACCTTAGGCTCGGCGGTCTAAAAGGCAAAAGAAGAGAAGACAGTCAGCTACCAATGTCATCAAGCTGCCATAAATGACCAGAGCACTTACCTCGTCATGCGAGCTCTTGCGCTTCTTGCGATCGCGTGGATGGACAATCTCAGTCTCGTCGTCGTCGGAGCCGTACCCTTGCTGCTTGCGGATGAGCGCCTCGTCGATCTAGAGTTGCAAGTCAGGTTAGCACGGGGGATTGTCGGCCTGCACGTTGTGGACAGCGCATCGCAAAGCGTTAGCGTGCCAATATGCGTGTTACATACCGTTTCAACCCATCTCTTCAGGATACTGTTGAACAGGAACTCGCGACCGTCGCTTGTCTCGAGTAGGAAGCTGTTATCCAGCCGCGAGAACGAGATGCGCGGGTCGCTATCAAACTCCGCCACATCGGTCGGGAAGTCCATTTTCACAAAAACAGCCGTCGGCAAGCTAATTCAAAGATGGATCAGATGAATGAGAGTATGAGACAGTGTGTGCAGAGTACTGTGGAGACTGTGGAGGGTTTGCGATGATTGGGACACAGGCGGCACCGTGATCTCTCGGCGCGGCGTTCCGGAAGGTGCTCGCTCGTGGGTGGATCCCGCATTCCAAGTTCCCAAGGATTCTAATGTTCCAACAAGGTTATATTGGCTTACTTGCTCACAGCAATTCCTTAATTTGCCTCAGTTCGCCTGCAAGATTGTTCATTTTGTACTACTATGCACGGAGTCCCTTGTGAAGAATTGTCTAAGGAGTACGGAGTATGCTCTACTAACTTGGTCCTTTCTCAGAATGGTTTCATAAAATTGTTATTTGGGTATCTGAAACTAAGCTAACAAAGTGAAAATTGGACGATCCGGAGAGCATCTCAGATATCTACAGTTCCATACTATACATGTAGGTATTCAAGACACTCCTGCCATCGCCAAAATAGAAGAAGGGAAAAAAGTGAGGGAAAAGTGAGAAGAAAAAGAAAGGCATGTGCCAAATATTAAATATTAGAGAAAGGACAGCTGTGAGATCCAGTCAGATCTCTAAGCCTTGGTGTCAATGACCTCGCCCACGGGGGTAGCAGTGCGCTTAGAGGCAGTCTCTGAGCTTTCCACGCCGTTGACAATATCGCGGGTGACCTCAACGTAATCATACTAGAGAATAAAATGTCAGAAAATGTTTTCTTGGCCAGCTGAGGAGTAATAATGCTTACAGCAAACTCGCCAATTTCGGCGTCGTCAATACCCATGATCTCATCTTCCTCGGGTGCGCGCAAGCTGAGGCCAGGAATGAGGTTCATAACGAAGAGAATGATACAGGTTCCGAAGAAGGCGTATGCCATTCCAGAGACCGAGTCGGCAAGCTGGTATCCCAGCTGGATATAGTTCTTGTTGATCCAGCCACCATCGATCTCAGTGACACCATCCAAGTGCGCAATGTAGTCACTATAAATGCAAGTTAGTTGATGATCGGACAATAGGAAGTAGGTTCACTTACGCAGCGAAAAGGCCAGTCAGGAGGTTTCCGACAATACCACCGATACCGTGCACGGCAAAGATATCGAGAGCGTCATCGACACCAATGAGGAACTTGAGCTTAGTAGCATAGTTGCATGCAACAGCACCAACGACACCAAAGATGAAAGCAGCCCAGGGAGTGACAAATCCAGAGCCAGGGGTAATGGCAACAAGACCAGCAATAACACCGGAGCAGAAGCCAACAGTGGACCACTTGCGCTCCAGTCTGTAGTCCATCAAACACCAGGTCACACCTCCAACGGAGGCAGCAAGGTTAGTGACAACGGCAGCCATGACGGCACGAAGGTTGGCAGCGAGAGCAGAGCCAGCGTTGAATCCGAACCAGCCGACCCAGAGGAACACGGTGCCGATGACAACGTGAGTAACATTGTGAGGGCGGTAGTTGAGCTCGTGGGT
Organism: Penicillium expansum; assembly: GCF_000769745.1. Lineage (NCBI taxonomy): Eukaryota > Fungi > Ascomycota > Eurotiomycetes > Eurotiales > Aspergillaceae > Penicillium > Penicillium expansum. Next base: position 262,682 of record NW_015971495.1, on the reverse strand, counting down.
GCCATGGCCGCGACGCTTGCCCAGCATCAAGGAGTAGGCGAGGGCGGCAGATCCAGAGGCGATGTGGACAGGGGTACCACCAGCGAAGTCGAGACCTCCGAGCTTGAACACCCAGCCCGACGAGTTCCATGTCCAGCAGGCGATGGGATCGTAGATAATAGTAGTCCAGATAAACATGAAGACAATGCAGGGGAGCATGCGACCACGCTCAGCAACTGCACCGACGGCGAGAGCAACACTAATTGCAAAGAAATTGTTAATTGATGTCTCTAGAGGATCTCTATGGATGTATGATTATAATGACTCACGTAATAGCAGCGAACATTCCCTGGAAGATGGCGAACAGGAGATCGGGAACCTTGTCACTTCCTACGGACGGCGCAGCCAGAACACCCTTGAAGCCGAAGTTGTCGAGGTTACCGATGTAGCTGCCGGCTGTGTGGGAGAAGGCCAGCGAATAACCCCAGAAGAACCACTGGAATGAAACCACGCCGACCGACATGATCGAGAGCCATATCAATGAGAGTGCTGACTTTCGACGAGCTAGACCGGAGTAGAAGAATCTATAATAAAGTCATGAGTGATAGGTCTCTTGAGGAAGGATTTGGTCAAGTCATACCCAACTCCAGGAATCATAAGCAACACTAGGGCTGTAGACACGATAACCCATGAGATATCACCAGACTATTCACACTATTAGCCACCAAGCTCCTCAATTGACTCCTATTCAAGTATACAACATACACTGTAATAAATGTTCAAGTCATCATGAAGCGAGTCACCACCAGTTGCGATGGTGCCATTGTAGGTAACCGTGGAGTCTGCCATGGTGAGACCTAGGCTAGGCCAATATTATTGCAAATGTGATATGCGGTTGGAAAAGCAGCTGCAATGGAATGATACAGGAGATATCCCAAAGCCTTGTGATAGGAGATGCAGAGAAGGAAGTAGAAAATACTTTCAAGCACCGGGCTGTGAAAGGAGAGAGAAATGATATGTCTAGTCTGCAAGGACAAACCCTTGTAATTTAAATAACTGCCACAGTCTCAGACAACCAACAATGCTCCACCATGAGACGCTAGAAGGCTACCAGACCATCGATCTTAGTTCCCGATAGTGGGAGCTGGTCATTCTGATTTCTGATATGATTCATCTGATCTGACCGATAGCAGGTAGCCAAGCCCGCCCCCATTTCAGTCATCCGGGTTTTATGGCGGATATGGTATATGCTCCATAGACCCAGGCCGGGGAATTACGGGTCCTTGCGTTCACATACTTCAGCCATATTCGAATATTATGTATGGGTATCTATTCCTAGAACCATGTTTAAAATGCCGTGTAAACTACCTGTTGTTTCCTCTACATCTGTACAACATACATCCCCCCTGAGAAGTAATAGGACCTTTTACATCTCGACCCCTATGCATTGACCCCCGATAAGCAGGGGGAATGCGAGTTGCAACTTCCATTGTCGTAAAGTGATAAACAGATTGGGTCATTTCAGTGACAGAAGAGAATAATAGGAAATAATAGGAATCGAAATTGGACGGGTGCTCAACGACTGGCTGTAGATATGAAGTTGACATCAGCCAATCATAGGCATTTGCTTATCATTTTGTCGGGAGAGTTTTTTTTTGTCGCTTAACCCGTTATTTCATACGTTCGGTTCATGCATTATTGATCCATGGAAACTGTTCCGATGCTTTGGATATAGTATCTTCAATCAGAATTATATTTTGCCGTTTGCGACATGAAGTTGTTGACCGAAAGGTCGTTTGATCTCTTATCATCCGGGCTCAATCTCGTGTTGCGCCAACCAATCACAATCCAATTTCCCTTATCTTATGATTTTTACATTGGATACATTTGACAATGCGAGGGGCAATTTCAATGTTCTTTGTACGGAATAGAACTGTTTTCTATTATTTAAGGATGGCCTCTAGCGACACAACGTGAAACAAGTTAGAAACAGAAAGGATTGCTATAATTCAATAGTGTGCAGTCTCGTTACGTCTCTTTGCATAGAAATCTGCTTATACAGAACTGTTCGAGATTCATACTTCTGCCCCTGGCATATTATTCTCTCCGCATCATCTACTCCGTACTAGTGGTCCTGCCATTCTCCGGGTATGTCACACCCGATTCCACTATGCAGAACGCATGGGGCGGGAAAATAAACAATTTGCCACGCGGTAACTATACGGAGTACAAGGTAGGGGGGCTACAAAGTACGCCAAGTCAAGATAAGCACCCAGTTTTCCATTGGCGGGAAATATTAGAGGCTGATTCGGCATCCCGACTTGGATCTTGGCGAACTCTCGGCTCCATAACCCAAGAACTCTACTTTACATCAGGGCGTCGTGGATCTGTGAATATACTCCGTATACGTAGAGCGCTTGCGCTATTGTTTTTCTTGCTTTGGTTCTCTTTAATAACAATATCAGAGGGTTGATCATCCTATGTAGCTATGGAATAAGTCCGGACATTATGTCAGGTTGAGCATGCTGTATACTTTACTCTGTACATGGACCTATCTCCTCTTACGATTCAGGAAAGTGGATATATAGCATATTCAACGCTTCCTGAATTGATAGTCTGCGTAGATTTCCACAGAGCACTGGCAAAGTGTCAATGACCCTGGATTATTCTCGAAGCCACCGATCCACTGATCGACGGTGTTAGATCTACGATGTACTCCGTACTCTGTACCTACATCGATCTATGTACTCCGGACTCCGTACCTAGATACAATGCTGCGCTAGTCAGGGGTAAACTCTCAAAGAAGTGTAAGGAGTACTAGCTCTTCCATCGTTGGATGCACTAACATGACCAGTGATGTCACATTGTCATTTCTCTGGCTTCTCGGTAGATCCGATAGCCTAGATAGTTCTACCTTAAAACAATAAAAACTTGTCTCAATGATCACATATGTGTGCATCACCTGCTCTCTTTTCCTCTTCCAGTAGAGTTTCAGCACTACCCAGATTCATCTACCCTACTACATATAATAAGATGTGCTTACACGTTAAAATCTGCCCGCTGTAGTACCACAACTACTGCTCAATAGTAGCAATAGATAAAGCAATACTACGCAGAAGAGCATTGGCTTCCTAATTGTCTGAAAGAAGAGATAAGTTCTTCTATTGCATTTGTTAATCCAATTGAGTTGCCCATGATTCTAATGTGCCATCTACTACTCCGTACTCCGTAATTACTACATGTTTACAGAACGATTTCGAAGAAAATATACACACCTTTCTCATAATTCCCCCTTCAACTTTGCTCTTACCACGTCTCATGACTTGGAATTTGCCTTGTTAGCCAATTACTTTAAATATACTCCTTACCTTTCTACTCCCCTTTTTATCTATTTTGTCTATTTGAGCCCCCCTTCACATGTCAGAAGAGACCAACTAGCTATATAGTGAGAAGGACCCTTAGAATGTACATTTCGAAATAGGAGATAAAAGATCTACCGAGCAGATGTTAAAAAAATACATGGATGCCATACATAATACATCCCCAATGAAGTTAAAGACCTCTTGAGGACTTTAGAATATGTTCTATAGAAAAACACATATTTACCAATTTGAAGTATAAACCCCAACCGTTCGGAGTGAGATGATAATAGAACTAATAGAAATTATTTAGTAGCCTTGACTTACGCATTGCATCCAACTTTTTACAATCTCGAATCCAAGAAAAGAACCACAAAAAAAGCAAATATTATTGGAGGCTTTTACAAGGGTGGAGCATGTCGCTAGATCATACGGATATTGTGTGCAATGTAGCAGCTGACTTTCAAGACTGAACGCGTGTACTCTGCACCAGGGCTTAAACTTGATAAAAAATGCAGGATTAAGATGAATGCCACGTAGTGGCTGAACATGGAAACAGGGAAGATTCCCAGTAGATCAAACAGTAATGAGTGGGGATATGGGTCATCTGGTTAGCCACACCGCACCGCCACAGTATCCGCCTCCTATCACCTTAGTCTAACACTCAGACGTGCTCTCCCGGACCATCGCACAGTATAACCACTATGCAGCACCCGGAAATCCCTAGTCCTGATTCGGATGGCTCGGGCTCTTCTGATGAGTTCCCACAGTACCCTGTGAGGACCACCTCATCATTTGGAGAGACAGTCGACGACCAAATCCAAACACCTGCAAGCACCATCACATCTTCCCCTCCAACCCTTTCACCCAGTCTTACCTCATGGTCTAATACACCGACCGCACGGCCGCGTGGAATTAGCATTGGGGCTACCACTCTCCTTGACAAGCCTGATGGACTTGCTATGGCTAGCGATTTACGACCTCAGCGCCCGTCCGCCCCGGTACGAACGCCCTCAAATACGTATGCCCCACAGCGGCGCCCACCACAATACATTAGTCTCCAGGAAGACCGCCAGCGATCATCATCAACTAAACGAGGAAACCGACGCGACCCGAACGCGCAATACCGTGCCCAAGAGAAAGCCTACGTACAACGAATTCGAGCGAACCCACAAGCCTGGTATCACCATACCAAAGACTCTCAATCCAACATCATGATAGAAGGGGATGGCGACTTGGAGGAACCCTCTCCTTCTTCCGAAGTGCCCTTTGAAGATGATTCTTACGACCCCGATACCCAACTTTTCCTCCCGGACGACAATCTACCAACCACGGAAGAACTGAAACATCCCAAGAATCAGGAGCGGCTTGAGTGGCATTCCATGCTGGCGTCCGTATTGAAGGGAGATGTAGTGAAACAAGAAAAACAGCGACTCATCGGATCAGCGGAATCAAAGCGGTCGGCGGCGCAGAGTTATGCACTCTGGATTGGAGTTCGGGCAAGGACGTGCGGCCGAAGTATTCCTTTGCAGCGAAAGTTGATTGAGGATGCACGGTCACGTCTGGCTCCCATAATTGAGGATATCATCGGTTTCCAGATTAAAGGCGAGACGGAGATCGGAAAACCGCCAAAACAGCAGGTTGAGGATATTGTGGAGAAGGTTGAGCGATGCGAGATTCTCTACTCTTCCCACAAGGAAATGGAAGTTGCAAACCCCCGTGTTGCCTCGGAGGAATTCACCTCTAGTCGCGCAGCCATCTTTGCGTGGCACAATATCACAGCTCTCATCAACACTGAGTTGGCTGTGCTACAGAGCTGGGTAGGGAACGAGGCTCTTGATTTCAGCCAGCCGAGAGTCAAGTCTGCCAAGGACGATCTTTCAGATGGCTCCTCCTTCCTTGGCCGTATTATGAAAGAAGATGGGTTGAAGACGCTCCAGGACAAGGACGGCATGCTTCTTCGCATTCTCGTCGTCATTCAGAAAGCAAAGACTACTCTGATCGAGAACTCGGAAGCGTTTGCCTCGCGGCACTTGCCACCATATATCGAAGAACTACTAACATTGATTAACTTCCCCTCTCGGTTGATCCAGGAAATTATTCGAGTTCGTTTGTCCTATGCCAAAAACATGAAAGACCCAGCCCAACAAGCTCCAATCTTGATTGATCAGATGATTTCGCAATTCCAAATCTTGATGAAAGTGGCGGTCGATATTAAATTCCGCTACCTTGATGTCTCGAGGCCAGAGCCCGGCTGGGATTTGCCGCCATGTGTCGATGAAAACTTTGACAATTCAGTCTTGGATGCTATGAAATATTATTTCCGGCTCCTCAACTGGAAGCTGAACGCCAACAAGAATACTTTCAAGGAGGCTGAAATTCTGGAACAGGAATGGGGATTCTCCTATGACATTGGTTGCCGGCTTGACGGTGGAGATATTGAGGTAGCCGAGCAATTTAGGTAAGGTTCCCGTGCTTTGCACCACTATCAAAGCTAACAAGAACAATAGTGCCCTCACTGCCAGATCACTACAGCGTCTTATGATTCATTTTGAACGTGAGCTCGTTCCGAGACCCACGGAAACTGTACAGGATATGGATAAACGATACAAGAGCATTTTGGATTCTACGCGCATTCGCCAGCGCAAGCTCTATCGGTTCTCCAAGTTTCTTTGTCAGTTGTTCGAAAACGCTACCGAATACAACATCACAAGCGATATCGCTTATGATTTCTTCGAGGCACTCTTAATTTCTGATCATTTCCTTGTCACCTCTACCACATCAGTCGGGCAGAAAGGGGTTTATCTGATTGCACATCATGCATTGTGGAACCGCCCCGCCGATATCCAAGGTATTCTATCTACCTCCTTCAAAGAAGATGATCCGACCCAAGATGTCCATGTTCCCTATGTCCTAGCCATCCGACCAGAGAGGCCCCTTGCCTGGGCAGGAAAGGAAATGCAAATGGAATTTTTGGAACATCCGACAGATGTGCGGCTGGGCAAGCTACGTATCGTTGTTGGGGGCATGCAAGAACGACTCCAGAATGCGCGTGTGGAGCTCGCACGACTCACAGGCATCCAGCTTGATATGGTCATTGAACAACGTGCAAACCTTGGACGTGTCAACGTCGAGTTGAACAAGATCAAGAAGATCTCTTTCAAACTTTCCATGACCATTATGGATAGTGTGTCTATCATTAAAGATCAGCTACATGAGAGGCACTGGGAGAACAATGATTTGATTCAAGCCTGCTATGCATTCGCAACAGAGTTTGGCAAACGGTCCTCTAACTATGTCGACGCTAACAGGCGTGCTATGAACAGTGCCCGGCTGGTGGAGTTGTCTCTCGACTGGGTCGCGTTCATCTGTGATGAGTGTGACGCTGCTGACCGAAAAACCTTCAAATGGGCCGTGGCAGCCCTTGAGTTTGCAATGGCGATCACCTCGAGCCGACATCTTTTGTCTATGGACCAAGAACAGTTCAGTGATTTCAGATTGAAAGTGGCGGGGTGCATGTCCCTTCTCATTTCTCATTTCGATATCATGGGTGCGCGGTCTTCCCTTGCAGCGAAAAACGAGAAACGCATGGAAGAACGCAATGGAGCCCGACAAATCGGCGCTGGCCGGATCACCAGCGACGAGGAAGCAGCAAAACTTGTTCGTGAGACATGGTACGCGCGTGTTGTGGAGATTGAAGATAGAAGAATTGAGGAAGATGCGAAGCGCCAGGCTCTAGGAAAAGTGCTAGAAGGATCTGATGAGGCTGATCGGTCACTCACCGTGCTATCGTCATCAGCTACCAATGTTAATCTGCGTTGGCAGCAAGGCCAGTTCATCGGTGGCGGTACCTTTGGTTCTGTTTATGTGGCTATCAACTTGGACAGCAACTATTTGATGGCTGTTAAGGAAATTCGCCTGCAAGACCCCCAGCTCATTCCCAAGATCGCCCAGCAAATCCGAGATGAAATGGGCGTGCTTGAAGTGCTCGATCATCCAAACATTGTCTCCTATCACGGCATCGAAGTGCACCGTGACAAGGTTTACATCTTCATGGAGTACTGCTCAGGTGGCTCACTCGCTAGCTTGCTAGAGCACGGGCGTATCGAGGACGAAACGGTCATCATGGTTTATGCTCTTCAACTCCTAGAGGGCCTAGCTTATCTGCACGAAGCCCATATCGTGCACCGTGACATCAAACCCGAGAATATCCTGCTCGATCACAACGGTGTCATTAAGTACGTTGATTTTGGTGCAGCGAAGATTATCGCCCGCTCTGGTCGCACACTTGCCCCAGCGGACAATCCCCAAGGACCTGGTTTCAAGGAGGCGGCCAAAGATTCCACGAACCAGCGCAAAAACCAGAAGTCTACCACAGGAACTCCGATGTACATGTCACCGGAAGTGATCCGTGGCGACGCTGCAAATCTAGACAACCGCCAAGGCGCTGTGGATATCTGGTCTCTGGGCTGCGTGGTCCTGGAAATGGCAACTGGACGCCGGCCATGGTCCACGCTGGACAACGAGTGGGCAATTATGTACAACATCGCCCAAGGCAAACAGCCCGCGCTTCCATCCCGCGATCAACTCAGCGACCAGGGCATCGACTTCGTGCGCCGCTGTTTCGAATGCGATCCCGCTCGCCGCGCCACTGCCGCCGAACTCCTACAGCACGAGTGGATCATCTCCATTCGTCAACAAGTTGTCTTAGAGTCGCCTACGCCGACCAGCGATTATAGCAGCAGTTCCAACTCAAGCTCCCGTCAAAACTCGACATATATGTGATTTTCTCTTTCTCGCGCCATTCCTTCTTTCCTTGTCTCTATTTCTATGATGTCGACTTATTTACGTCGACGACATTCGGACTTTGATTCTTATGGAACCTAAAAACTTACTTTCCACACTCGCTCGATCTCGCCATCCTCGACTGATATCGCATGTGATACCCCATCTCGCCTCTTTTTCTTGCTTTAACGTCTTTTGTTCGCCAAAGCCGTACTATAACGCCATCTCATGTTACCGCGTCATCTCTTCATTTATGTCCTGGAACTCATATCAACACATTTTCGGGTTCCTTGATTCATCTTTAATTTGTCTCGTTTTACGCGTGGGTCTCTATGTTTGGCGCGAGGATCTTTCGGCATTTCTCACTATGGCCCTTCGGCGTAAACGAATCGGGGCCAAGTCTATTTGAGTATTTTGTTCGTCACATGGTTTATTTCTAGCACATATATATACGCGGTAATTGCATTTGTGCATTGTTCTAAATCCACCCATTCCACTTGGTTATATCGCTAGACCTGAGGATCACAGCCTTTGGCGTCTCTAGCTGAGTATATATGTGCCTATCCGTGGACCAACCTAGTTAGGTACACCTCGATCTTCATAGTCTACTCGTTTCAAATATTCCTGGTCTATCTAGCCCTATATACAATTAACCCTTGCAACATATGGAGATGGTGTTTAAACAGTTGGATGATCGGTAAGAGGGTTTCCCACTGTGAAGAGCCACTCACACATTTTCATCGTCCAATTGGCATCTGCATCATTATGTTGTATAGTTGTTCCACTATGATTGTTGCGTTCTTCCTAATTAGGCTTCAATCGGCAGTTGTGAGCTAAATCCAGTCCCTAAGAATGGTCGTTGCTTCTGCGCTGTACTCTATTGTGTGGACCAGAGAAGGAGCTATATAGCAAAATTTCAATATAGCTCTGGAGCCTTGGAACATATATACGGTTACCGAGAACATTAAGTGAAGATTTTCAATAACCAGGCTAGTCAGTCAACCACTGACATGGGAGATAACAACACTAAGTTTAACACAAGATGAATGAGGAATAAGAAAACATGAAGGAAAAAGGATGAGGGATTAGCACTCCAAACAAAGGATGTAGAGTAACCAGGACTAGGCCGCCAGAAGTGGGGACGGAAACGCCGTTTCGTAGATTGCAATATCGTGAGACATAAGGGTCAATTTGAGGATGAGTTGTGTAGAGTTAGGCTTTGCCTGAAAGGGGGATGGTCTTGCAAATCCTCAAACGACATAAGCAGTCGAAATGATGATCAAAACAGTAAATAAGAGAGGTGGAGAAGGGGGAGATGAATAGAGGACGGCATAGAGGGTATTCGGGGAAAGCAAACGAGATAATGAACCCAATGGAGTTTTGAGAGAACCAAGCTTCTCAATCGGAATGGTGACCAGGAAGCACTGCTTAGCCATGTAGTACCAGACACAACAACAAGAGGTGGTATGAGACAGACGAAGACCAATTAGTCACGTAAGAAGTCATACATGAGATTGGTTTGGGCACCAGCAAGCAAGGTCGGCGATGTTAGCGGAACTCGACTGCTGGTGCACATCCACGATCTTCGACATGCTTGAGTTCAAGTTGTTGAAACCTGTGATGGAATTAGTATTAGTAAATTGAAGTTTCCCGAGAATAAAGCATCCACATACCGCTCGCTCTTCGCATGAAAGTATACACCGCTCACAGTTCCCTCGATCTGGTTGAAGCAGATGTAATAGAACCCTTCAAAACTAGCACCTGAGATCGTCCGTACTCGGTGGTCGGGGACAAGGAAAGATTCCTTCCATCTCATGAATATGTGTTCCCGCTGGGCGAAGTTCCGGTATGTGAAATCCGCTCTTTTGGCCTGTTTAGCCAGCGGACGCCAGGCAGGAAACCGAGACCAATGGTGCAAGTCTGTCTTTTCCGAAGCGCCCCATTCCTCATTACGAGTCTGGAAAGTGTGTTTGGTACCGATTATTTCTCCTTCAAAGAAGGTCGTTAAGGTAGGATGATCTTCTGTGAGGCCTGTGGAGAACAACAAACATTAGTTGAGCTAGGTTCAATGCACGTCCCCGATGCGCACGAATCACAAACCTTGGATTCTAAGGTAACCACAGAGATAGGACTCAGCCATATCTACGTGCTTAATCTCAACATCGACATTGTAAACTTGACGGTCTGATTGCTGAGTTCCAGCGAACTTGCTACCTGAACGAAGAAACGATGTATGGTTCGGTAGAAGCTATGACGATGGTCAGAAGGTGGTATAATATTCCGATGGAGTCAATACGTACACGAATGTTGGAGAATTCCCAGTTGAGAAGTGAGGATCCTGGAGGCGCTGCTGGTGACTGGCTGCGAAGGCAGGTTGACTCGGCGGGGGAGGTAGCCCGGACTGGATCATCTTCCTCGACGCCCGTCGGCTTTCCTTCCGCCTTCATCGGTTCGGGAGTGCTGCCATCATGAGATCGACTCAGCATGGCGGACGCAATTGGGATGTCAGGTGAGAGAGCATCGAGAGGATCACTGTTCAATACAGTATCGGGAGAGTCTCGCCAAGCCGAGATCCTTTCGGGCTCCGGTGGACATGTCGTGCGGGCGGCGATCGCCGCGGCGATCGTGTTGTTACTCGGAGTCGGCATTGCAAATTAGGGGAAGAGGGGAGGGGACATTGAATCGAAGCAAGAAACTCCAAAGCAAAATTCAAAATTCAAAAAGAGAAAAAGAGAAAAAGAGAGCAAGGGGGATGAATCATTCGAGATCAGCGAACTAAGTCTTTTAAGGCCTTGAGGAACGAGCAATGCGGGGACAGACCAGGTGGGTCAGCTGTTTCTGCGCCTGGCGCGGCGCCACTTTCAATATTGGTTATGTAACATTGATGCCTTAGGCTACATACCAATCAATGGCTTTCATCTACAAAATACATACTCCGTCCACTCCTTACATAGGTCACTATAGGTCACTATACGTACCTTTCTATTCTAGATGCCGCCGCTTTAGTGAGGGCGCTCAGAGTCAGGCTCACTGAGCAAATTGCAGTCTAGTGCCAATCACGTGGTGGCAGTAGCCGGGGCCGGGATCAAAGCCTGAGATATCTATTGAGCACCCAGTCCCAAAAGGGCACTCGGCCCCGCTATACTCTTTTTGATGGCTTAACCGACGTCAAGTTCATGAGATATTCTATATTCCTTTTCCATCTTCAATTCATAGTCTATCTGAAAGGATTATTCTCTCGGGACCCAGGAGCCGTGATTTCCGGTTGGAAGCGTCCCTCAGTTTAGATGGGACCTTTGTGTTCTCACTGCCTGTATAACTGACTACTGATTCATGATCATATAGACCTAATTAGGCATTGTAGATAATTTGCTCTATATACGCTACTGTAACAAAACTTACTATGGAGCATACGAAGGCAAGATAGATAAAAAATTCCTAGGAGCGTGCAGTCTTGAGCTAGACCTGCTAGACTACTGAGGTGAGATTCTAGGTATATGCATTTGCTTCTAGAAGTTAGTTATATTACAAAAAAAACAAAAAAAGTTATATCGCTATGTTTTTTTGATGGAAAATTTAAAACATTTAAAAAATGACAGGGGACTTTTTCCAGCGTGTTGCATTTTATTGAGGTACGTTAATAAGACCGTCGGTACCCACATGAGCAGCGCTCAGAGAGCAAATCAGAGCCCCCAGATCAGGCTCGGAGAGATCACATGATGGCCACTGGTCTACAGTGCTCAGATCTACTCACGGAGCAAAAAGCGGCGCTCACTGAGCACTAAATCGGAAGAAGAAATCCAAGAAGGGGCAGAGGAAATCCGGTACGTAGATACAATATTATACATTATAAAGATCAATGGCATGACCAATATTTTCTCCAAATCAGGACAGGTTGGGCAATCTTGGGCAGTCTTGGGCAGTCCAAGATGAGTTTTAAGGAGAGCGCAATTTTTGTTATAACCACGCCTAACCAACTTCAATCTGCCCTTATACAAGCCCAACTCGGATGCCCAGGCGAAGCCCCAGTCTCAAGATGTACTCTCCGACATCGCTGATTTGGATGTCAAATGCGAGCCTAAAAATATCTTGGCGGTTACTGTTATTGAGATAAAGTCCTTAATCGCACAGAATTAGAAGAGCTCGAACATATATTCTCAAGCTATCTTCTGCTGTGTTTCTTGGCATCTTTTTTTAGACCAGCCCAAGCAGCTACAAACACGTAAGACAATTAAATTGCCAAGAAAGGATCGAAGGTAGACATGCCTGAGGGGTATCAATCTCATTGTGCTTGTGCTATAACTGAGTTCGCATCCCAGGAAACCCTCAATGAACGCCTGATGAGTATCATCAAATCAAAACCCCCAATTATTCTTCAATTTTCTTTCATGCGCTCAATACTCAAATGGGCTTGATCTGTAAAGCAGGGGATGGTCAAACAATGTTTCAAGCATTGGGGGAAACTGACAATACCTTAAAGTGGAGGGAGATCAGCGAGAATACAAGAGCCTTCAGATCCTGGACAAGATAGTAAAAGACTCGAAGTCCTTCGGGGTCGTCGGATTCGGTCACATCGACTAGCGAACCGATCTTGGCGGTCTATACAATTCAGTGTTAGATGATTGCCGCTTCCATAAGCTAGCTCGTTCATTTACCTCAAAGGAGATGTGCTCATTTCCAATCCGAATCTCCAGCTCTTGGCGTCCGTCCTTGTTCTTCTGGGGCCACTTGGAGTCATCCTCCCTGTATGAGGTCAGCGCGGATATTCTTCCTGTGAGGTAATAGGAGTGCATACTTGAGGATCTCGCTATCCTTGATAATGCGCTTCACCTCTTCGACCATTGCATCGCTCACGCACACTATTACTCTATCAGTTTGTGTTCGCTTCTCTTTTCGGTATGTATGCTCCTGCTCACTTTCTTTGCGGATGAGGGAATCATTGCGGTAGTTCGAATTGTTCGCATATCGTACGGCGGCACTACTACCTTCGGAAATGGTACGGAGATCAAATTCTGCGTGGAAATTAGCGACTGAGTAGAACAAAGTGATCATGACCAGCACGTAGACTTACCTAGGAACTCATGTCCAAACCGCCCAGAGTGACCTGAGCTGTGAGGACCGTCAGCAGCTGAGGAAACCCGGGCTCACTCATATATCATCCTTACTAGTATCGGAGGTAGAAATTCTCATTCGACATCCTGGCGAATCTCAATTGTAGAGGTCGTAAGTGAATGGGGAAAGTAGCAATCGACGTCGAAGTGGCAGTTGAAAAGCGGCGGGCTGTAGCTTAGTCATCCACACAGACGGCGCCGGGGGGCCAGATTAAGGGACAAGTTGATGGTCCCTCCCCATTGCGATTCATATAACATCTAATGATTTCAAGGCTGGCGAGGGGTGTTGCTTTACACTAATTGCTTGTTCTTGATATCTGGCGCAACCTCCTATTACCGGGAGAATTACCCCTACTGTATGTGTTGATTCCTACATGCTGATGTGTCCCCAAAACAACCCCGGAACTGACAACTTGCAGCTCTCTTTCGTTCCGATTCCCCCCAATCCACCACCATGGCGTCGTTTCTTGAAAATACCTACAGTTTGCTCCATGTGGACAATACTGCCGACCAGCCGACCGTGCAGGAGCTGAAGCTGCAGCTGGAGAAAGGCAATGATGAGACCAAGTTGGAAACAATGCGGACAATTGTCACCATCATGCTGAATGGAGATCCTATGCCGCAAATCCTCATGCACATCATTCGCTTTGTGATGCCGTCGAAAAGCAAGTCATTGAAGAAGTTGCTTTATTTCTTCTATGAAATCTGCCCCAAACACGACTCTACTGGCAAGCTCAAGCAAGAGATGATCCTGGTCTGGTAAGGATGCCCCTAGCCATTGCTATATGGTCTTTCCTGTCTGACAAATTTTTCGTTCGTAGTAACGGCATTCGCAACGATCTTCAACATCCCAACGAATACATTCGAGGCAATACCCTCCGATTCCTCTCCAAACTCCGCGAACCAGAGCTCATTGAGCCCCTCCTCTCCTCCGCACGTTCGTGTCTGGAACATCGTCACGCCTATGTTCGCAAGAATGCAGTCTGGGCTGTATCGTCTATTTTCCAGCACTCCGAGTCCCTCATTCCCGACGCGCCGGAGTTGCTTCAGTTGTTCCTTGAATCGGAGACCGACAGCACCTGCAAGCGCAACGCCTTTGCGGCACTCATGTCCATTAGCCACCAAAAGGCGCTCGAGTATCTGCGCACCACATTTGACAAAATTCCAAACACAGATGAGTTGCTCCAGCTAGCCGAGTTGGAGTTCCTCCGAAAGGATGCAGTACAAAACCCTCAGAATAAGGTGGGTTTACAGTGTTCAAAGTTATAGTTTTGGGGTCACTAACGAATGATAGTCCCGATACCTGAAACTCATGCTCGAGCTCCTCGACGCCTCCACCAGCACCGTTGTTTACGAAGCCGCAACATCTCTTACCGCCCTCACAAGCAACCCTGTAGCCGTCAAAGCCGCTGCGAGCAAGCTGATCGAGCTCGCGATTAGGGAGGCCGACAACAACGTCAAACTCATTTGTTTGGAACGCGTGAACCAGCTCAGAATTCGCAATGAGGGTGTTTTGGACGACCTGACCATGGAGGCCCTGCGGGTTCTCAGCAGCCCTGACATTGATGTCCGGAGAAAGGCCCTCAACCTTGCCATGGAGATGGTCTCGAGCAAGAACGTGGAAGAAATCATCATGTTGCTCAAGAAGGAACTTGCCAAGACCGTCGACGAACAATATGAACAGGTAGGTTATGCAGTTATTTTGCACAACCCAGCAGTACTAACGATCCCCACAGAATAGCGAGTATCGTCAAATCTTGGTACAGTCAATACACTCCTGCGCTATCAAGTTCTCCGAAATTGCTGCTAGCGTGGTTGATCTCCTGATGGACTTCATTGCCGACTTCAATAATAACTCCGCCGTCGATGTGATTTCATTCGTCAAGGAGGTCGTGGAGAAATTCCCCGACTTGCGTGGGTCGATCGTTGCCCGCTTGGTTTCAACTTTGAGTGAAGTTCGAGCTGGAAAGGTCTACCGCGGAGTTCTCTGGGTTGTTGGCGAATACTCCCTGGAGGAGAAGGATATTCGGGATGCTTGGAAGACAATCAGAGCCAGCCTTGGTGAAATCCCAATTTTGGCATCCGAACAACGACTCCTGGATGAGGTTCCGGATGACAACGCCCTGCTGATGGAGCAGGCTAATGGCCACTCGAAGGCCGCGCCCACTGGATCCCGAAAGGTGCTTGCAGATGGCACCTACGCCACCGAAAGTGCTCTCACCAGCCAATCGGCGGCAGCTGCTCGTCTCGAGGCTGTCAAGGCTGCACAGAAGCCTCCTCTGCGCCAGCTTATTTTGGACGGCGACTACTACCTGGCAACGGTGCTCTCTTCGACTTTGACCAAGTTGGTAATGCGCCATTCCGAGGTGTCGCAAGATACTGCCCGCACCAATGCTCTCCGTGCCGAGGCCATGCTTATCATGATTTCCATCATGCGCGTTGGCCAATCTCACTTCGTTAAGGCTCCTATTGATGAGGATTCTGTGGATCGCATCTTGACCTGTGTGCGATCCCTAGCCGAGTTCTCCGAGAAGAAGGAGCTCGAAGCCACTTTCTTGGAAGACACCCGAAAGGCGTTCCGCGCCATGGTCCAGGTCGAGGATAAGAAGAGGGCTGCCAAGGAGGCAGTAGAGAAGGCCAAGAGTGCCGTGCAGATTGACGATGCTATCCCCATTCGCCAATTCACCAAGAAGAACGCCGTCGAGGGAGGGGAGGAGATCGAAATGGATCTTGCCAAGGCAACCGGTGGCGATTCAACCGTGGAGGACGTGTCTTCCAAGCTCAGCCGGGTGGTACAATTGACTGGTTTCTCCGATTCGGTCTATGCTGAAGCCTATGTCACCGTTCACCAGTTCGACATTGTTCTTGACGTCCTATTGGTTAACCAAACGACCGAAACTCTACAGAACCTGTGCGTGGAATTTGCAACCCTCGGTGACCTCAAGGTCGTTGAGCGCCCATCCACCAACAACCTAGGCCCACGCGACTTCTTGAATGTCCAGGCTACGGTGAAGGTTTCGTCAACCGACACCGGTGTTATCTTTGGTAACATTGTCTATGACGGCGCCAGCTCTACCGAGACCCATGTGGTCATTCTCAACGACATCCATGCCGACATCATGGACTACATCCAACCTGCTCACTGCACTGAGACTCAGTTCCGTACCATGTGGACTGAGTTCGAGTGGGAGAACAAGGTCAACATCAATTCCAAGGCCAAGACTCTGCGTGACTTCCTCAAGCAGCTGATGGATAGCACTAATATGGCCTGCTTGACGCCCGATGCTTCACTCAAGGGAGATTGCCGCTTCCTGAGCGCGAACCTGTACGCGCGCAGTGTGTTCGGTATGTTTCTAATCTTCCAATAATCCACCCCCTTTCTACATGGTATGATAACTGACTATATAACCAGGCGAGGATGCACTAGCAAACCTGAGCATCGAAAAGGAGGGAGATGATGGGCCAATTACAGGATTTGTGCGGATAAGAAGTCGCTCCCAGGGTCTGGCACTGAGCTTGGGCTCTCTGAAGGGTCTCAAGGCAGCGACTGCATAAGTCAATGTTTTTTCCAGCGGTTTGCGGTCTATATGATGCTTTTTATCCTTTTCCCCCTTACTTCTTAACTTACTGTTCTGTTCATTCGAGACGAATTTGTTTACTTATATGTCTCTTTTATTATGTAGATGAGATGAATGTCTCATCAGGAGTAGTGGATAGAGAACAACGTCTTTGATATTTCCAGGGTATTAAGTATTATAGTAGCTCATACATAACAATATCTTGACTATTTCTAGAAAACATATACATATATATATATATATATATATATATATATATATATATATATATATATATATATATATATATATATATATATATATATATATATATATATATATATATATATATATATATATATATATATATATATATATATATATATATATATATATATATATATATATATATATATATATATATATATATATATATATATATATATATATATATATATATATATATATATATATATATATATATATATATATATATATATATATATATATATATATATATATATATATATATATATATATATATATATATATATATATATATATATATATATATATATATATATATATATATATATATATATATATATATATATATATATATATATATATATATATATATATATATATATATATATATATGTATAATATATCATATATATTCTACTCCATACAGGACTGTATATTCAAGTTGTCATATTTTATGCAGGGACCACACGGGTCCACCGGAACTCCGCGGCTGCATATCAGCACTTCCATTGTTCTATCATTGACCTTCCTTCCTCTAGATTCTTTTATTCCTCTCTATCTATAATCTACTGAATCTCCATCTTTATCCAAAATGTCCTCCCCAGACGACCCACAGGAGCTGCTTGACACAGCGCTAATTGTTGACGAATCTGTCTCTTTGACCATCAGCGGCGACTTGCTCCTCATACTTGGTATGGACTACTCCACACCCGGCGCGGAGACACATGCTCACCCATGCAGATGACCGCCCGGCTAAATCAGATCGTCGCTGCTGCGGATTGCTCCAGTCTAGTAAGTTGGCCCTGGCCCCTCTGGTGGTCGCCGCGTTATCGCGGCGCTACTACTGTTTCAATCGAAATCGTCTGACCGAGCTTTGCGCGCATTTTAGAACCAGAAACCAACCATGCCATCTCGTTATACAACATCCTCGGCGCCGAAACCACCGCTTCCAATATCGTCATTGCCTATGCACAGCCTGCTAGCAAGGACAATATTTCCGTAACGACCGTCCAGTACCCAATCTCCGAAAAAGAAAAAAAGGCTGTCGAGACATGGGTGCGGCAACTACTTGATAGGGCTTATGCAAAGGCACTGCGCGGCAAACGGTTGAAGATATTGGTCAATCCTTTTGGTGGAAAGGGGACAGCTGCGAGTTTGTATCAGCGATATGCGGCACCGGTCTTCGCCGCGGCGAAGTGTCAGGTGGATGTACAGACCACGGAATACAGGGGACATGGAATTGAAATTGCCGAAAACCTTGATATCGACGCCTACGATGCGGTCGTTTGCTGCTCTGGTGACGGCTTGCCCTACGAGGTGTTCAATGGGTTGGGCAAGCGGCCAGATGCTCGAAAAGCGCTAGCGCAAACCGCCATTGCACTGCTCCCATGTGGCTCTGGAAACGGTTTGACGTGGAATGCTTTCGGGACTGGTAGCGTCTCGATTGCGGCGCTGGCAATCGTCAAGGGGCTGAGAACCCCGCTGGACCTAATCTCGATCACCCAGAAAGACTCGCGCACGCTCTCTTTCCTCTCGCAATCTTTTGGCATCGTCGCCGAGTGTGATTTGGCTACTGAGAACATCCGCTGGATGGGCGCTCAGCGGTTTACATACGGATTTTTGGTTCGTTTGATACGGCAGACGATATGGCCTTGTGATATAGCCATCAAGGTGGAAATTGGTGACAAGGAGGGAATTAAGAAACACTACGCTGCGTGGTCTACACGCCCACAGGAGCCGGATGCCGACAGCAAACGCCTTGAAATTGCTGCAGAGTCTCCAGGCCTACCAGAGCTGAAGTACGGCACAGTAACGGACGAGCTGCCCCAGGGGTGGGAGGTGGTTTCGGGAGAAACTATGGGCAATTTCTACGCGGGAAATATGGCCATCATGTCGAAAGACACAAATATGTTCCCTGCAACGTTGCCGGACGACGGCCTGATGGACGTGATCACTATCGACGGAACAGTCAGTCGTGGTACAGCGATTTCCATGATGAACGAAATCCCTACTGGTCGCTTTTTCGACATGCCAGACCTGAATGTCCGCAAAGCGTCTGCGTTCCGTCTAGTTCCCCACCAGAAGGAGGGTTACATCAGTATTGATGGTGAACGGGTGCCTTTTGAAGCGTTCCAAGCCGAGGTCCACCAGGGACTGGGAACGATACTCACCAAATCGGGCCGTTCCTATGAGGCGGCAGGTCCCCCCTAAATCGTGCCTTCAATCCGCCTCTTGGACGAAAGTCACCATTGGCTACCGTCCGTTCTTTCATTGTTGGAAGTCCGCTTTATATATATCCACTGCTTGCCGGGTCTTTGCATCCACCCATGATACCCTAGCGCAAAGAATTGGTGCTTTGTCGATAAGTCGCATTAGACATTTGATATTCTGTGATCAGGCTGTACAGTAAATCAAATGAAACAGGAGACCTGTGAATAAATTTGTAGTCCTTTACACCTGTAAGCCTAGCATCAGCATCTTTTTATAGAACTCAAGGTGGACTGATGGACATAATCGCTAGCACGCTGTGCAATGAATTCAGTCTGTTTATGGAAATCCTGTTCACATACTATAACTAGAATATTCAATCGAAGCCACCCCATTCCTCCTCGCTGTCATCTTCCTCCTCAGACTTTCTTGTCCGAACACCCCACTCGAACAAACGCTCGTCCTCCAGAGCCTCAGCCGCCCTTGTCCGAACTGGCTTGTAGGCACTTTCGGCGCGCAGCTTCTCCAACGGTCTCAGAATAAGCTCAATGGGCACATCGCCCTTGATCTTCCGCTTCGGAGTCTCGTCATCCTCATCACCAGCCACCTCCTCAAACTCAAGAACCTTCTCCAACTCATCAACCCAGATGTCAATAAGATGGTAACGCAGTCCGTCAGGACCATGCGGCATAGGCACGTAATTTGGGTCTCCCTCATCCGGAGCTTGATCCTCATCATAGTTCAACGGACACAAAGGACCCTCCTCGATAATGGAGATATAAGCCGCGAGATCGGGGAATTTCGCCTCGGCGTCTTCGGCACTGTCCTTCTCCTCCTCATCTTCGACGGTCTCGGCCTCGGCCTGCTTCTTCTGCTTCTTGCCGCGGCCCTGCTTTGCGTCTTCGCGCTTGCGCTTTTTCCCATCTGCGTTCTTTGTTGAGGTCTTGTTCTTCAAGAGGACTTCGAATGCAACGCCGACATAGAAACGGATCAGCATCAGGTACTTGTCCAGTCGGATGCGGTCTAGTGAGTGGTAATCCCGGCCGATGGTGATCCAGAAGGCGCGCAGGAAGCGGTGGAGAGTTGCTTGGGGGAGGGAGGGGACGAGAGAGTAGGAGAGTGCGCGGGCGAGGGCTTGTTGTGTGAGGGGTCGGTCGGAGTGGTAGAAGCCTGGGCGAAGGTTAGTTTTTGTTGCGATTTATGTTTGGCCAATATAGAAGTAGTGCGTACAGTAGAACAGGCCCTTCCACAGTTTGAGGAGATCCACGAGGGTCAGATCGGTGCGAGACTGCACGAATTTGGTTAAAGACTCGAGAGCCTTGTCGCGGACTTTGCGGTCTAATGAGATCGATTAGCGTTATGATTTTCCAATTGGGCAAAAAAGGATTTTCATACCACTCGAGCCGAGCTCCCTCACGAAGGGAGTTTTTTGGCCGTCCATTGGTACGGTTTTATCTCAAGGACTGAGAAGACTAGCGATTGGAAAGCTTGGATATCAAGGTGGAGGTGGTCGTTGTTCTCAGTGAAGGTATACAGAGACTACCCTTAGAAGGTAATGCAATTGAGTTGAGTTCAATCAAAAGTTCGAGACTATCGAACTGTCTTGATTCAAAACCCAGATCGAAGATTGCGATAAATTATTTTTTTTCTTTGCGATAGAGTTGTTTGCACTGTTTGTCCAGAAGCTCCATATCTGTGCTTAGCTAATCTAATACAGAGCCTGAGGCCCCTGAGGCTCCCGAGGCAGCATCCGCAATAGTTGAATAAAACGGTTACCTATACAGATCCGAGAGAGAAGTTATGAAAAGTGATGGAATATGATCCTTGATTATATATGGGCTACATATTTGACAAGCAGCCAAGCAGTGCATCGATTCATTGTCAGCTCAACTTAGATGGAGAGGCTTGAGCTTACTCACGCCATCGATTAGGGCTCAGTGGTCTATGCATCTGCTTTATACAGCTCTTCATACATCTCAGATTGAGAGATATAGGTGGCCACTTACCGAAATAGGAGTATTATGCTCATAGTCTCCCCAGAACTGCCGGCCGATGCTAAATGCCCAATGAGCGCCTGGTGAAAGTCAGTCCGAATATCATGATCTCGACGATCAACTGCTTAGTGAAAAGGATGCTGAATGTAGCATTAATATTAGCCATTCTGGCGTCCAATTTACCGCCACAGAGCGTTGTGTGTAGATATAATCGCCCCTGAAGCTGTAGAGGGGCGCAATAGAAAAACTTAGATAATGAATCGAATCTCGCCATCATCCATCTTTCATCCATCATCATCCATCATATGTGCTGCCCGAAGAGCACGAATGGTATGAACACAAACCGTAAATGCCAATGCAAGAAATCATGATCATTAACGTGATCCTCCACGCCCGTATCAAGTAAGATAGTGATTGCCATATTCTATTTCAGCTGTTTGGCCTCCCATTCATCAATAAGCCTTGATACTTCCTTGAAAGAAACAGGCTTCATAAGGAAAAGATCCACTCCTGAGTCCAAGGCCCTGAACTCATCGCGTGAACTGCTTAGTCCTGTCAAAGCGATGATTGTTGCCGGAATACACCCATCCCGTCCTTTCTCGATTGCACGAATGGCACGCGTCGCCTCGAATCCGTCCATAACTGGCATGGACATGTCCATGAAAATAAGGTCATATCCCTGCAACATCCTTTCAACCGCATCGACAGCTGCTCTTCCATTCTCGGCTTTATCTAGGACCACGACTTTTCGTTTGTTCATGAAAGTCATCATCAAGTGGAGGTTGATGTTGTTGTCATCGACCACCAAGACACGAGGTCTTCTTTGGCTCCCAGATGAGGTACTGACATGATCTGAGCCGCCATATGAAGATCGAAAAGATGAAGAAGACACAGGATTGGTGGAATCAGTAATCCCTGATATTGTGCGACCAGAGCTGTCAGTATACGATGTCAACACAAAAGCGCTATGTTCTGTACGACCAATGGTGCGATTGCTGGACGCAGACATGGGAATTGATGGGTCAGCATCTGGTGATCGTGGATTTCCTGGTAATAAGGGGTTGGACTCTTCAACTAGTAGAGCCAAGCTTGTAAGAGCGGGTCGCTCTGGAAGTTCTAAGCCTTGCCCGTGATCCTGCGTAGTGATTGTCGGCTTTGTATCAAGGCAGCTCAAAATACCACGGGAAAGTTTGCGTGGACCACAAGGTCGATGGAGAATTGCCAGTGAGCCAGCAAGATGCGACCACTGTGCCCTATAATCGCTAGAGTCGCCTGTCTCGCTGCAAAAGACGAGCATATTTGGTAATCCTTTCGGGAAATCGTGTATTTCTTTTGCAGACAAATCCCTTTCATCCGCAAACAGAATGTCAATAGGCTCATTGGTAGACAGAGGGACAAGCTGTAGACCATACCAGTCAGTGATATACCGGGCTATGGCCGCCCAGAACTGATGGTCACCAAGACGAGACGGTTCTCTCCATATAGCAGCACGTTTCCCACTACAGCCGATACGTCGGAGTTGAGAAGATGCCGTGGGTATATTTTGGTCCGAGTTCTCCTTATGAGACGTTGATTGGGGATTTTCATCCCCAACTAGACGTTCGAGAGGAAACGACACCTTGACAATAGTGCCTTCACCCTGTCGACTTCGAACATTGATTTTCCCGTTGAGAGTTTTCACAATCCCTCGAACAATTGATAGACCAAGACCAGTCCCTACCGACAGCGGATCTTCTTGTGAGAACGGGGTGAACAGGTGCTTCTGAAGATATTCTTTCGAGATGCCCTTACCCGTGTCTGAGATGGTCAAAGTCACCATATCTTCGAGGCCTTGGCGTCGAGAGCGACCTTTTGAGCGCTCAGTGGCCTCAATGCAGACAGAGATTCGACCCTTCTTGGTATATTTCAGTGCATTGCCAAGAATATTCATAATTAGGCGTCTCAACGACCCCGGTTGGACTTTGTACATCCAGTCATTATCAGCAATGTCAACAACGACGTCCACTCCTGAAATATGACCAACTTGGCTGCCATCTTTTGCTGGCTTGGAAGGGAGGGTTGACAAGATATCTGTGGGGCGATTGGTGGACGTGGCTGATCTCTGTATATGGGAATGACCCAAGCACACACTGTCTATAACATCCTCTGTCAAGAGAGCCACATCTGTCAAGACCAATGTATCTAGGCGCGCCACATTTTCCTCGGAGGGTTTTGGTTTCCACGGATCTTTCCCACGCCTGAAGGTTTTCTTGTGTCTTTCCAATGACATGATTTTGCTGAAGTCTAAAACTTGGTTCATTGTATCCAAGAGAGTTCGACCACATGCATTTATCGTATCGAGGAGGGTCTCCTGGAACTGGTCCAAGGTGGTACCCCCAAAAAACTCAGCAGCAGCCAAAACACCATGCAACGGGCTGCGTAATTCATGAGAAATGCTGCTTATAAAATCACCCTTTTGGCGGTCTGCGATAACTGATTCAACACGGCTGTATTCGGTCATAATAGAGGATCCGAAGGCAAATACTGAGCTCAGATCAACAACAGGACTGAAAACTTGTGTTGGCTGGGAAGTCCAACAAAAGCATCCAGCGAACCACTGGGTATCTGTGGCATTCCAGAGCGGGACAAACATAATTTGAGATGCATGAGGGAAGAACTCATTCAATTTGCTGGTCTCCGAAGCCTTGGACTTCTTCCTTTGTTTCTGAGACTCGTCGGTTAACTGATCTTCCGAAGTTGAAAATGTCCCATCGTGGTGGAATGACCAGAGTTTTCCTTTAGGATAGCGCCGCGTCAACTCTCTCAGGAACCCATTGTCGAGGTTGACAGCTGGATCTGACAGTGTAGAGCTTGCCTGGTATGAAAACGGATCATCTCTGGTGGATAGAGCAAGAATAGGAGCAGGATTTATGGATTCAGCGGAGTCACAATGATCAGCTGCGACATACTCGGAGGAGTTATCACCGGTCTCCAAAAACATGACACCGCCAGCACCGTCCAAGTCCAGACTTTGTCGCAAGAGGTTCGCAGCACGTTGAAAAAGCCAATGGTTGCTGCTGGAGGAGTCCTCCGAACCACTCTCGTCCACTCGCGAGCTGTGCAACGATGCTGTTGGACTAGGGGGGACACATGTGTCATTCTGGTTATAATCTGGACCCAAGTTTTGTGGACCGCCACTTTGAGACGCATTTACTGATCCAGAGCGTGCTGATCGAAATTTTAGTTCATCATTCTGGGAGCTTGTAGATCGGCTGGCTCTGAGGTGAGGTGATGCCCGCGGGGACAAACTCTGTGCTGAGCTGTTCGACCGAGATGACATGTGAGTGTTTCTGGCAAAACTGGAGTTGCCGTCGACGAAAAGATGGAGACCACGCGATAACCGCGAGGCCCGTCGTCCTTCTGCGGCTTGACGGCTAACCAATAAATAGTCCATCACCAACTCTGCAACTTTGCCTAATGTATCCTTCTCAATATCGGATAGCCCTTGACGGGGCTCAGAATCCAATACAAACAAGCATCCCAAATTGATACCACTATCGCTGGTCAGAGGCGTGCCGGCATAAAAACGAGAGTGTGGCTCTTTTGTCACAAAAGGCAATCCTTTGAATCGTTCTTCCTTGTGAAGATCGTTGACGACCAAAAATGAATACAATCCATCTTCGTTGTCTGAACCAATTGCAACTGTTTCCTATTCGACGAAATAAGCGTCAATATGCAAAATATCATAATATTTCAAAGATCGGCTTACCTGGCATATATTCCAAGCATCTGACAATGTTGATGTTCCCGCGAAGAGTGTGTCTCCTTCTCCGACAGATGAATTTGAGCTTCTAAGGTTGGTGTTTCTTGTGGCTTCAGCCAATATAAACTGAGAGTCGATGTTTAATATACTTTGGAAAAGGTCAGATCAGGGTCCACGCTATAAGAAGAGAGTAACTCACGTAATAAAAGCACGCTGTGCGTTCAAGCGTAGAGCAGCCAGCTGTGCAAAAGAAGTCAAAGTTGTATTTGGACTTGATGGAGAGCTGCCTTCAGCAAAACTTGCCTCTGACTCCGAGGCATCGGGTGCAAAGGGGGTTGTTACTCTTGGAAAATCTGCTATTGAGGCCACATGGTCATCAAATTGAAGAAGTGAAGCATTAAGCGCCGCTGGATTTTCTGGTTGGAAATATCGATATACTTCGCGTGTCTGACGATCTGCCTCGTAGTTCATATTATGGCTATATGGGTTGTCCATAACCCCAAGCCACCAGAGAATGTGGGATATTAACACGCGGGGGTGAGAGAGCTATCCAATGCGTGCCAAAGGAGGTTTGGGGTTATGATGAACATGTACTCCACGTACGTCATGGCACGTGATATCTTGCATGTGTCGATCACGAGGGGGTCATTCGTAAATAACTGACTAAAATAATCATCGGAGCTTGAGCAGATATGTCAAATGTTGTAGAGTAGCTTGAGACACTTATTATGGTTGTGCATGACCTCTATGTACCTACCTAGGTATTTAGCCTTGGTTTACATAATAATATCACACAACAACGTTGGAGGAATGGAGATATTGCATCGTCATAAGTAGATCAAGTAATTAGATGTACAAAATTTGACAGGAAGGGCGATGATATGACGTTGAAAGCCGGTTTGCTTTCACTCGAGTATGAATATCCCCACGTGAGATATCATGCCAAAGTAAAGAGAAGATGGGTGCAAGAAGATTATCTGTCAGGTGGTAATTGGGGGAAAACGTAAATAAAATGACTCGGGGTATTATGCGAAAAGAGATCAGATGACAGAAACGCCAGAACGCTAGAGGTTCAAATAGAAGGAGTGAAAAAGAGTGATTTTGGTGGTGGGCCATTGGCGATGCCTCAAAGAGCTCCGCAACACTCCTAGGGTCAGTGTCCAAGGCCTAGATCATGGACGGGGGAAACAACTAAAGCATTGACAACATGCCCAGTCTTCCACCCCTGATCAACGAGTGGTTCACGCTCATGGAGCAAGTGACCTAGGTAAGCGATTCGAACGCGCCTATCATCCTTGAGCTAAACAACAAATCAGCAATAATCCACAAAACGAAACGAACAAATCAAGGACAAAAACCAACCTTGGCTTCCTGATGCACTTTCCTTGCCAGAAATCCCACAGTCTGACCCTTATCAATAGAAAGCAGGATATCCGGACCTCCACGATCACTCAAACGAGCACGCACACGGATCAAATCCCGCTCACTCGTCTTGCCTTTCTCCTCGCGGCGGCGTTCAACATCCTGCGAAATCAACTCGTCCCCGGAAGCATCATCCGTAGCGAGCTTACCATCTGAGAGGGCCCCAGTATCCTGCTCCTCCTCATATCCGGCAGGACCACCATCTTCACTAGCCGTCCGCGAAGACGAAGGAATCATATTCTCCGGATCACTCGCAACACATTGCGGAACCCTGTAGAGCACACCCTGTTCATCGTAACAGCCCTCACAAATATTCCCGGTGGGAACAGTAACGCCTGCAGCATCAAGAATACTCTGCGCAGTAGCCAAGTCGCCGCTGCGAATCAGCGATATCACCGTCGAAATAGCGGCCCAGATCTCCGGCCTGCCGGTAACGCGCGTCTCGAAGAACTCGGCACGCTCGCGGTCCAGCTGCGCGCGCGTCCAGGTCCGTCGCTTGCTGCGCCACACATAGTTGCGCACTGGCTCGTTATAATGCTCATTTAGAGGGAGATTTGGGGCACGCCGCGTTCGTAGCCTTGGTTGCGTGGAGCGGTCGCTGGTAACCCTAGTAGCTGTTGATTGTGAGGAGCGTTCTTGGGTGTGGGGTTGATTGTCGACATTACGCGACAACAGTGACACGCAACAGCCCTGTATTGAAGTGGGGGTGGTTAGTTATGGTTATGGGGCCATTATGGGTTTGGATAGTATGGAGATGAGAGTTGGGGCTTTAGGTCGTGTGACATGCGATGCCAAGCAACGTCACCAGTCTTAATGATGATGATATATGTATAGGTTCTGGGGTTTGGAGTCGGGGTCGGATTCTTACCATCTTGCTTGCGATCAAGGAGCTCCATATGAGGAGGGGAAGCAGTTTTGAGAGGGGCTTGCGTGGAGTAGTGGTCAACGCTCGAAAGCGAACGTAGATCCCTAAGGCTGAGTGAGCACAGACCTACTGGATAAGAGACGGCAAAAGGAGGGAGCTATCAAAAGGAAAAGGAATAGAAAATGAAAAATGAAAAATGAAAATGAAAATGAAACAGAAACAGAAACAGAAACAGAAACCAGAGAGAAACAAGGGTACATTCCACAATTTCCCCCATTCGCCCCGTCCAATGCCGATGGGACGACTCCAACAGTCACACAATGATCTACAGAGCACAATTGTTTAATTCGTACAGGTACAGGGGTATAACTAAAAAAAATACATAGATTCTTATTGAATTATACAAAATGAGCCCAATTCTAATCATCTTCGTCATCACTTCCAAAGATAGCTTTAAAAACAGCATCGCCGGGCCGCTCTGCCTCCAGGGCATCATTGCGCTCAGGTTCAACAACTACCGGGGGTGGTGCAGCAATAGCAGGCTGACCACTTGCAGATGGATCAAGGCCATCTGCTGTGGGGAGATAGCCTAACGAGTCTATGAGAAGTTGGTTCATGATATCCTGCGACACTAATGGCTTGGGCCCGGTATCGGCTTGGAATCCGGCGGACTGGAAGCGCGTGCCAGGTCCAGAACTGGAGGCCCCAGGCCGTTCGCCGGGGTCAAGTTGCACATTCTCCGGTGGTTTGACGTTGAAACGCTTGCATAGAAGACGAGATGGGTAAAAGGGGGTTGTGCTTCGGGTCATTGGGCCG
Source organism: Penicillium expansum (assembly GCF_000769745.1). Lineage (NCBI taxonomy): Eukaryota > Fungi > Ascomycota > Eurotiomycetes > Eurotiales > Aspergillaceae > Penicillium > Penicillium expansum. Next base: position 234,577 of record NW_015971495.1, on the reverse strand, counting down.
AACATGCCAATTTTGGCAGCTGCTACTGCAGGATCGTCTGGCTTTTCAGCGGGTCTACTAAGCCCAGATTCTGCAGAGTCAGGGGCATCTGAGACAAGCTTGGGCGCGGTGGACGAGGAGGTAAATCGGGATGCCATAACTCCGGACATGGGTTTGAAGACCTCTGCAGCTCGGCCAAATTCTTGCATCTCTATAACCCAGTCATCGGTGCTAGACCCTTCCACCCGTTCTGGGAGGGTAGAGCGAGTCCCAGCACTAACTTCAAGGAATATTTGGTAGCGTGCACGCTTTTTCTCATCTTCCTGGTAAGGCATCCACCCACTAACGGCCCGAGCTAGGGCTTGGGCGGCAATTTGTTTGTCGAGTTTGGGCACGAGGTCCCAAAGATCCTTGCGCCTTTGTGATTCGGGAAGTTTGTATCCTTCGGGTGCTTTTTCTCCTAAAGCCGGAGGTAAATTGGCGTTGCCGGTAAGTTTGGCGATCTTATCTCGTGCCTCAGGGGTCATGTAATCAAAAATAGACTTCCCAGGCAGTTGAGCCTCGCCCAGAAGTGCTGCTCTAGACGTGGGATTAAGCGACGAGGCTTTTGCGGCGTCAGCTGTAGAGACATAAGTCGATTGATCTCGTTTTTCTGACGAAAGTTCCTTCGCTGGTTTCCAGTTTTCCGGTATCACAGGAGGATCGTATTTCTTCTCTGAAATTGACAGTCCCGTCATTCCATCAGCAAGAATGAATCCATCTAGCGGGAGGCGTCCGTCACGGCACTTTCTGAAACCTCCAATCCCGCGTGATGCCGCTACCTTCTTCGATATGAACACAGGCTTTGAATTCAATAGTGGGTTGGATGACGCGATTGTTGGTTCCGGTTTGACCTTTTTCTTCTTCTTCTTATCACCTCCAATTGTCTTGTTATATGAGATCTGTGGACCTAGAGAATAAGGATCCTCGTCGTCCGACCCAGTGTCATTGAGAGGGCCAACCCCAAGTCCTCCCCGTCGTGATTCCTTCGGCTTTGTGGGACCTTTCCCTTGAATGGCCAATCGCCCCCCAAAGAAAGAATCTGATTCCTCAACATCTGGGATGGGCTGCAAAGCATTGTGAGACTCTAGGCGCGATTCGCCCTCGAAGCCAAGACCTTTGCGGTCGGTCTTGCGAATGAAGGCAACCATAGGTGGGTTTTCGGGAGCAAAAAGGTATGTTTCCTCCGCATCACCACCTGGAGCAGAGCTTTCATCCAGATTGGCTTTGCGTCGCACCTTAGGCCCGATCCCTTGACCTTCTCGCCAACCCATCTTTTTCAAGAGCTTCACTCCCATGGTTTCTCCGCCGGTTTTCAATATATCCATGAGTCCTGCTCTGCGTGTAGCATCTAGCTCGGTCGAGCCAAAACCGGCGAATTCATCGGCAGTCTGTAGTTGCCTGGCTTCTTCCTGTTCTCGCAGGTCATCCGCGTCCATAAAATCCTCGGGTCGTTGCTGTTCGGCCTTCTTGGCACGGTTCTGGCGAGATGAGACAAAAGCCGCAGGGGTCCATCCTTCCTTCGAGCCGACAGAGTTGAAGTACCTAGCAGACGTAAGTGGTTGTCCTTTAAAATGTCATCATTTTGAGAGCTACTCACCCCGCGCTGAATCCACCGGTGAAAGCGCCATGAAGACGTTTGCTCCCATGTTCGTCCCTAAGTTCCTGCTTCCATATTGGCACAAAGGACCCGTCATCACGAACCCCCTCGTCAAGTGGTGGTAACGGGGTTCCATAAAAGGCGTATGGGGATTGCTCTGCTTGAAGATCGGCCTCGAGCGCGGCGCGAGTACGTTTCAGGGCCATAATTTTCGGATGGGACAATCACCCATGAGGAGTCATTGGCCACGTCATCTGCATGGGAGAAATAATGCGCGTGAAAGAAGTTGTAATGATAAGGTGTGAGAGTCGCATGCATGGACAGCTCTTAGCTGCGGGTTTCTGCCTGAGGCCCTCAAAGGCCCTGGCTTAGATAAGAACTTAGTCAATGATGTCTCACCGCCCCACCTGTGACGAGAGTCTACTACGAAGTGGCATAATATGATGGTATCCCTAATCAGGAAGGCGGTGGAACCCAACTCAAAGATAGTAATAAAGATAGCGACGGTTGCAGGGTTGGACTACGCCCTCGAAAGGGCTATGTTGTAGATAACTTGAAGGACATTTCACGAAGGGGAAGTTTGTTAATAGATCATACAACATAGGCACTGATCAAGCGGTACATACAGTCTAGCGTGTTAGACCACTCCACCAAACCGCCGTTGTATACATAGACCCACTAAAAATGTCCAAATCCATGCAGAGCAGACTCTCCGATGGACCCCAGCACGTTTCGCCTTACATTGGAGACTGCTTGATCTATTCTCTAATTTGTATAATAAATAAGAAAAAGATATAGTTCATAAAAAAGTACTCCGTAACATACTAACATATTAGTATTAATCGAATCAAAGACTCGGCCATGCGCTCGGCCATGCGCTCGGCCACTTGCACCCAGTTCCTGATTGGACACATCCACGGGTTGCTCGGCCACGTTCCTTTGATCTTCTTTGATCATCAACTCCTTTTAAGACGATCTGCATACTCTATACAATCTTGTAAGGATTTCATAGAACTATAATGTACTCCGTAGGCCTATATAGTTCTCTTCCAAGGTAAACTAAAATACAATATCTTTATTCTTCCGTATGTAATTTTAAAAAGACCAGCCAAGAACTCTATTCCAAGGTTAGTGTATGTATGGGGGTTTGTTTGTCAACGCTTGGCGTCCTAGGACAGGCTTTGGAGACTTGAGGGGCTTAGGGGCGTTATGCCGACTTTTTTTCTTTTTCTTTTCTCCCCTCTTTTCAACTCCTATGTGTTTATTACCAGCATGTCATTTTTCACCTCCTTTTCATAGCCTTCGTGCTTGGCCTTTTCAAGAATCCCTGCAAGATCGTTGAAATTCAGTGTGCGGCTGGAAACCGATTTCGGGAACCATTCTCAATGCTCAACTCATTCCCTCGGAGTCGCAGGCTATTCTACCTGCTATTAGCCTGCGCAGTAACCTCCATATGCTTTATCAACCTCCTATTCCTCACCCATGCCGTCGACAACTCCGTTATCCACCTCCCTAATCTGAGTCTCTTCGGCGCAACAACGAGTCCCGTGCTCGGACAGTATGCGCGCGATGAACACCCTATCGCCGACCTGATGAAGGAGGCGAACCGACAATGGCAGGAGTACGATAATGGTCGCTCGACAAGTTTCCGCCGAACGGTCGCCAAATATCGTGAGACATATGGACGACACCCACCTCCAGGTTTTAAGGAATGGTACATGTTCGCACGCAAAAATAGGGCGCATAATGTGGACGATTTCCAGCAGATTACTGGCGATCTGCGGCCTTTCTGGGCGGTTCCTCCCGCGGAAATTCGACAGATGGCAGCCAAGCTACAATCCAGCGACGGCATTGCGGGTGTGCAAATTCGCAATAAGAAGGTTGTTTACTCCCCTATTGAAGGATGGAGAGTTGAAACACTGCGAAAGTCGATTAAACGCATTGCTCAGTATCTTCCAGACATGGATATTGCGCTTAATATTCTGGATCAGCCGCGAGTCATGGTTTCATTTGAGGATACCCAGGACTACCTCCGCACCGAAGCCCTCACCAGAAGCTTACCCAGCGATGCGCAGGATCGATTCACCCAAGGCATGGAATATCTATTTAAGGAAGGTTCCAACATCGAGGATCATGTTGACCCGTCCTGGTTCTCGATTGCTGGGAAGCTATACATGGAATTCGCCAAGGAGTCCTGTGATCCTCACTCTCCCGCTCGGAATGACAATCTCACTGTAGAGGATGCCGATAAGCTATACAAATCGCCCTCGGGTGGGTTTATTACGAACTTTACTGCGTCTTCTGATCTTTGCACCGTCGGTCCCGTTCTTGGGGAGAACCACGGGTTTTTGTTCTCAGCATCCAGCAACCTTATCACAAGGAAACTGGTCCCAGTTTTCAGCGAGTGTAAGGTTAGCGTGAACAACGATATCCTTTTTCCTGCAAATATGTATTTCATGGACGACAAACGGTACACGTACAATTCACGACACGACTACGAGTGGAAGGACAAAGCGGACACTCTCCTCTGGCGCGGCGTCACCTCCGGGGGTGTCCAGCTTGCAGATAATTGGCAGCATATGCACCGCCAACGCTTTGTGCACATTACCAACAACACTGACATGAGATCAGAGACGGTCTCCATCCTATCTGAGACCAGCCTAGGGCAGTATCGTACCTACCCCAACTTCTCACCAAGCAAATTTTCACTGGACCACTTCGATGTCGGCTTCACTGAAGCTTGGGGCTGCATCCCGGATTGCTCCTTCTACAACGATATTTGGACATACAAAGAGCCCAAAGATTTCAGCGAGCAGTTTAAGGCAAAATACCTCGTTGACATTGACGGCCACAGCTTCTCCGGTCGGTGGCGTGCCTTTCAGCTCGGCAAATCCCTAGGGATCAAGGCAACTATTTTCCGAGAATGGCATGACTCCCGGCTCTTCCCCTGGCGTCACTTCGCCCCCATGGACAATCGCTATGATGACCTGTACGGATTAATGACTTACTTCCTCGGTCTGGATCCACAAGCATCACCCGTAGATGCATTTACAATTAGCGAGCCGTACATCCAGAAGCATGACTTTGAGGCTGAGGTGATCGCATCTCAGAGTCGGGAATGGGCGCAGCATGCGCTGCGCAACGAAGACCTTGACATATATCTCTATCTTCTTCTCCTCGAGTACGGACGCATCATTGATGACAATCGCGATAGCATTGGGTACAGTGGTGACGGAAGCGAGCTGGACCACTTTGATGATCAACATCCTTTTTCTCCGGCGATACCGAATATCGTCAACCCTGCTCCCCCGAACACTGATGAACAATGATTTCTCTATATATACCATTTCTGTTGCATTTCTGTTGCATCCTGTTACTTATTTTTCCTTTCTTCACTGGGGCTGTCTGCTCTTGCATTTGAGGTATCTGTTCATCTATTCATGTCCTAATGACCAACTACATCTTTATCTCATCAAAGTCATTTCAGTACATCCGTTTGTTAAATATGTATCTTGTATGGACGAGTATCGTCGGGAGTTATTCATGAGAGTGAATGAAGAATAATCGAAATCAATCCCTAATATATATCTTTGGGCACAGCAGTACCAAAAAAAAGATTTGAGGACAGTACTAAAAGCCCAGGAATAATATATTAGATAGTATGATACAAGTTCATTCTAGCATTCAGTTTGATACTCAAGTATCCCACCATGACTTTAGCTATTAGTTGATCCTAAAGAACTGAGCAACATGAGATCCAACAGAGATAGCCCTGGAGTGGAGTCCTTTGTAAGACAGGATTGCACAATTCGCTCATATAGCCACACACTGAATCTCCACACATCAACTAGCATCATTGGTCTAGTGGTAGAATTCGTCGTTGCCATCGACGAGGCCCGTGTTCGATTCACGGATGATGCACAACAATTTATTTTTTTATTTTTGATCATATGTGCCGTTGAGGAATTTTCTTTTTTTTTGGATCATGTACAACATAGTTGGACGGGTAATGGCCAATATGCACAAAACTTCGTGTATGTACGTAGTCGGATCTATCAATTCCTCCAGGGCTACACAATTGAACTAAGGGTATTGACCACTTTGAAATTCCAATTAAAATATGAACTGGTAGAAATCTCTTGAGTAGAGATTGTTCTAGCAAACAGTCCCAACATCATACATAGAAAACCACCAGTCTTTCAACCAAAGATGCCCTAAAGGATATCGTTCTCTCATTCAGCATCCATAAGATAACAGGAAATTCTGGATTTGATTTGATTATATACACCCATGTGGTGTATTGTCATCCCGGTCGGACATTCGTACAATCAATAATCATGTGCTATGCCTGCATTTCTGACTTGTAGAGTACTAGCAGGCTTTCATTGTAGCCTCATATGTATAATCAGCGGACCGTTCTTGCATATCACAAAAAGGAATGGCTGGAAAGCAAGAACGAGTCGTATATGTATAAACCAGGTCACACCAACAAACCACCCAGACCTATTACACGATCAACAAAACCATCTAGAATTGAACCATGCCCGCAACAAGAGATCCCAAAGCCATGGCAAAAATAGAAGTATAGTACGAAGCCGGCGCAGCAGAGACAAAGCTAGTAGAAGAAGCCGCGGCAGAAGCGGACGCGGACGAGGAAGCAATCGAAGACGAGCTAGCCTTCGCCGAAGCAGAAGTCTTACTCGAAGCAATAATCGAGCTCGAGTTCGACGAGCTCAGGTTAGTCGACGTTGTAGCATTAGTAGCTTTGATGCTCGTGTAGTCACCAGTCTTATCGGTGTACTTGTACGCCGAAGCCGGGTTGTAGTTGATGATATCGACCGACTCAACATACATGGTGAAAGGACCTTCGGTGTAATCAGTCTCGCCGCCGGCCCACTCGATCGTGCCCTCGGAGTTATCTGGGTCGCCGCCGGCCCAGATACCGATGCGGATGCGCATGGGGGTTTGGGGGTAGTTTGTGCCATCGACGGCGTCGGCGTACTTGAGCGTGCGCACGACCTCGCCATCTATGAGCCACTCGATGCGTTCGGAGGTCCAGTCGACTGAGTACGTGTGGAAGGTTTCTTCTGGGGTTGAGACGGTTACGGTTGTGCCACGGTCGTAGGAGGTTGTGTTGCCTTTGCCGAAGTAGTCGGTTTGGATTTCGGTGTCATAGGTACTGACTTGTTCCTATTTTTGGTGTTAGCCGTTTTTTATTCGGGTCTGGTAACTTTGGTGGCTTCGGAGGCCGGCGGACTCACCCAGTCGATCTCGTCCAGGTCGTCGGACTCTAGGATCCAGGTGCTGACAATACCGGTGCCGTTCGCGGCTCTCATCTTGACGTCGACATGGCCGAAGAAGATGTAGAATTCACTTTCGATTGTCGGGGCGTCACCCTGCTCGGAGACGGTGAACTTGGCGCCGAGGTCGGTAGTAGTAACGGTGCCGGCGGTGGTGTTCCAGCGACCCAGAGATCCGGAGGTAAAGTCGGTACTGAGACGGTACTTGTTCAGACCAGTGTCTGCTGGGCAAGTCTCTGGAAACGAACTGTTAGTGTGGTTTCATGGCGAATCACACGAGATCGTTCATACTCTTTGTAGGGTTGCAACTGGTGGTAGTCTGCGCAGCAGCAGTGGCAGCCAGAGCGAGAGTAGCCCACTGGTAGTAAGACTTGAAAACCATATTGAAGCCTGTAGAGCCGTAGAGTAAACGAATGAACTAATAGACGCACAGAACGATCGACAAGAATTGAGAAAAATGGGCGAATCCCCAGGAATTATAAGCAGTGGGATTTAGGCTTAGTGGAGAAGCGAGAGCAACAGAGACATAAACATAGACTTGTCAGTTTTATTCTTAGATGTGCGTCAATATGTCCAACCTTGGAACATCGCATCGACTACGACGCTGATGTATCCAGCCACCACACTGAGGGATAACGATTGGCTCTGTGAATAGAAACCATAGTGGAGCAGGCTTGAGACACATGTAGATAGTGTGTATTCTATACGGAGTACGGCATAGAATATTGACATGTTTTAGTTGTGGCTTTGAAATTAATTAGCGACCCACCCCAAGAAAGCTTGGATGGAAGATGACGGGGCAGCTTGCGTAGTTGGCCCCAGATGGTTGGGAACTAGCGGGAGGACTACGTACCCCTGAGAAGATTTCTCCCGACTCTGGTATCTTTGGCATCTTTGGGGTTTTAGTCGATATTCTTTCTGTATTCTATTATTTCTTGCATATAATAGGGTAAATGTTGTTTGATACATTTGGATGGCGTCCCAGGCCAATCAAAGTGTTGCCGAACGACCTATCTATGTACACTTGGGCACACATTGAGTTGATTAGAGCTAAATTAGTATGTACTAGGTACCTCTAAAATTAACTATGGGAAGGCCTGATTGATAACTTCCTCTGTGGAGCATTAGAAGTGTTCTAAATGCGCCATGTTTGAGTTGCGTCTCCAAATTATTCGTAGATATGGCCCATCAAACGAGATTTGGCCACCAAGGTGTTGCCGCTCATACGATACAACCATGTCTTAAATGACAAAGGATTCTCCTATTATTCCTGAGATCTTTTCTCTTCCTCCTACTGCCGAACACCACTGCAAGATGGCTCCCAAGCGTGACTCATGAACGGTTAGCTAGTGCGGGTAAGCAGAAATGGTAAATTCAAGTCAGAGAAGACAGGGGCCTTTTGATTTCACCAGAGCCCCAAACACACTAATTATTGCAATTTATATTGACAAAATGAACAAGGAATATACAACAACGATGGGAAGCCAGATACACCCTCAACTAAGAAGGTCCATCACGAAGCAGCAGGAAAGCCTCGTACTGCTTCTGAGTCATCTTCCGACACTTCTTGCCCCAGTAGATCATCGGGACAGTGGTCATAATAAAGCAGAAGCTCAATACACCAATCGCAATGAACACCTGCGCAAGACTCTGCGCATCCAACCAATTCTGAGCAGTGAATGTGAAGATACAACCAATAGTGTTGTTGATGACAGAGACACCGACCATGCCCTCCAGCACCATATCCGGGTACGCATCCATGAGATACGCCATGCTAAGATCGCCAGCACAACCCCAGCCGAAACCAATGAATCCCAGTCCAAGATATGGCAGATGCCAGTCCCAGCCTTTATCCGAGCCGATACCGAACAGCATGAGGCCAGCAGGGCCGATGAAAGCAACAGGCAACAGGAGCCAGAGACGCTGCTCAGCCTCGAAGATGCCCTTATTTCGCTTGGCCATCCACATGACGAAGAAGTCAGAGAACCATCCACCGTAAATACAGCCGAGGACAGACCCGATCAGGGTCGGCACGTTCATGATGCCCACTGCGGCGTCGGTGTAGTTCCAGGGTGCATCGTACCAATTGTCCGTTTCAACGGTGAGGTAGAAGGTCAGCCAGGCGTCTTGGGCACCCCATTGAAGGCCCGAGTAGAGGACTGCCGGGAAGGTGAAGACGCGCAATGTGTGCAAAAGGCGACGACCATACTGCTTGAAGCCCGTCCCGACTAGGGTTGGCGACGGGGTGATCAGGGCGATGCGCTGGAAATATGTATTTCCTTTTTCCTGGCCGCATTCTTCATCGAGTTCACGGTCGGAGGGTGTCGGCTGCACGCTCGCAATAGGTTCATCCTTTTTCTCCACCGGGAGGTTATTCGACGTGGGCTCAGCATTCACAGGACGCGCATCATGTCCGTGAATAGGGTTGTTCCGATCAAAGGATGTCTCCTCCAATGTGAAGTAAAAGACAACGATCAAAGCCCCGGATATGATGACAGCGAGCCAGCCCACCCATCTCCACCCAAGGGGAGAGTCGACGATAAAGCTGGACACCAAGGGTCCCGTGAATGTACCAATACTCGTGGCAAGAACGTACAATCCAAGTACCAGCCCTCTTTGATGCTGAAAGAACAGATCGGAAAGAGACAGCTGGGCAAGCGCCTCCGCGCAGGATTCGGAGGCGCCCACGAAAAGTTGGCTCCAGATGTTATCTCCGACATTTTGGGTGCGGGCTAGCCCGATGGAGCCAATGACGGAAAACACCAGACAAATCAGATAAGAGATACGTCTTCCATATAAAAAAGGTGCTGGGCCGAGAAGCAATGTGGTATATCCAATACCGACAAACAAAACGCCTGCGGCAATGTTGATCTGGTCCCACGTGATACCCAGCTCGGCGTTCATGCCGTTTCCAGCGCTGCTGGCATCATTGGCGGTTGCCGCAGTCAGGGCAACAAACACAAGGACTAAAAATGAATGCCAGTACCGTCTCCAGGTGCTCCAGTTTAGTGGATCATTCGGAGAATTGGTGGGTGAAGGAATTAATGCGACTTCCCCGTCAACGCAAATGCGCTCGGTGCCATTGAGCTGTAGGTCGTCTTCCATTGCTAAATTCAAAATCGGAATCTGATTCAAACCCGACCTGGCAAGCCAGTCATGCTGGAGACATTTTGAGAAAAGAGAATGTGTGTCTCTATTAGAGGGAAAAAATAGAAAAGAAGAGGGAAATTTGTGAGGATAAGAATTTTCGATCGATGTGGGGCCACTTCCGCAGGAGATAAGCAGGCTAAGCATTTCCAAGGACGGGTCAACTTGATACAATTCTTGGTTTACTATACCTTCTTTCACTTTATATGTCCAATTAAATTGGCTTGGATTATACATATAAATGGGCCTCGGGATGTATATACCTTGGATGGCGGAAATGAAGACATCTGGATGCAACTTGATTGTTTCAAGACAGCTGCTGTGTCCCGTTTCTGGTCATGTTCCTTATTTTACCCCAAAACCTCGAGCTCGGATGTCAAGTTGACAACTTAGAATGGCTTAATCTTTGGGAATTTTTCCGGTGTAATAGGGGCCGTATATCACACGTTTTGGGCAAAAGGGGCTCTAGTGTTACCACCTAGAGATTACTTATCATTCATTTCCAATCAGGGCGTTTAAAAGTGAAAACTTGAGATAACAATGTGATGATACTATGGCACCCTATTGGTTTAATATCCTTAAGCAGTGCGGGGGAGATGACCAACATTCCCCTCTAGTCCACAATCTATCAAAGCTCAAAGCCTAAGGCGAGGGAACGCTCACACAAAGGCAAGGGCTTATCGGACCTTCCACTTGTGCTATTGTAGATGTTAGCCGTCCAGACGTCGCATTCAAGTCATCGATATTTGCAAAGGCCCTATCTGCGAGAAAACCAGTATCTCAAATACATAATATTCTAGGCTCTAGGTCCTTATCTATGCTATGCTAGTTCAAACTTTCATTATCTTCATCTTCAGCTTGCTATGAGAATATTTCATGATGGACCTCAGTTTGGAATCCCCATTGAGATATTCTGCTACACGGAGATGGTGGCCTTTCCTCTAGAAAATACTGCTTTGTTTTGTTTTGGCCCTATGCTAGCGTTGACGAAGAAGTTCTATAACAGCCATAACAAAACCTCAGTTTGTTGAGACTCGATGTGCCACCTCCTCGAATCTAAGTCTTTGTTTACGAATTCAGCAGATCGCGGTAGTTGGGCGAGAGCGCATATGCATGCATATTGGAATCCATGTTTCAACCCTCCTATTCTCTGACACCAAAGTATCGTTCACGGACTTACCACCTCTCTCATTAGTAGATACTGTCCTGACCCAACATATCGCTTTTGTAGTGCCAGGTATATCAAACCGTGATGACTCGCTCTGGATTTTAAGGCGGTACCTTCTGGGAAGTACAATAAACACACTTCTCAGAGATTTAATGTATCAACCTCTTGCGTCATAGTTGTACACCACCTGGAAAGTTTGTGCGAGGCAAACTTGGAATGCCATCGTGCAGGAGTAAGTGTTTGGGGTATGTGACTGAGAAGGCAGCTGGGAAGGTAGCCTTAAGTCACATGCCCCTCCGCATTGGAATGTTGTCCTTACATTTCTCCCTCTTTTCCTTCTTTCCGAGAATTTCATTTTGACTTAAGACCATTCAATAGATCTGCTTTCATCACTTCATCACTCTTTTCTACTTCTCGCTATCTCTGAGACCAACAGGTACGCTAATCCGGGATCCTTTCCGGAAAGTCGTCATTGGTAAACCCACCGTAAACCCGTCGGTGGACTCCAATTCTATGACCTGGGACGTTATCTACATAGTTGGTTTGATTGGACGTTATCTGGGACTCACGTGGGCAATCCCCTGCCAACCGCGCCAAATCTCACTCGTGATCTGCAGGCTGATGCGGGTACATGCGGCCAGGATGCGGGTCTGATCAGATTTGGAGGAATCGGTAAGGGGATGACGATAAAATCGTTCCTAAAGAAGCTGACGATGTTCATGAAACCCACCTGGGAACACCACACCAGTAGTTTCGTTGCAAGGGTTCCCCTCACAGCCTATCGCGGGATATAGCGACCACGGGAGACTGTGATTCTATTGGCTTTTAGGATTCACCGCTTGCTTTTCCGCCCTCGAAGTAATTTCTATACTTTGACTGTTATATCCATGTATCAGTTTGATGACAAGTTTCTATAGATTAGAGTGGGTTATAAGCAAAATAATCAGCTGTTTATAAGGCCTCCATACCTGATCATATAGAACTTGGATAATATCACCATTCCACTATGTTTTTAATGTGTATAAATGCCTGTTTAGAATAAATAATCCGCAACCCAATTCATAATTCGTATAAAACTAATATTTTATACATAATATGAAGCTATCCATGTGACTAAAAGTGCTTATCCAAGTAATTATTACCCCATAATAACCACCCGTGGACGTAGATAGCCAATTTTCTGCTGGCAATAAAAGCCAATAAGACCAAAGTTCCCCGTGGTCGCTATGCACTGCGATAACACGGCCTTAACCCCCTCAACTTCTGTTCAACGTGATCCTTGTTTTTGATCTTTGTTTACTCAATAACTTCAACATCGAATGTCAACTTGTCAACTCAGAATGGCTCAATCTTTTCACCTTTCTTCTCCCATCACGGGCATTAATCCCATAAAACCTAGTCATTGTTGCTCCGACCTGGTTGCGCTCGATGTAACTCCGAAGGAGTTGGTCGAGGGAACACACGCAGCGAGGTCGGAGCGCAAGAAGGTGATTGTGGTGGGTGCTGGAGTTTCAGGACTGCATGCCGCGGCTGTTCTGCACCGCCATGGCTGTGAGGTGGTGGTATTAGAAGCACGCGATCGCATTGGTGGAAGAATCTTGACCAGCCGAAAGGGTGACCATGTCCGAGATATTGGTAAGATAACGATACGGACCTGAAACAGACATAGGAATAGGGGGTGGGGGGAAGAGCAAATGAGATGTGCTGATAGTCAACAGGTGCCGCTTGGATGCATGAAACTTCCCAGAACATCCTGGTGAAACTCATTCCCCAGCTATCTATCCCATATTATTATGACGATGGCGTTCCTCTGTACTTTACCAGGGAAGGCCGAACTGGATCCCAGTTCAAAGCTAAGAAAGTCGCAGACGAGTTCGCGGATTACTGCGAGTGGTTTTACGAAACTAACCCGGAGGCCGAGGACCGTCCTGTCCACGAATTCGCCAAAGAGTTCGTCCTCCAACACCAGCTCATCACCGAAGATGAGCGTGATTGGGCTCCCCAGGCTGTCCGCGAGGTAGAATTGTGGATCGGCACTAGTACGGATCAAGCATCGTCCAAACATCTCTCTTACTTCATTACTGAGCGCAATCTATATATGAAGGGCGGCTATGATCGGATCGTCAACTGGACTGCGGAGCCTCTTCGAAGCGATCCAAGCATCATCAGACTCAACCACCTCGTTGAGGACGTGGAGTGGAATGAAGACGGGACTGCGCCAGCTCGAATCCGGTACAAGGATGCTGCTGGAGAAATCGGGTTCATCGGAGGAGATGCAGTCATCATGACTAGCCCACTGGGAGTCTACCACCACAACCTCATCTCGTTCAACCCGCCCTTGCCGAGTGACATCGAAGAGGGCATGTCCAAGTTCAGCTACGGCGCCTTGGGCAAAGTGTTTTTCGAGTTCGCCGAAGTCTTCTGGTCAAAGGAGAATGACCAGTTTGTCTTCTACCCATCTCCGCCAGAGGAATCGGATGTTTCGTCTGGGTCATCGGTGCAGTCCAACCCCAGCATACTCTCCATCGGGGAGAATGATAACATCCTCAACTACGCCACCGTGACAATCAATCTATGGATTATGACGGGCAGCAAAGAGCTGTGCGTACAGATTGCCGAGCCTCTGACACAGCGCATCGAGAACATGCAAGATTCGAAGGAGATATATCTATTTTTTGAACCGCTTTTCAAATTATTCCGCACAGAACCTTACAAGGCTTTGCCCCGCCTGATCAATGTTGAAACTACACATTGGACCCAGGACCCGCTGGCCGGGTATGGAAGTTACTCAGCCGACAAGGTTGGAGACGAGCCGCAGCTGCTGGTGGATGCGTTGGAAAACCACAAAGCTAGTCGCTTGCAGTTCGCCGGTGAGCATTGTACCCTTGTTGGCAATGGCTGCGTGCATGGTGCTTACAAGTCGGGTGAAACCGCTGCAAACAACCTGCTCGAGGCCTTTGGCATTCCCCATGATGGTGTCGATGACCTTAGCCTGAAATGAAGAATTCTATGGGTCCGAGGAGACTTGGGCTGAAGGATCTACTTGGTTATATTTTGGTTATCTATTAGACACAGGGTTCACTGGGTGGCTGCACTTGGAAATCTTGTGTATTGTCTCCATTTATGTCAAATAAGATGTATCTAGCCAACGGGTTCAGCTATCGCCGAATGAGATTCGAAATGTTTGGACAGAATTTCACACCCCACTATCAACTGATTACTGAGGCGACCATTCCGAGCGACCTTTTAAGCGTAATTATATGATGACAGAGAGTACTTCAGGTCAAACTGAAGGATTTGGCAGATGGTGTGGTGGGGTCATAGCTTTAGGATGTGACCGCATGAGCCTGTGGCGCTTAATCCTATACGAGCGGTGGCTTGACCTCTGCTGATGTTCACTAAAACTAAAACTCAGATGGAGAGCACCGATCGTTGAAATATTGAGTTCAGAGAATTCCTCGGAGCGCGCTACTCCAACGGTGGTACAACTGTTTACTACTGCATAACCCAGAGAGTTACGCCCAAAGCTGCCATGGAGAGTGACCACCAAGAGCTATTAATGATTGTAACACGCAAGAACCCGACATCAACAATGTGGATCAAATGCAACAATCTGCGTTGTATCATGCGATTCGATCAGGAGATGCTGAAATCGTCGAAGAATTGTTACACGATCAGCCAAAATGGAATTACGTTGACCAACAGAGGCCGGCGCTCATTGTCTCCGCCTTCGATAAACCAGATATTCTACAATTATTACTTGATGCGGGCGCAGATCTTAATACACCTGGTCCGGAAGGCTGGTCACCGATTGTTTATGCTGCAAAGTTGGGCAGCGTTCACGTCATTCAAACCCTACTCGATAGCGGTGCTGATCTGCACATTCGCGATGACTACGGATGGACTCCGCTTTGCATTGCAGTCGACTACGAACGCGATAAAAACATATTACAAGCCCTGGTAGAAGGTGGTGCTAGCGTGACAGACACCACCACAGACACAGGAAAGGGACTGCTTCATCTGGCTGTTTGTCGGGCTCCCCATGTTACTCGATTTCTTTTGCGGTTCAAAGATCAGCTGGATCTAAACCAGAGCGACTTTGAAGGTTGTACACCTCTTTTATCAGCGAAAGGAGAGGGGGAAATTGACGCTCTTACCTTGTTGGTTAACGCCGGCGCGGATATAAACTTGGTGGACAGCCGCGGGGAAACAGCACTTCATTGTGCGATTGAGTTTGAGACAGTGCCTTTCCGCGATTTGCTATTATCCCAGCCTGAGATTGAGGTGAATTGTCTCTCTGTTTATTTGGGGAGTCCGCTGCACTCTGCATGTCGTCGATCACACCTGGATTGCGTGGAAGCTTTACTAGCACACGGGGCAGATCCCAATTTGATATCGCCTAACACATGGGATCAGACACCGCTGACTTCGGCATTATTGCCAAGTGAGTATGCGCGTGGGGATATCATGTCCTCGGTGGAGGATGTCGTTCGCCACCTCGTCCGGTCGGGGGCATCAGTTGGAATGATGGTCTCGTCGACATTTTATTGTCCGCTTGCAACAGCATGTTTCTCAGCTACCCCAAGTGTCATTGACTTTCTTCTAGATGCGGGCGCTTCACCAGACTGCGTTGATCCTGTTTCGGGAAAACTCCCGATTCACTTCGCCGCTGCTAACGGCATCGAAAGCTTTGATACTGTCCTGCTCGCTTTCCAGGATAACATGATGATACCTGACACCTACGGCAAGAATTGTCTCCACTGGGCAGCCCAGTACGGCAATTCCTACACTGTGGAATACATCCTGTCCCGCCTCGAACTTCCCTCTGAGCGGAGCCAAGCGGTAGAGCAAGCCGACTGTGATGGGTGGACGCCGCTGTGTTGGGCTGTCTGTCCGCTCTTTAATCACTATCTTAATCAGATGGGCTCTGAAAACAGAGACCACGTCAACACTGTTCGCATCTTACTGAAACATGGCGCAAATCCAATGGTGCAATGTCGGCGAGGCAAAGAGATCTTGACTCCGCTTGAACTGGCACAACGGTGTAATGCCGGGACCGAAATCATCTCCCTTCTCCGGGAGACAGTTTCTGCGCAATCGCAGTTAGTGGCGGTATTTACCTCCCAGAGTGTACGAAAGTACACATGCAGTAGCACGATATGCGATTTCTGTCTAGGGGTATGTTAGCTCTTCTTCTCCTTTGAACACCCGTGTTCTTTTGCCATCGCTGACCTGTCATGACCACTACAATCAGAACGTCTTTGGGAATATTTATGACTGTAGTGCCTGCCCTGAGCATCACTTCTGTACCAAGTGCTATCCCATTGCTAGCAGTGTTCACAATTCGAAACTCCTTCATGACGACCAGTCTCACACCATCAACCTGAGGCCTGGGATAGCTGAGTATCAAGAGTCGAAGAATGTGTTTTCCAATGACAGATATTCTGATATAGAGAGGCGTTCCGATTAACTGTGCAACTAAGAAGGGATAGCGTGTAAGTACCAATGAGATGAGCTGAAGGAAATAGGGTGGAATATATTTGATCCAGTAGGATTGTATGAAAGTTCACAGATTGGAGTCAATGAACTTTCCCATACTCCTGATGTTTTCGTAGCTGCATGCCTAACGAATATACTCATTCATTTGTCTGGAATTACAGGCCTGCCACCTTGAGAAGGGGTTGCTAATACTTCAAGAATAGTGGCCAGGTACGTGATTGTAGTTGTTGTAGGGCTGCAAGCATCTGAGGTTTACCCAAAGCCATCTATGCGTCTGGGATATAATATATATTGCTATTCCTCAATTTGAGATGCAAAACAACGGTTTATATCCCAGACCGGTGCCATACTTCAGTGAGCCCGTGCATGCAGGGAAATAGATGGGCAGCTGCCATGTCTTGGGACTCTTACCAATCATGTAGTATCGGACACTAAAGCTAATCTGATTCCCGTTCTTAGGACTGTCCTGGTATTCCTGGTAATAGGAGTTGTAAGCTTCGATACGGTCCTTTCGAAAGTCGGCCTGCTGTTTGGAATCCCGTTTCCCTGTCCCATGGACCCCTCTGCGGGAGCAATTTCCATGCCCATTTTTGAAGTAGTGAAAAGTTTCATGAATGAAGCCCTTAGACTTCTGCAAGGCTTGTCTTCGTCGAGTTATTTTATCCGCCTCTAGCATATGCGTCAGTCGGCTTATCACATAGGCCAATTCAAAATGCTAGTTACGCAATTTGACGGTAGAGCACGATACAGATTGCGGATCCAGCAGTTCTGAACCGGCTTCTTCATGTCCGAAGCCAACCGAAGAGGCCGGTGTTCGACAATCTGCTTCATCACTAGACATGGGGTTCTGTCTTTGTAACCGTGGCTGGTCACTTTTGCGATGTTAGAGTGTTCGGTGCAGTGCTGGGCACTCTCGTGTGGGGCTTCCGTGGGCATATTAGTTAGACTGCAACAGGTTAAATGAACTTTGATTGATTGATTGATTGATTCCGTGGGCATATTGGAATTGAGTAGGCAAAGAGGAGAAATTGAGGTTGTGTATATTCCGACCCGGTGTGGTACACAAAGTGAGAGTTGATTGAGTTCGTGGTCAATTGCGTTGGGGTGCGGTGAAAAGTAGAGTTTGTTTGGGCGAGGAACGCCTTTAAGTAGTGCTGAAAGTGAGAGATAGATAAGGTCACGTCGAGTGCGTTTGTTTGCTTCTAGATTTTAATGGTCACTCAGTTGGGGTTGGTCGTAGTTTGCGAAGGTTTCTTGGTAACCAGCCTCCATGGGGGTTATCCATCTGTCGTTGGCTATGGTGCAGCGAGGGAAAAGAAAGAACGAAGGCAAAACCAACACCTCCCTAGTATAGGTACACCCAACGTGCCTGCTAGCATACTAAGCTTTGACGTATTTCCAGCTCTTGATATATCTCAAGCCTATCTACCCTTTCTATAAAAATCCATTTGGTTCTCTTCCATCATATATATAAATCTGATGTATATATAGACATGTAGCTGGAGAAGAATATGTCACTAGACGTGTCAGGTATCAACCAATAGCTAGAAAAAGAGGGATGAAATACATTTTGATCAAGTTCTCATAACGTAAAGTTAACAGAGAGAAAAATAAAAAATCAATAAGCTGAACTAGATTGAAAGATTTCATACATCAAAGGCTCCAAAAAGACCGACTTGCTAGCTGATATCTATGCATTGCTTGCAACGGAGAACCAAAGGAATAGATGAACAAAGAAGCCTTATAGAAGGGGGAATACTCTAACATAAAATGTCACAGGGACGGCTACATCAATCTTGGAACCCTTGATACATATGGCACAGCGATATGTTTTCTATCAGCAAGATTTAGCACTAAATATGCAATAATAGATCACTTGCTAGACCGTACAAAAGTCTACATCTTCGAGAATGGGAAATCTGAGACGGTAATTTGTTTCTATTTTGCTTTTATATCCTCATTCAACGACCCTTCCCAGCCTATATCGCATCATAAGATCTATTGCGGCTGGGGCGGCCCAACGTCCGGCTAAACCTTCCTACAACACTAATAGGGGATTTTGAAACACGAGACATGTCTCTATGTGTCGATAATCCCGAATCAATCCAAATCTGACCAAGCGTGGCCCACTCCGCGGGCTTGGATGCTCCACATCTGGGCAGCAGATGAGGACCCCGGGAGTAAATAGATGCCCTATTTAAACCCCGCTGAAAAGTTTCTTTTCCTCTCTTTTTCCTTTTTACGCGAAAGCCGCGTTATATAAGGGACCCGGTTCATTAGCCAACAACAAGATGTGGATTGCAAATTCGCCCTTTATAAGTAGCTGTTATTGTCCAACTTTATGCCCGAGGGCCACGATTTGGGCAATTGAGAGAAGAATTAGTTAAGTGCAAAAGTACAAGCAATAATAATGATATTCCTTTGCTTGGGTCTTTTCCTTTTCAAAGATTTTGTGTCACGCCACGGGATTTTCAATGTCACCTGCTATAAAGACCCATCTCTTGAAGGATCCTAATGGCATTATGACCACAATTACGTCTAATTCTAAAGTTCCTCACTACAAAAACAACGAAATGAGGGAAAACAGCGACATAGAGAATGTCGCGGGCCAGCTCAAGGAGGTTCGGGAGTTCAGACAGGGTCTCCATCAACGACACATCCAGATGATTGCTCTCGCCGGTACGGTGGGGACGGGTATTTTTCTCAGTTCGGGCCGTGCCATTGTGGAAGCTGGACCATTGGGTGCGTTCTTGGCATATACAATTATCGGTGCTACTGTTTCGAGTGTCGTCTTTGCGGTTGGTGAGATGGGAGCCCTGGTACCTCTCAATGGTGGTGTTATTCGATACACAGAGATCTTCTGTGATCCCGCGCTAGCGTTCGCCAACGGGTGGAACCAGGTATACTCCTACGCTGTGTCGATCCCGTCGGAAATTGTCGCTTCAGCTGTTATCATTGAATTCTGGATCACTGTCAACAATGCAATATGGATCACTGTGCTTGCATTCCTCATGCTTTCTACCGCATTTGTCTTTGTTCGCGTATATGGAGAGCTTGAGTTTGGGTTTTCTATCCTCAAGATCATGCTTATTATAGGCATAAACATAATGGCTCTGGTGATTGCCCCCTTCAGACTGGTAGCATTTTTGGTTTTTGTGCTAATATATTTTGATAGGTGATTACCTGCGGCGGAGCCCCGAATAAAGAGTCAATCGGATTTGCTTACTGGAAAGCCCCCTATGGCCCCTTCGTTCAGTACTTGGGAGTGGGAGGGTCCCTTGGCCGGTTCTTAGGATTTTGGAAAACATTCGACAACGCCCTCTTCGCTTACTCTGGTATTGAAAATTTCACTCTCGCTGCAGCTGAGACTCGAAACCCTCGTCACGCTATCCCCATGGCCGCCCGACGGATATTCATCCGCATCTTGCTCTTCTATGTGGTAACAATCTTCATGGTCGGTCTGATTGTTTCGTCTGCCGATCCAAATCTTCTGGGCTCGTCGGGGACAGCATCGCAGTCCCCTTTCGTTATCGCAGCCCGCCATGCTGGTATTAAAGTGGTTCCCTCCATTATCAACGCAGTTGTTCTCACCTCAGCATGGTCCTCTGGGAACAGTAATATCCTGGGCGGTTCTAGAATCCTATACGGTATGGCAACCCAGGGCCACGCCCCCGCTGTCTTCAAACGCATCAACCGCTTCGGTATACCTTGGGTCGCTGTCGCACTCTATGGCGCTTTCATGGCACTGGGATACATGAGTCTTTCTGATTCGGCTAGCAGTGTATTCACATGGCTACAAAATCTTGTCTCTATCTCGACTCTAGTGAACTTGATCTGCATCTGCATTGTCTATCTTAGGTTCTACTACGGATGCAAGAAGCAGGGGATTGATCGCCACAAGGAGCTTCCATGGGCAGCACCTTTCCAGCCATACATAACTTGGATCTCGTTGGTTTTGTACATTGTTCTGTTCTTCACCGGAGGGTTTACGACATTTATGCGCGGTCATTGGAACACTGCGACCTTCGTTTCGACTTATTTCAATCTGCCGTTCATCGTGATCGTGTATCTTGCCTATAAATTCTGGGCGAAAACGAAGATCATCCCGCTGGCGGCAATTCCCATTCGGCCTTTCATCGAAAGCTGGCACAAGAATCCCGAGCCGGAGCCTAAGCCGAAGCGTGGCCTCGCAAAACTCAATATTTTGTGGTCATGATTTGCACGTTGACAAATTAAATTCTGTGATACGATCATATGGATTGCCACAGTTTAACATGAACCCTTGCCCGATTTTAGGGTTTAGTGGCTACTGGAGATGCGGGGTAGGATTCGCAATCGGAAATATATTGTGGCTACCTTTAAATGAAAAGTTCTGCTTTGCTTCAAAATTTCCTTGTTGGGAATTTTAGAAGAATTGAAAAGGTAGAGTAGAAGTGCATGTATAAGAAAAAAGGGAAGAGTGACTCATTATCTGAACGGGATGCCGATACAAAGATGTCGAGTTGTGAGTCAATCGGACTCCGGGACAGGCTTAGCGTCGCCATGCAATTTTCCTATTTATGTTATATTTTCTTGACGATCTTCTTCAAAATACTAAAAAACAAAATACCTTCACGATGAGCCTACCTGAACAACCCACCTACGTGATCGTCCCATCACCGGGGCCCTCAATTGAGAGCGACCGACTCCTTCTTCGACCAATTACCGACGCCGATGCCACCGCACTTTTTGCCATTCGTTCCCGGCCCGAAGTGGCAGAAATGAAGTGAGTAAATATCATCGCCTATCAATGAGGAATGTTCACAATGCTAACTGTACCAGCCACCCCAAAACACCATTCAAATCAATTGAAGAAACCCGTGAATGGATGGCAACCAAGGTGTTCACAAGTGGTCCCTCCGATATCATCGGACGTTCATTTAATTATGCCATTGTGGACAAGTCAATCCCGGAAACAGAGGAGCGAGTCGTTGGATCTCTCAGCATCAATCAAGTAGACCCCTTTCCTGAGATTGGATACGCAGTCCATCCATCTGTTTGGGGGAAAGGGTACGCAACTGAGGCTTTGCAATTGATGTTGAAGATGTGGTGGAATCTGGCGCGCCGAACAATTGATAGTGGAGATGCTCCCGCAGAAGTTGAGAAAGCCTTTGCTCTTTGCGAAAAGAGGAATGCTGGCAGTTCCCGTGTCCTAGAAAAGTGTGGATTCAAGATCGTGGGTGATTTTGAAGAGGAAGGGAATGAGCTTTATATTTTTGCGTTAGAGCGACCTTGAATTAAACATGAAAATAAAAACAAAAATATTGAGCGCCAGAATCTGGTCAGGGCTAGTGAAGAAAGACATATTCGTTTCTCGGGATATTTTACGAAAGAATGTGGGTGAAAATTAATTGCTGCTTTCCAAAGGAGCAGGCATTGATCAGATGTGTACACACGGCGTATTCAATATATAAAATAAGGGTAGTAAATAAGTAAGCTCACTGGCTCGCTTTCGCTGCGTCCAGAATCACATCAGCTGCCTTCTCAGCCACCAAGAAAGTAGAAAGAGCAGTGAACGTGCCAGGAATACGGGGATATACAGAGGCGTCCACAACGCGAAGGCCCGAAACACCACGAACTTGGAAGTTAGAATCCAAAACAGCCATGGGATCTTCATCGGTTCCAATGGGGCAAGTGCATGAAGCGTGGTGACCCCAAGCCGTATTCTTAATATAATCATGGATCTCCTCATCAGTCTGGATATCATCACCAGGGAGGACCTCAGACACATCAACCAATTGACGGTCAAAAGCCCCACGTGCAACACCAATAGCCTCAGTGATAGCCTGCAGATCCTTTTTGTAATCACCGGAGCCAGTGTCAAAGTAGTTGAAAGTGATATCGGGCATATCGAGCGGATCGGCAGAGCGGAGCATCACAGTCCCAGCGGTGTTACGAGGGTGGGCCTTGAGAACCGCCCAAGTGAACCAGTCATGGCGCTCGGTGATATTCACACCGTATTTAGGGAAGTATCCCCGGAAGTTGATCGGCCCGCCGAACACAAACACATCGAAGCTATCATCCGCAGTCACGGAGCTCTTGTAGAGCATCGCAGCTCCGAATCCATTGGACGAATAGATACCGCGGTTACCAAGGACTGGTTTTTTCCAACGGTCAAGACAGGGATCATCACCATGGTTGAACGTGCAGCCATCGAGGGCAGTGAAGTTCTTTGGGACATGACCTTGCACCGCGGTCTCGTAGTGGTCTTGCAGGTTCGTGCCAACGCCAGGGAGGTTGGAGATAACCTTGATTCCGAATTTCTGGAGCTCATCTGCTGGTCCAATACCACTAAGTTTCAGGATTTGGGGTGAGTTGTATACGCCGCCAGAGACAATGACCTCACGTGAAGCTGCTGCGGAGCCTGGTGTTCCCTTGCCAGCGGTCTTAGAGCGGGGACTAGCACTGTATAGATACTTGCCGTCTAGGAACTCGACGCCTGTAGCACGGGGAGGAGTGCTCTCGTCAAAGGTAACCTTAGTCACATGGCAGTTCATCCTGATGTCGAGTGGGAATTTCTTAGACCCGTCGGCATTCTTCGCATCCCTCACGGTGGTGACAAACTCGCGAGGACCGTTACGAGAGCTTTCATCAGATGCCAAGGGGACTTGATAGTATCCCGGACTGGTATCGCGGTGGTTTGAGGCTGAATTCGCGTCTCCTGCGAGTAGGGTACCGATGTTGAAAACCGACTTGGTCACATTGCCTAGGGAAAATGCTCCGCCAACAAGCATGCTTAGGAGTTGAGGATCTTCCAAAACAATGCTTAGCGGTGCGGTCTCGGTGCTCAACCAACCATCATAGCCGTGGCCCTTAAGCAATGGAAGTAGGTAGCGGTTGTTCTCCATGCGCTCAAAGTACTTGCGCATGCTGTCGGGTGACCATGACCCATCTCCGGTGAGTGTAGCGAGGTATTCAAAGTCAGAGTCGTGTGGATAGACGGTAACGAGGGCGTTGTGTGCGGTACAACCACCAAGCGTTCCGGTACGGGGGTAAAGTGTGCCCTTCATTGTGGAACCGGCGGGTGGATTCAAGCCGGTGTACTCTTTGCCATCGGGAGTTTCGTAAGTTGTTTTGAAGTCGAGCTTTTGCCGAGACTCGTCGGCGTAGTGCTTGACGTAAAAGTTCCACGCGAGAGCTTCATCCTCAGAAGCTTTCGCAGAGAAAGCCGGCACAGTATAGTTCAAATTTGCTCCCTGGTCATCTCCAGCTTCGATAAGAAGCGTGCTATGACCTGCTAAGGCGAGTCGCGCTGCTAAAGGACCACCTCCTGCACCAGATCCGACCACAATGTACTCATAGCCTGATAGCTCAACAGCCTTGACGATTGCACAAAGTGCCACCACGCCGAAAAGGCGACCAAAAAGCATGACGAATATAGCGCTTTGACACGATAAATGAGCGGCAAGGAGTTGACCGGGACCCTAGGTCCTATTATATTTATATCTCCGCTCCCGTGTTAGGTCCGGGGAAATCACTAGCTCAATGCCATGTTTTTTTTTTGCCAAAACTGGAATCAATAGTCAAGCGAGATTGAGTTTCTGCAGATCTGATGGCAAGCCACTGGCTGGCCCCACTGCACAAACCCGACGCAGGGGCCTATGTTCACGCAGTGCTTGCATCTCGAGATGATGACCACCGTGCGGTTTCAGAGCAATGGTAGATATCAGTGCATGTCATCAAACACATTTCATGAGATGGAGTCGCGATTGACATGATTACCGAGTACTATTGTGGGGGGGATACAGTAGCAAACACTACGAGGTAAAATAGAGTCACACGACAAAATATCATTCATTCATAGCAAGACTTTGGACGACTAATCATTTTGACAATATGCAGCTGACATATAATGTACAGGGCTATGGAAGTGCCCTACAGAGTATTCAATGCTGTTCTTTTTTGTAGCATTCAAAGTCTGCGTTACTTTTTCCAAGACGAAGATTCAATGTGGCGTGAGGTTCCACTATAGGGGCTTGCTTTCTNGGGGGGGGGGGGGGGGGGGGGGGGGGGGGTAATGAAAATAAAGATCATGTTGACTATACATCATACCTCCTCTTTACAAATTTTGTTGCATGCTGTGCTTACGGAGTAGTTATTACAAGCTAAGTCACCATAGAAGTCATTGCCATCATCTAGTTTTCCTCAATTCTCTGTAAGTCTGCGAAGACCTGCATATTTGCGGCCTAATCTAAAATTTGACGAGCTCGCGTTACACTGCCTCATAAGCTCTGGTATATATTGATCATTTACTGTGACGAGTACCCAGCCCCAGCGCTACTGCATGTACTTCATGAAGCCGGGGTTCAGGGGCGGAGATTAGGATCGACACTTCAGCAATCCCATTTCCTATCACAAAATAAGCGATTGTCTATCCCTACCTAGGTAGTATATGTGGCACTTCGGCTCGAGATGCGGGGAGCCCGAGATAGGGATACCGTCCACGTAGCGTTCGTCCCTTTCAGCGTTCCATGATGATTCTTGTTGGAGTGCTATACTATGTTCTTCCATTTGCACTTGACCCACTTCCCCTTGAAATTGACCCTTAGCGGCCCTGCAAAACAAGATTCTATATCTGGATTTTCGTATCTGAAGTCGTATCAATTAGACAAATAAAACGATGTGCATGAAGAGCATCGGCACAAGTGGGGCGGCCACAAAAGATGGTCCTGATCAATCACTGATTTAACCCACCATTACTGTTGAATTGCGTGAAGATAAGCGACAACCTCATTGTTCAGAATGTTGTCACGGTGAAGTTGATCGGCTGACTCGACAATCCATGTCTGGCAATCTCTATGAATGACTTTCATACGTGGTTTAGCCTAGAACATCCGAATTAGCCTATATATCTCAGTGACCAATAGAGAGCCATGTATATGTTCCCGTGAGTGTGGCTTTAAGGGCAGACAGACTCATATCATGCATTATAGGGCATGGACTAGGGATAAAGCTGCATTAAAGACTCACCCCTTCACTGATTGTGTTGAGACTTTTTCCTGGAGCTTTGATCTCGTAAGTACTCCTCTCGAAGCGGCAGACAGGTGCGTTGTCGATTTTGTATTCTCCGTCGTTAAGCATGGCCTTTTCGTCAAAGTAATTTGCATCGACCCATTGAAGTGGGACCCTTGTCGACGGAATGTCGTCGCTTGTTTGCAAGTTTTCACTACGCTTGATTTCAAACTCGAAGCCAGTTCTCACATTGCCGGTCGCATGTATCTTTACGCCTATATCAGGGTCCGCGTGCGATCGAACAAAATAAGCCCAGTGATCTTTGAAGGGCGACCCATTGCAGATCAGCAACTCAACCATAAAAGCCCCAGTGGGACCTGTCGGCGACACCGCCGGCTTGGAATCTGGATATATGGAAGTTTTCATAGTGGGCGGGGAACTGGGTTCACACACCAGACCTAGGGGAAGAAAGCGAAGATCGGGTGGTTTAATTTTTGTTGGATTTTTTTGATGAAAGGAGAAGTGGTTGTCGGATGTTGTTTTTTTGGTTGCCTATTCTTGCCTTGAGCATCAGGCCTCAACTTTAGCCAGTGCGTACCTGAACTGCACATCCGATGGAACTGTGAAGGTGCCCATTTTAGCATTTTCTATTTGCC
The DNA here is from genome assembly GCF_000769745.1 of Penicillium expansum. NCBI lineage: Eukaryota > Fungi > Ascomycota > Eurotiomycetes > Eurotiales > Aspergillaceae > Penicillium > Penicillium expansum. The sequence goes on along the minus strand of NW_015971495.1, from coordinate 208,198 downwards.
AAAATCTCACCATCATGGACATTCAACCACGCTATCTATCTTCAATCACTTATACGAGTCAAGCTTCTTGAACAGACACAGAGGAGACTGCATAAAACCCCACAGAGACGAGCGACGAGAACACTTTTGCTCTTAGTATTGCAATCGTGGCCATTTATCTGCAATTCTGTGAGTCGATCCCGAGGGTATCTAAAAGGTGCGAGGATAAGGACATGATGCTATCGACCGCGAAAACAAACAAGTAGCAGCAGAGAAATGGCTGCACAGGCTCCTGTCTGGATAAACACTGACACACAATCACAGCAAATACAAAACTTGCTCAGAAAATGATTGCTTAGTAAATGACTCGTTCGGTAAGATATATCAACAGCAAAGGCAAGGGATCCCCCACCACGCAAGGGCGAGCCACGTACGCATCGATCGTGACCAATGAGACATCAGATTACACATGGCACATGGCTTTTATCATCATCAAAACCAGTTTGTGCCGTCATATCTAAATCCTTGATCTCAATCTTCGTTGTGCTATACTCTGTGGGTCTCTACATTTACATGTAGACACCCGAGAACTGTTCACATCCATTTCTTCAATAAGTTCGTCTTCGAATACGGGTTGAGATAGCATAGCCTTTCCAGGTATAGGGATTTGTCATCTGAATTTGGGTATTTTGTATTTTAGGCAGCTGTCTATTGTCCATGACAAGTTTGAAGAAAGAGTGTGTGAGAGGTTTTATTCGAGAAGTGGGGGCAATAATCCTACCATGGGAGTGGAATCTTGAGCTTCGTCTATAACTGGCCAAAATCTTCGAAATCAGTCAATCTAGACCTTGCGTGGAGCTTCAGTTGGATACACAAGAGGCCATAGCCTTACAGGTCCTACCCGCATGTCGCAAACTGGGCTCCGAGAGCTACGGCCTAAGAGCCAGGTCGCATACCTAGGAAACTAAAATATTAACTCTCTCCCACTCTACTTCTTACTTCCTAGCCACAGATAAATTTCAGAATGAACGGCGACAAGTTTGTTCACAGCAGATCTGAAAGTCATGTATGTCCGGCGCGACTCAAGAGATTGATAACCTCATGGATTAGGTATCAGCCCGTATTATCAGGATTCATGATATTTGCCTGCGCAGTCCTCATGATTGTGAAATTCAGTCACTTGGATACTTATAATTCATTCCAAATCGCGGAGAAAACTTTGGATATAAGTACGAAACTGCATTATCAAATCCAGTGTTACTCTATGCTGATATCAGTAGAACAATCAGCAGAAGAGGCAGAAAAGACCGCGGCGGTATCTGAACTTGTTCAGAAAACCCGAAGCTACAAAACAAACTCCACAAAAGTCGCGTTAGTAATGTCAAAGACACGCTCAGATGACTTGAGATGGCTTCGTGATTATCTTCAAACACAGCAAGTAAAGCCCATCGGTTGTAGGAAATCATACTAATTGAATTCCCACGGTTAGAACCGATAACACACCATTCATTTACACGATGGATAAAAATCCCGAGACAGAGCTACTCGCTGCAAACTCCTCTCGCGGTCGCGAGGCCTCGGCTTATCTTTCGTTCGTTGTCGACCTATACAATGAGCTCCCCGAATACTCAATTTTTCTCCATGCCAATCCCGACCAGTGGCATAACGACTTGTTTGGTCCCAAAACAAGCAGTGCTTTGCACAGCCTACGCCGCGAAGCAGTGGATGCGATGGGGTATTTGAACCTGCGCTGTACGAATGACCCAGGCTGTCCGATTCACGTCAATCCCAATAACCCCACGCAAACAGACATTGACAAGAATGATGCCCGAGCAAACTTTCGGAGGATATACAAGGACATATTTGGAGAAGATGCGGACGTCCCGGAACATATTGGTGGAATCTGCTGCGCGCAGTTTGCGGTCAGCCGAGCACGCATCTGGCAGCGACCCAAAAGCGATTATATCCGTATGCTGAACTGGGTGAATGAAAAGAGTGTGCCGCTTGTTGATGATTACGGTGTTGGGTGGGTGTTTGAAACTTTGTGGCATATAGTGTTCGGCATGGAAGGGGTCCAGTTAGTATATTCTGGGACACAGTCTTTGGTACTGCGGGATACTAACGACCCTGTGTCTGTCTTCAGTTGCCCTCTTTACGAACAATGCCGGTGCGACAACTATGGATGGGTAAGCAGAAGCTGACTTTATTAAAATATGGATTCAGGCTTACCCCCTAAATAGTGTGGACCCTTGCCATCTGGAAAAACTCTTACGGCCATTATGGCACCACAAAAGAAGCTGCCTAAATACAGATAGGTCTTTAGGAGGGGGCAAATAATCCTTTCCATATTTATGCGTAAGCCCAAGCTCCTCGTTCTTTCTTTGCTCTCGGTTAACTTTGTATTGCGAATTTTAGCACCTAGGTTATGAATTAAATTTAATTTGTTTTGCCTACGGATTTTGTCGTGCATACGCTCATCATACCTCACCTTAGGTGACTCACATACATCTAGATGGAGTCTTTTTTTTTCATTGGTCGAGGTGTTGAATATGGCAGTCGCATCGGGGGTCGGGCAAAACAGCCCCCACCTCGGGGGTCGGACAAAAAGGACCGATGGTTAATGCAAGCTACCCAGGTAAGTTAGACTCGGCTTTAATTTTCAACCCCGATGCTTAGCTTTATTCTCCGGCTACCTTACAACCCCGGGGCCTTAGTTCCGCTTTCTCCGTCTCCGGGGCTGTCATAAACATATAAAGGTGGGTGCAACCTGTCAGAAAAAGCTCAGATCCATTACTATCAATCATTCATCCACCATGTCCACAAAACCTGTGACACGAGTTGCCATTGTTGGAGTAAGTATACAGCCCCATGCCCTGCATTTTCCTGGCCTCTCTTCGAGAAGTAACTGCTAACTATCACCAGGCTACTGGCCGCATCGGCGGAGCCTTTGCTCAGTCGCTTCTGCAAACAGGCCAGCATGAAGTCACAGCTCTCACCCGCAAAGATAGCCAGGGAAAGGTCCCCGAGGGAGTTCGGTCCGTTCAGGTTAACTATGACGATGACGACTCACTTGTGAAGGCCTTGAATGGCCAACAATTCCTTGTGATTACTCTGAGCGTCCGGGCCCCAGAAGATCTTCATGCTAGAATTACCGCAGCTGCCGCCAAGGCTGGTGTTTCCTACATCATGCCAAATGCGTACGGATTCCCTATTAGTCCGGAGGGCGTGAAGGACGGGGATTTATACGGAAAGCGCGTTATCTCTCGAATCGATGACGCTCAAAATGGCGGCTCTTCCTCAGTGACAATGCCATGTGGTTTCTGGTACGAATGGAGCCTGGCATGCGGTGAACAATGGTTTGGCTTCACTATCAAAGATCGGAAGGTGACATTTTTCGACGACGGCACTCGTGTCGTTAGTGCCAGCACTTGGGACCAATGTGGTCGCGCGCTGGCTGCTCTCCTCAGCCTGCCGGAGTCGGGAGAAACCCCTGCACTTGCCGACTTTAAGAACAAGGAAGTCCGGATCAATAGCTTCCGTGTCTCGCAGCGTGACATGCTAGACAGTCTGCATCGTGTCTTGGGCACCACCGACTCTGATTGGGAGATTACTCATGAGAGTGTCGCTAAGCGTCTTGCGGACGGCGCTGAGGAGATGGCCAAGGGCGTCTTTACGGCGATTCCTAAAATGCTGTATGGGAGTGTGTTTTTGCCAACCAACAAGGAAGGCGATTTCGCAGGGACAATGGAGTTGGCAAATGATATACTAGGGCTACCTAAAGAGGACTTGGATGAAGCCACTAAGAGGGTGGTCGATATGGTGGCTGGAGGATGGACCCCCTTCGGTTAATCTCACTCAATTTCCTGTCTTAATTACTTCTCAGTAAGAGGGGTTTTATTGTATTTGTTTATATATGTACGCAGTGCTATACAAAGCCTGCCCCACTACGGACATTCTGTCTACATTAGTCAATGATTTAGTTCATCCGTCTGTTATTTTAGTCTTCAGGGTTTTTGAATATAAATTCACATTTATTTCAGCTTGGCAATACCTATTAAGCTGTTCATGTTCACTTGTATTCAGATTCGGATCTCTCCGCCTTCCTATTACATCAAGTATGTCACGATCTAGAACCCTGGTATCTCTCAAGGCCTTAGGGTTGTATGGAGTGTTCCCTATCCACTTCATGTGGGAAAAGTGAATGGCAAAGAAGAAGCAGGGGCTAGATGGCAGGTCCTCTCCCGAACAATAAAAACCTCATAACCTGATAGTTTTGGTGTACTTTTTTTTCGGGCATGTAAATCTACTACTAGTAGCTACTGGTAAGGAAAACTCACCTGAGTACCTGACGAGCCCCCTATTTCACAATTAGTCGCCTGCAATAAAACATGCCGGCATCCCGTCGGTGCGAAGATTTCATTTGCAGTTCCGTCGGGTAACCCCCACAGTTCACACCACCGATCGGTCAAACTAATATGCCGTTCTTAGTGTTAGATTACTGATCCTGAACATCCTCGTGATTTAGAGCCAAGGTAATCATTGTTGATCATGTAATAGTTCGTAGAATCGCCCTGTAAGACCTTTTCAAATTGGATATCAACCGGACTCAGTCATCGGTGTGTACGTGCGACACCTTATAAAAGGCACTCGGTTCATTATAAAAATTGCCTTGGAGGGCATATGAGATCTTTTCAAATTTATTTGCGAAAGTATCGAACAGTCTGACAAGGCTCGGGAAAATGGCGAAGGAATATGTGGATTTTGATGGTCCGGACGACTCCTTGAACCCTATCAACTGGCCCCTTTGCAAACGGTATGTCCCTTGAATCCCAACTACGAAATGCTCTAGAAACCTAACCGATCGCAAATCTGTGCAGGGTATACATTGCAATATTGCTGGCCCTCACTACTATGGTTGTAGCAATGGCAAGTAGCATCTTCACCTCGGCTATACCGGATATAATGGCAATTTATGGCATCACGCGGGAGGTTGCAACCTTAGGTTTATCGCTCTACGTGTTTGGTTTCGCATCGGGGCCATTGTGCTGGGCACCATTTTCAGAATTGAAAGGAAGATATTATCCTCTCGTGGTGTCGACCTTTGGTTTCATGGTCTTCTCTTTTGCAACTGCAGTTTCAAAAGATCTCCAGTCACTCCTCATCCTAAGGTTCTTCACTGGGTTTTTCGGTGCAGGTCCTTTAACATTAGCAGGGGCCGTCTATGGTGACATTTTCACACGAAAGGCCCGCGGTATGGCTATGGTTGCCTTCTGCCTTATGGTCTTCACTGGTCCTCTCACTGCACCTTGCATTGGTGGATTCACCGTAATGAACAGCCATCTCGGATGGCGCTGGACAGCGTATATTCCAGCAATAATTGGCTCTGCGTGTTTCATAATCATACTTTTTACCCTCGAAGAATCCTACCACCCGGTACTACTGGCTGGGAAAGCAGACAAACTGCGGCGCGAAACTGGCGATTGGTCTCTTCGAGCTAAACACGACGAATTGAAGCTTGATCTCCGAACGATTGCGACAGAGTTCCTGACCCGGCCGCTAAAGATGCTACTTTTCGATCCGATTGTCCTGTGTATGAGTGTTTTCGCCGCATTCGTTTACGGTCTGCTGTATCTTTTCCTGACTGCCTATCCGATCATCTTCCAGAAGATCCATGGTATGAACCGGGGCGTTGGCGGGTTACCTTTCATCGGGATAATCATAGGGCAGCTTTTTGGTGCTCTTGGGGTTTTTGCAATCCAGCCGTGGATAATGCGGAAAGCGAAAATCAACGGAGGTGAAGTGATGCCGGAATGGATCTTGGTAATAGCTATCCCAGGGGCCACTTCATTTTCCGCCGGGTTATTCTGGCTGGGTTGGTCTGGTTACAAGCAAAATACCTCTTGGGTTGTTCCCACTGTTTCAGGGCTCCTCACCGGTTTTGGGTTGTTGACCATGTTCCTGCCGTCGATTGCCTACCTAGTCGAGGCGCGACCGAAAACGTGAGTTCAGCCCAATGCTCATTTCTCGTTGATTAAGGCAGTTGTTCTAACCCTTTTGTAGATCGGCCTCCGCTGTTGCCGCACATACGTTCTTACGATCGCTTGCTGGCGGTGGATTTCCTCTTTTTGCATTCTATATGGTGAGATACTTTCTATGTTCCGCGTGAAGGTTGTGAACTAACAATCTATCTGTTAGTTTGATGCCCTCGGTGTCGAATGGGCCTGTACGCTGCTTGGATGTGTAGCAGCCCTACTTATTCCTGTTCCAGTATTGCTCTATGTATATGGTGCTCGGATCAGATTATCTTCTGGATCTCCAGAGATCGACCAGCCATAACAATGTTGCAGATTTATTCTTGAGAGAGTTAGGAAATGAGGCTGAGTATCCAGGCCGAAATGTATTTCAAAACAGCATTGGAATGTGTTGAGCTCGGTGGAATGATCTAGTTTGCACGTGTCGCTATCTATATGTTCAGCCACTGAGATGCTTTGCTTGAATATGTGGCTCGCTCAAAGTGAATAAAAATTTCCCAAGACTATACTTAAGAGTTTCCCAGAATTGTGGAGATATCGCATGCCATTGACCACTAGCCAAAATTTGAAAATCTTCCTCGTTGCTGCATACTGAACTCAGTCTACAATCGCTCTGAACGCGAAACTTGTTATATTGCCTAGGGGCTTCGAAGTTTCAGTTCGGAGTGAGAATTCTTCCAGCTATGCCAAAATTCTCTTAGACAAATAGAATCCACTCAGCCTGAATGGTATTTTGGGAAGGCCGTACGCTTTAACTTGTTGTGGGCAAGGTAGATCAGAAATCACCTCGTTTGAATCTGTATCTGACCGACCGCTTCAGTAAAATTGCATGGGCGATGTACAGAAGAAAATACGCTGCTCAAGAGCAGGTTCCACAATTTCTTGCTGCGGAGCGGAGCCATTTTCGTCATCGTTCTAATCGCCAGTTGGAAACGGGGGAACAAGTGTTGAAGTCGAGCACCAACATCACCAGCTGGTCGGAGGATGACTAACATTGCTGGGCGGCCCGAGGGTGCAGAATGGTGGGCGGTCAAGCAGCGGCGGGTGGAAAGGCGGCCGTTTCTGGCCTCGAGCGGTCATTTTCGGCGTCAATTTCGCAGGTCCTCAGATTTTAGGTGTAATCTGTACCTCCCAACAATTACCAAAGCTCATTCTTTCCCACCCCATGCTGCTAAATTTTTAGGCCACACCATGTCCGAGAAGATCAAAGAAGCAGTGCTTTCCGAGGCCAAAAACACCCAAGCAGTTGCTCATGATGTCATTACGTCTGGCGCATACTTGTATCCATTCAAGGTAAGTAGCTATGCCCTTCAAGGAGAGCGCTTTCCTGCCGTCTCTAACTGCAAATGAATGCAAAATTTCAGGGAATCATATACTTCGCAACCCACAAAGACCTCTGGCGCCCTTTTATATCTCGCGCCGGCCGAACCATCACGCTGGGAGTAGGCGTCACGTCTGTCATGTTCTTCTTCACATACGTGCCGCAGATGGCCATAATGGCCTTCACTAGTGGCCCATTGGCTGCTATTTCTGCAGCAATTCTCGTCCTTGGCGAAAGTTCCGCCATAACAAACGTTCTATCACGCTCATTCCTCGTTGAAGACGCCCTGATCGACACCTTCGATGGTACCCTAGTTGCGCGTGATCAGGAGCCACTCGTAGCACAAGGACGCCAGATGAAACCTCGGTCGGGAGGGAAAGATGCCATGGCTAGAATGGGTAAGATTTTCACTCGGCCTCTCGCGCGGCTGAACCCACGAGCGCTGCTGCGATCGTTGCTCTACCTACCTCTGAACCTCATTCCTGTGGTTGGAACGGTGTTGTATATCTTCATGCAGGGGAAAAGAGCAGGACCGGTACTCCATGCTAGATATTTCCAGCTCAAGGGCTGGGACTCTACGATGCGAGAGGAGTGGGTGAATAAAAACCAGGGCGCGTACACTGGGTGCGTAAACTCTATCCTATTCTCTTTTCTTCCCGGGCGCCGTCCAGTCAAATGCTGACTGTCCCCTCAGACTTGGAATCGCAGCTTTTGTGTTGGAAATGATACCGTTTGCCTCGATTGCGTTTTCATTCACGAATACTGTTGGCGCAGCTCTCTGGGCTGCGGATTTGGAGAAGGCAACCAAGTAGTTGGTTGACCATCTGCAGCAAACTCAACTAACCGTGAAACATGTCAAGCCCAGAGCTCGGATTCAGTTGTGGCACTTCTTATTTCAACCGTGTAAAAGATAAGCTCAAGTTTTTCTATATCTTCAAGGTTGTGAAACGCAAAATAAACTTTGTCAATGATTGGTTCCGAGAGGGCGCATACGCGGTTGTCCCAAAGCTTGGCATAGGTTTATTTAGAGAGCATGTTCTATGCAAGAAATTCTTCGGCTTCGATTTGGAGAATTGCATTCTTTTGATTTCAAACTCTCGGGATGATCCTTTTGGTGAAGTCAATTACCTTTATTCTTGACCTGCCCCTCCGGCCTCGATGGCATGATTGACTGCCACCATTTTTATTTCCCAAGTTATTGAATATCACTCGAGTATTTTAACCTGGCTGATGAATACCAGCCATTTTTGACTTGATCATGCTGCTCAACATCCATGTATGCGAAATATACATAACGAGTACGTCCATGTCGGCAGTGTTCAAAATCGATCAACATGGAATGATAACTCCAGCATAAGGGGACCTCCTGCCCATTGAAACAAATAATATACATCGCTTTGCTAAGAAATGTATCTATATAACCATATACACAATACTACTATGATAAGCAATGATAAGCCGAAAATTAATGTATTTGACGTTCATTCCATAATACCGACTAGTAGTAGGATAAAGCAACGAACTTAATAATCTCCATAATCCTCCCAATCCTCCTCGTGGTCCTCCTTGATACTCAAAGCATTTTCAATAAACTGATTCAAGGATTCCAAGAAAGCCTCATGCCGTGGAACATGATGTGCCCCCTCAAAAAAGTACAAAGTAGTATTTGTGCATGAATCACGAAGTCTCAGCGATTCAGATTCAGCGACCATTACATCTATGCTGGCAATAGCGAGGAATATCGGTGTCTCAATCTTTGGGGTGTAGAAGTCGTTGTAAAGAGGGTCTTCTAATGTAAATCCACAAATCGCAACCACAAACTTCAAAGGGGGGTGGTCAGTCTAGAGGGAAAGAAGGTCAGCCACCAAGCTAGTGGACTACCTAGACGTGTCAAATGCCAATGATATTTCCCCAACGTACATTGAATTGGAAGTTACCGATCGAGTGTCTTTTCTCCAAAAGAGAAGCAATCATAGCACCCGTAGCGGCACCCATGGAGAAACCCATGAGCCCGAGGAATGGTCCATTTTTCTCCATATAGCGGAAGATTTCATCGACGGACTGTTCAAAGCCCCGAATACGGTCACTCATAGAATCGCCATATCCCCATACCCATCGGTAATTGCTTTCTTCCGGGGGTTGATCAACTTTAGCAGGTAACCTACCCGAGGGATAATGGAACTCAACCATGTCAACGGGCTCTGCATTTGGATATTGCTGCACAGCGTTGAGTATAGTATCTTTTACTTGAGGCTTCAGAAATTCGGTCTTGCATTGGAGCGTACGTCCGGACTGGGCGTGGCCTATAGAGAAGGTGTGAAGGAGTCAGATTCGCACTGCAAAATTGTACACTATCCAGGGGTACGTTACCATGTAACATCAAAATCTTTGGACATGATAGCGCAGCCGAGTGGGATGTTGCTCTCAAGTTCATGTTGATAAATGGATGAAGAGGTATTGGAAATTTGGGGACCCGAGAATCTTTCCTTTGTATCCTTTTATGGGTATTTCAACATCCAAGTCTAAAAAAAATGCAAGCCTGGCACTTTAACATTAAGCATTACATAGTTACGAAGAATTAAGGTTGAGTGGGTTACACAATTTTAGGACATATGTGTATGATCACATTGAATGTCCGAAAACGTACATGCATAATGGCTGTATAATGCTAAATAGAGGCACCGGATCCACAATTATCAAAAATTTCAAACCAACCATATGCGTTAGTTGTAGCATCTTGATAGAAAGGTCAATTTTGTTACCCAAATGTGTGAAAAGGCCAATAGGATTCAATGGAGTGACACTAACAAGGCAATGGGCGCCCATCATCCGGGATAATTGCACTTGATGTTCTAACCTGCTGACCGGAAAAGCGCCAAACATCACACAATATGTCGAAAATAACAAAGACAATACACCTCATGCTTGGTCCGCATATCTCCATCTCTTCTGAGCTATTCAACCCCATACATCCTCCATATATCTTGCACTTCCCCGGAGGTCCAGAAAACGCACCTAGTGAAATTAGGAAAATCCGACCGGATCCCTCGTAATTTCCGTGTCGTAGCCAAGAAAGTCAATCACCTTCCAAGGTTCGATATAGTCATTCCCCCAGGCGACCGATTCATATAGCTTGTTCAGCAGGTGTGATTCACAGCACTTTCTCGAATTCAACAAAACAAAGATCACCCGGCAACACCAGGTTCTCGAACTTCTCGCGAGGAAAGGGGGAAGTCTCGCCCGTCGCTTTGTATCCACGACGCGAATACCACGAGATAAGTTGCTGGCGATTCGAAAGCGCGTTTAATCCCAGCGTCTTAACACCCCAAGTCCGTTGACAATAGTCTTCGGCGTATGCCAAGACCTGTCGCCCAATGCCTCCGCGCTGCTGGCTCGTATCAACGGCAAGCATGAAAAGACGAGCGTGGTCTGTGTCGCGCTTCGAAGTCCCGATTGAGCCAACAAGCGTATTTTCATCGTCGGTTGCCATCAACATGACACTGTCTGGTTTGGTGATCATGGCCAAAATCTCTTGGACATCGAGGCGGAAGTTCGCCGAGAGACCTAGATCATCCGTCCAGCCTTTTCTGCTGTCCTCGGCGCGGAACGCAGATTCCACCAACTGCTGAAGTTGAGGAGCGTCCTCTTTGGTCGCGACGCGAAAATTAAGCTCGCTCATTTTTGGTTTGAGAGATGTTCAGGGTTTTCAATTTTCTGACTATGAGTCGGTGAATCTTACTAGGAAGATTTCGTTATTTAAATATCTCCGCGAACGTGGTAGGTGGTTAGCCCGAAATCAAGTCATGTAGCAGGGCGCGAGATTGGGGGAAAATCCCGCATAGGGCGTAAGATTGCGAGATCCTGTGCTTCTCTTCCAACGCGCCGACAAAAAAAACCAAGACTTTTCTAAATGGATAAAGTGGTGGACATCCAACATCCAAGCAAACAGATCACGGTCTAAAAAGGCAAGGAAATTCCTGTTAGCAGCGCATAGTCTAAGGCTGGCTCGATGGAAAAGTTTGAGCCCGACTTAGTAGGCCCTCCTGTGTTTATTAGAATATCTTCATGGAGCATGATATGGGGGAGAATTATACAACAGCGTCTACTCTGATGTAGAAGCGTACATATGAGCCTGACCTCGAGATGGCCTCGGGGGTGATTCAGATGACGTCATCTATCGACATCCGGCAAAACGCTTGGACCACTCTCCCTCCTTTTGGAAGGTTGTCTCTCCCAAGAAGTGCCAACATATCAAACCTCCATCATGACCACGGCAGCGATATTTGGTTGCACAGGAGCAGTTGGCTCCCAGATCCTCGCTACACTTCTTGCGACAGACACGTTTACAACAGTGAAGACTATTTCCAGGAGACTCCCGAATGCACAATCAGCTAAGCTCGAAGCACTTGAGGAGAGCGACACCTCAAAATGGGGCGACATGATCTCATCTCTGTCTCCCAATCCATCAACTGTCTTCAATGCGGTCGGTACCACGACAGCGACAGCGGGTAGCATCAAGAATCAATGGAAGATCGACCATGATTTATGCGTCGAGAATGCACGAGCAGCTAAGGAGGCAGGTGTGAAAACATACATTTATATTTCTAGTGGAGGCACTAGAAGCTTCCTCTGGGGCTGGGTTCCATATTCGAAGATGAAGGTTGGCGTCGAGGATGCCATCAAGGAGCTTGGTTTTGACAATGCTGTCATTCTGAGACCGGGGATGATTATCGGAAGGGAGGAGTCTAAGTCCTTCCTACTAGAAAAATTTGTGGAAGGCCTTCAGAAACTTGGAAAAGGTGTCCAGGATAAAGTTGGTATGACAGTGCCGATCAATACTTGAATACTTCTCAAGACTTAGAGCTAACTCGGCCTGAGCAGGTCAAAATCAAACGACTATTGGTAGAGCAGCCGTAGCAGCTGCTCGTGTGGTTGAAGAAGGCAAAGCTCCATCGAACTATTGGGTTCTGGAACAGGCTGATATTGTTAGGCTTGGCAGAGATGAGTGGAAGGAGTAAGGTACGTTAGAGTACCAAATTTTGGGATTCAGTGCTTCTTCCTAATTTTGGAATTATTTGTGTGTAACAAGGATGTAAGAAGAAAAAAATAACAATTCAAACTGGCAAAAATCATCAATTTATGTATATCAGGCACTAGCCGAGAAAGGATTTCCTCATGGTATCAATAATCATCAACAAGTAAAAATAAACATGACATGAAAATAGGATGTAGTAAGGCATAAGAGGCCAGGTAGAAAGATAAAGACCAACATCTGAGAGGAAAGTGCCAATGACGCCGGAGTGGAGACATCGATGCCAGTGCCCAGAGGGCGAAGCCAAGAATGCCCAAGCAGTCGGGGGATGCTATGCCGTGCACTCAAGTGAGGACCAGCGAGACCACATTTTTCCTATTATGGAAAAAGACTCGATGATCACAGATGAACCAACTCTGCTAGTGATTCTAGGTGTTGACTGCGGGCGTGATTTGCATGTGCATGCGTAGCGAGACCAATGCTTCAATGGCCGCAATCAATCCATCTTGAAATCATCGATATCACCGAGGAATTCCCTACGATCATCACAAATGCGGGCGTACTCCAAAAGAAGTCGGTATGTGTAGACTTCCATGTCCTCCCGTCGGAGGACCTTCTCACCCCAAGCTTTGCCAGCGAGGGCGATCTTACGGGCTGCATTGTCACGGCCACCGAGGAAATATGCCATAATTCCGTAGAAATCGATGTAGGTAGTATCCATGGGGACGAAGTGTATCCAAGGGATCAATCGCGAGTCATGCCACTCATTGTAGATAGTAGCTTTGATGGGGAGGGAAGTGGACAGCATAAATCCGCGGTATCGGCCACTGAAGGAGTTCCCGTCAAGATCTGGCAGATACTTGAAGTTGTACATCTGCTTCATTGGCATGCCAGGTGCGATCTCGAAGTATGGATCAAGGTACGGGCAAGTCGGGTCCGTTTCATTATAAGGCGTGCAAACGAGGTGGTTGAAGCCCGTGTCAGTATGTTCTGAGAGAAGCTGCGGGATAAAGCCGTCGCCCTTCAACTTGTAATCGGCATAGTTTGGAAGTCTGAAGTTGATGCCGTGGCTTCGATTCTTCTCGGCTTGAGACACCGATGTCGCGTTCATCATCGACATGAATCGGTGTCTCTGGAAACCCGTCCAATTGGGCTCTCGAGCCCGGCCTCCAGTAGCAGCACCTCGCCATACAGCTTTGTTTGTTTTATATTCCCAGGAACCACCGTGCTCATTCTCTCCACCGGAATAATGGTCGTTTTGTGCCCAGTACATCGCTGGAGGAAGGAGAATCTCATTGTTCATGGGAAGCTTGGACCCACCGAAGAGTGGCATCAGCTTGTGCGAGGTTGAAACAGAGATTGGCTCAAGGAAGGTTCCATGCAACACTTGCATCTCTGGACGTACACATGGGTCCTTGCCCAGCGTATAGTTTGATACATAACCGTGATATGACATTTTCTCAAAATTATCATATTCCCAAGGAGGACTGCTGAAATCAACCTTGGGCAGGGTGCTGTTGCGTGCGGGGCTTCCAGGCGGGCAGCCAACCCGAGCCATCTCCCAGTAACCTCCTTCGCCAGGAACTGCAAACCCAGGATCAAACGGTTGCAGGTCTTCATGATCAGAATCGGCCAAAGACATGTATTCGTGGATAACACGGCTCGGCTTCGTCATAACGCGTTTTGCCTGCTCCTTTTGTACGTATTCGTTGATTTCCTCCCAGGGCACAACGAGCCGGGTCTCATCCATCACATTAATTGGCATATCAAGATCGGGAAGTCCACCTTCCAATTTTGCGACTAGATCATACCACGAGTCCATCCAATCTCTGGGCTCATCAGTTTTCAATATCGCAGTTTTGTTTCGGACAGTGATACGGGTCGGGATGCTTCTAGCTTGTCGACGCAATTCCTTCGGCTCGAGAGCCCAGTATGGCGTCAGATCGTGATAGATCTGATCGAAGAATTCTTCAATGATCAATGAGTCTTTTGACTTTGCGAACTCATACCATTTTCCAAATCCAGGAGGAGGATGTCTTCCGCGGCGCGCTCTGTATTGTTCTGCAGCGGCTTGGAGGTCGTGCGCTTGTGTTCCCAAGAGTTCGTGTAGATCGGTCTCTGCAGTATCGATAAGAGCATCGATCGGGTGACTGCTATTATATCCATTCCCTGCATAGAACGTCGGTGATACTTGGACCTCACGTCTGGGCAAAATCCAGATAAGGGTGAGGATGCAGAAGACTGCGAGCACCGCGACTCGACCTGCACGCGAATTGAATGTCGTCATCATACATGGCATCCTGAACGCGGGCATTTTCCCAACGATCTTTGCAGCTTCAGTTTGTATGAATTTCGTCCGTGATAATCGCAAGCTAGTAGCTTGGTGCGATTATGCCGTCCCTTAGGACTAATGTTCCGGTGGTGTGGTACTAGCCTTGTCGTGATGATGGGATTCAATATATAACGTATAAGGGGCGAACGGGTATAGGAGGTTCACTCATTCATATTCGAAAGGGTCATTGCGTAGGACAAGGAGAAGAGCAAGGAGGAGAGGAGGGAGGAGCACAAGACAAAGATTGAACAGCAAATTCAAGCTCGCTACTCCGTATCTGACGGGAAACATGGACACCCAGTACTCACCTAACCGGAACAGGAAATGCTCGTCCAAGAAAGCGTGGCCGTGTGGATCTAGTGAGGGTCCATCTGGTTCTAAGATAGAGATCGTCCACTCTGCCCATGCTCAGTGGGGACCACGCTCTCTGCAACTCTTATTTTATCTTATTTGATCTTATTCAATCATATTGCGATATGCTACGCACAAGGTATATTGACAACAATGAACACAGAATATTCCAAGGTCATAGGAAGGACAAAGCTTCAAGTATTTACAGTTAAATGATCGTGCCAGTATAATTGGAATAATTTAATTTGCCAAGAGGCGGTTGGACCTACTACGGTTACATGACCTCATAGTGTCAATGTCGCAACCACTTTACAAGATAAACCAAGTTTCTGGTTTTCCGATTCATTTTTTTATTTCTTTGGTGCTGTCATTCATTTCCCCCTTTATTGTGGATCTCCACAGCCCCAAGTTGTAAAAGTTAATACTCAAGAAGGTTGGACCGACCCAACGGTCAGCGAAGCCTCTAGTTACTGCCTCAGGCATGAATTTTCTCAGGCCTAAGGCATCAATGGTCTAAGGCATCCGAGGGCATGGTCCGTAAGGTCGCAGGTCAAGGGGTCCCCTACTAAGATTTCTGTGAATCCGGTAGACGATGCTTAGTGGAATTCCCTTATCTCTAGTTAAATACTAAGGTTGAGTTTTAAAATCCACAGTATAATTTATTACGTTACCCAGCTATGTTATATATAGCGAGTACTCCAGGATCAATAATACTTATGCTCCTTATTATTATATCCCTTACTTGATTGTTAGTAAAATTTAGACCTATATATACACATAGTTCTATCTCTACTAGCGATATTAGATTCTACCTTCGTATGCCTCGGATGAGCGTTCTCTCCTGTGTCTTTCGCAGTTCAACGCATGCCACTATGTCTGAGGGCTTCATAACCAAGCTTCTGAGGCACTACGGAAAATGGCCCGAGCCTAAATATGTTGTGGTTATAGACAATTTATTGTTACATTAATTAGAGCGGATTGCGTAAATATGTGCGAACGCAAGTGTGAAATTGGTTTATTTGGAGCCCTAATGCCTAGACTTGAATCCAATTGAGATGTGTTTTGCTAGGCTCAAAGGCTATATTAAACGTAACTGGACTTACCATAAAGTATATCCCGATCAAGGATTTGATGCTCTCCTCACATGGTGTATTTATGTGGTCGGCACAAAAGAACAGAGTGCTAAGGCCATTTTCGACACGCAGGCTTGAAAATTGAAGAATTCTGCTGCCAATCACTAGTCTTTCAGCTAACTACTTGATGTACAATCATATGGTGCCAATCAATCAAGGCCCCTGTCTAGTGAGGTATGAAGAGATGACTTTCTCCACATTCCTTCGAGCTTAGGAATGCCTTTAGCGCTCCGTATTCCAGCGCCAACAACGTAAACGCACTGCTCAATGATATCCCTAAGCCTTGGCCAGTATAATTTACCAGCAATATCCCGGGTTCCGTGGCCTCTCGATCAGACATACAGGCGCGAGCCACTTTTTAGACTCCATAGATAAACTCAAGTCCTTGCGATTTCTGCCAACAGCCCGTGCTTGACCAAGTAGTACAAAATTTCTCATCACATCTATCAGATAATACTTTTAATAGTAATGCCCCACCGAGGTACACGAAGTCTAATCCCCCGTGTTATAGATGTCACTTCTGTTCTAATACCTAGGTACCTCGTGTGTCGTCAGATCCGAAAACCTACATATTCATCGAAGGAGAGAGAGCCGATTTATCGCTGTGCCACAAAGCAACCTTTTGCCCTTTCTTAAGAAGGGTAGGATCAGGTCTTTCTTTATCTTGGTGGATCTACTTAAGATCCAGGCCATTCTCGAGCGTCACGTCACAAACTTTGCCGGAATTCAGCTTTAAGGGTATCATCGATGATATTTGACAGCTGCCATTCACCATGTTCTTTTTACGCTAATTTCTATGGTTTTTATTTGATTCAAAACTCGCATACATGACACGTTAGCAAATAGTGATACAGATATTGAGTTAGTTATATAAGAATGGAAGTAGTGTGGTACTAGTAGTGAGGTAATGTAAAATCCAAGACACCAATTTCCTCTTAGCGGATTAGTGGGGATCGCCTGACCTGCAGTCAAATGGTCTATCTCATTGGCCTGCAAAACAATCAATCTAGTGAATTCATTGCCAAATTCGATTAAGTGTTGCAATGATATCGCTCCTCTCGGAGCCGGCCTTGCTTCCAACAGCCAATGCAGTTCGTCTACCATCTGAGTCTTGAACCCATTTCAAGGGACCAGGAGGCAGAGATGTCGCTGAATCTGAGTTCAAAAGCTTCTGGATATCATCGTCGAGATCTGGCAGCATTCCATTGGTATATTGAAAGTTCCCCCCAAACTTGACTGGAATGTTCGCATCGTCGATATACTCTCTGAGCGTAGGAAGGACCTCCGAACTCATGAGCACCTCGATCTTTTCTGCAGTATGAGGGTCGACATAGCTCTTCATGAACTTCCAGATAGTGCTGAAATATGAGGGCGCATTGCATACCTGTTAGAACCATCATTAGTACGTGTCTACGGGTGCAATGCAATCAGGGCAAATGAGTCAGTAACCTACAAAGACCCGTTCGATAGTCTCTGGGTAACATGTTGATAACAGCCAACTAATCTCTTGCGCAAATGATCGCAACCCCCACGATTGCTTTAAGCCCAAATTCGATGCATCCACAACATATATCGAATTGGTCACTGGAATTGAAGGGTTCGGCCTGTCCGTCATCATCGAGCAAAGCGGAAGGATGAACCGAATGAGATTGTCATGGTAAACAGAAGCCAATTGCAACATGTCGGGAGTTGGTGTTTCGACTTTTTCAGATTGGGAATATATCCAGGGGCTGTTTTTGCGCGTTGATTCCCAGCGTGCAACAGCATCTTTGTCAAGATGATCCAAGTCGAGCATGAAAATGGGTAACCCTTTTTTGTCTCTACGACCAGTCCAATGGGGGTACTGGATGGATATGTCAGTGTATACTAACACTCTTGATATCAACTCACACTCACAATTTGACGCGCTTGCTCGAAATTGGCAATGTCGACTAAATCGTAAAGCCGGAGGATGTGCTTCTCTTCGCGGAATTCGTATGCCTCCTGGAACTGTTTGAGAGCACCGTCGGGGTCAAATCGACGGGCGATTAGAAATCGCCTAGTGCGGTCAGCACCAAGAGAAACAACCCAAATTTCGTGCACATTACATACAGAAGGGTGGGAGGATCTGATAACCCGTCACACAGGTCCCGGCTTTCTAGACTCTCAGGTCGAGTCAAAAACCCCTTTTCTTCGGTTGATTGAGTGAATGTTTTGAATGAAGCCTCATGCTCAGGCGGAATGCCGATATTTGATTGATTAGCGGCCATGAGGAAAATATCCCAAAGATGCAAGAATCTGAGCAGGTTGCATGGGTCTCAGAGTTACTTTCAACAAGGAGCCAGGCCATAATATAAGATTGTGCGAACCTGTTACGCGACCACGATAATCTGCAAGGTGACGCATGTGAGTACCCCGCGCAGGATATCCGACCCGCCTAGCTTGCCCATCTGGGCACCATTGGCGGCTCACAACAGGCCTATGTTGTATAGTTTTCCAAATCGGTGTTATATTGAAATTTGAACTACTAATTTAGGTGTAAATTGCCTCGAAACTTCCAGCTATTTGATTGTGTAAGAGTATGAGAAATGGGTATTTGTGATACATCTAATGGACAATCGATCTATCACAGGCTTAGGAGATCAACTTTATTTGTAAGTACATGAATAAGCCATCAATATATGCAGGCATCATATACATTGCATGAATTGAATATAATCACAAAGGGTCGATGCAGCTACGGAGTGTCCATACGGGCCTCAAGTACTGGAACTTATCTTGTTCCTCATAGCTGTAACATTGGGACTTTGATTCCTGTCCTAGATAACTGAGCTCTTCGGCTTTTGTTTGCTTCTTGCCACAAGGAGACTTTCTCATCCTCTTACCCCCTCTTCTCTCATAACATCTCTTCGATCTTACTTGTCTCATCCAATTTCTAGCCATATGCTTAATCTTCACCTATCTCAACTCGACTCACGTTTTGGTTCAGATAGAGCTGTTCATATCAAAAGACCCAAGGAAAACACTTGATACACTATGAAGCCTTCCGAGTACCCTCTACGGGGTACAGACCCGAAACTACAGCTTTAAATGACCTCGTTTTGATGCCGCCCAAACCAGCATCAGCGGGATGCAAACGCGCCCTAGCCGGTCCCAGTCCCAACCTCAACGCACCGCTAGAAAGCCTACCGCCCGAGATCAGACGACATTTGCTCTCTATGTTGGAACTTGAGACACTGAAATCTTTGGTTCATGTATCTCCGATATTTTATCAACAATACCCGGTGGACCAAAAATGGGTCCTGTGTCGATCTCTTGCTGCAACATTCCGCAGTAATAGCCTCCCCCACTTTGTCACCCTGGAATGTGACCAATTCAGCCCCCTCATCCATTGAGGTTTGATACAGGGCTGCTTGGGGATAGCGCCTCTCTTGTATAAACCAACTGAAGGCATCACCCAAAGCAAAAGTCTCTTCCATTGTGTCAACATTGTCTTTTGGAGTGGTCAAGATGAGGCGAGAGTTGTCGTAAGTCGCGAATAAGATGTCATGCAGAAGCCCGAGGCCACGCGAGACCGTCCCAAATAAGATCCTGCGTTCTGTTGCAATAAGGTATTAGTGACATGATGAATGAGCTTGGATGGGGGTATTGAGGATAAACCTTACTTTCTTCTGCCAGGACTTGGGTCCCTTCTCGGGGTCGTTGTTGATACTTTCGCGGGAGAATACCATGCCAATTCCAGTCGATAGGGGATGCCTTTCGGTATGTTTGCATCACAAAATCTTAAATACACACAATCTCTTCAATCTCCCAGGGGTCAAAAAGTCACTGAAGTAGCTCCGACACATCCCATCCCTCATAGTCAGGGGCGTGTTTGAAGATCGGTCCATTATAGCCATGACTGAATATGTTGCAGCAAAGCTGGAATCGGTAAAGGGCACGCATCAGTCGTATCTCTTCCGTCACACTAAAACGATCACTGTGTTGACTATAGGGAATACGCAACGCACTCGCAAGGTTTTCCAATGCCCAACTGGTGTATTTCCGCGTGAGAGGCTGGATGATTGAGAATAAAACTTCGTGATGCGGATGGCTTCATCCAGCATGAGCTCTCTGTTGAGAGTCACTGACTCGCTGAAGGGGGAGTTGTGGGAGGCGGAGCGGCCATCTCCATACGCCTGAACAAGCTGTGTCACGGTGTCTTTGGTGCGTGTCTCCCAAAAGGCCTTTAGGCCACACTCATAAACAGTGCGAACCTCATAGATGACCCAGAGTGGTTCTATCCACCACTCAGGTGGACACTGACATGGGATGGAGCACACATTGCCAGCCTAGACAATTGGGTAAAGCATCAAATGGTGTCCTGGGGTTATGTTATGTGGGATGCATCACGGCTCGTTGCAACTGGAATGAAAGATATGCTGGAACTGCAGCGAAATGGCTCGGTCTCACCCTGGTGCAACTTCCAAGGATACTCTGACTCAGACTACAGACTGACGGAGCTCCTCCATACTAGACGACCAGTTGCAAAACCACGAACATCCGGCACTATCGGTGTAAGTGTGACCTTCACATCTTTACTGACCTCAGCTGACAAATGTTTTTCTAGACCTGCAACTGAAAGAAAATGTGGCAATCTCAACCATATGAAAGCCCAAAGGGCAAATTCAATTTAGCATGCTATGATTAGGAATTTCTCAGAAACAACACTTCGGATGCCAAAAGACAAAGTGTGAACCTTCACGCTATGGTTTAGCAGCTAGATCCTTGGTTTTGGAACAGGGGGCATACAAGGTGGGTCCCAATACCCGTGGACGAGGCTGCTGAGCGGCTCGGGATAAGCCGTTCATCCCGCGACGCAAAACCAAACACCAGTTTAGCTACGAATTAAACGTGCCAGCGAGTCATCTTCCATCTGCCCTAGAAATCTCATACCACCCACTGCTCTTCTTACTAAGCGAGTCGGTGATTCCTGCGGGTAACTATCGGGTTCTCAATTGCTTACAACATACACGCCAGGTCGATGCCTCGTATAGAATCTGTACGAAGCCGATTTGGGGTAGCGTTAATAGGAAAGTGGGGACTTCAAACTGCTCTAGGCAACCTATCAGGGACTTAATTTTAGATTATGGAGGTACCTAGGCGTCCTATTCCTGTTAACATATACGCACATATTTACGCGCGATCGTTGGGTTCTGCTCAATGTGATGGCTTCTAATCATGGAACCCCTGCATGCGACACATGTCAGAACCATCTTTAACAGAATTTTTCTACCCTGTTTCCCCACGATGCGTGGCTTGGTGAGTGGGACTGATTAAAGGTGCCCCGGTATCATCATTGGCGTGAAAAGGCTGAACCCCTCTTCACGAAATACCCCGGCCGCTTTTCGCTAGGGCCGCGTTTTCAGCCGCCCAATGTAAAATTCAACATTACGCGATTCAAACACCTATCTTTCCCTAGTTTTGCACCGACAAAGGGAAGAATCAGCACGGTAGAAAAAGGCAGCGAATATTTCATGCTCGGCTTGAACCAAGCCAAAACCGATATACCATCCAATGGCTACAGTTCAAGACGAGGGCGAGTATAATTTACAGGAGGCATGGGACAAGGCGTGCGCGTCCTTTGCGCAGACAACTAGGGTCGATCTTACTACAGCGCCAAAATTCTCTGTCGACGAAATCCTTGATCAAATTCGTGGGAAGCAAGATGACGACGATGAGAAAAATTCCAAGTACAGGGCTGCAAAAGATGCGATTGGCAAGACATTGAAGTTTGTCATGGTTCTGGGTGGGATTGCTGCACAGGGTGCAAGCATGGTGAGTGATCATTACCTTCAACGGTGATGTTGCTAATAGTCATGGCTTAGGTATTTGCGCCCGCTGGCCTCTGCTTCAATGCAATTTCATATCTGATTGACACTGGAGCGAAATTCAAACGCATTTTCAGCAGCCTGGCAGAGCTGTTCCGTCGCATCTCCGACGTGCTAGAGCGCTGCAAGATCTATATGCGTTTGCCCGCGGAAGCGGTCGATGTCGCTCTTCGAAAGATTATCAATGAGCAGCTAGTATGCTTTGTCGACATTTGTGCGTTGTCTATTAGCGTTCTCAAGGGGCATAAGGTTTTCATCGCGCTTAAGGTATTTACCTTCGATAGTGACGAGGGGGTGAGTGGTCGGCTGGCTCACCTGGCGACCCTAGTTGAGCGCGAGTCTCAGATGCGGGCGACCCTGGGGTTCGAGTCGCAGAAGATGAGCGAGAGAAACATCATTGAGAACAGGGATGGCACCAGGAAGATGAATGTAAACGTCGATAAGCTGCTTCATTTTGAGAAGAAGAGAGATGCAGACAATGCCTCAAAGAAGCTCCTGGAAAGCATCGATTCCAGTCTCGATAATCCTAGCGAGGCTTTCAAAGTCGTTCAAACCACCTTCCGACGCCTCTTGGGTGATCAGGTTCAGGGAAGCGGAAAGTGGATTTGGAGTGACCCACTGTATAAGGCGTGGGCGCTCGCCGAAAATTCGTCGGTTTCAGTCTTGGGCATCTCCGGAGACGAGGGACATGGCAAATCTTTCCTGTTTGCGAGCATCGTTAAATACTTACAAGAGGCACGAATTCAGTCTGAAAATGATATGAGGTGCATTTCCACTGCCTACCATATCTTTGACAAGGATAAAAAACAAATATCTCTAGCCCAGGCGCTCAAAGTCCTCGCATGGCAGGTCGCGGACCGTGATATTGTTTACCGCAAGGATGTGAGCTCTGTGAAAACAACTGGTATCAGCCGGATAGGAGATCTTTGGGAGGTTCTATTTTCCAAGTCGTATAAGAGTGACTCGACCTTCTTCCTCCTCCTGGATGGGATCGACCAGATGGAAAAGAGCGAACTGAAGGAGTTTATCCAGGTTTTGGAGGCCTTACTAGCTATGTCTGGAACCTGGTCGAACTTCAAACTCCGCATTCTCATCACTGGGCGGAATGATACAATGAGCAAGGTCAAAGGTCGGCTTGGGGGAGGAATATCGACAATCGATGTCTCATCCGAACACAACGATGATGTAGAGAAGTTTATTATTGACCGCATGAACAAGATGGATATCCTGAGCGGCTCGTCGGATCAGGTAGTGTCTCTTCGACGTGAGATCTTACAGAATTTGAAGACCCAGACTCATGGCGACTTCGTCAATATCGGTCTCCTGCTGCATGAAATCAGCGGGAAGCAGCGACCTGGCGAGATTAGGAATATTTTATCCCGCTCGGGAGGCAAGAGATCAGACACTATCGCGAGAAAGATTGAACTCCTAAACGACACACTAAGCGAAGAAGACATCTCTGACCTAAATCTCCTCCTCACGTGGGTTGTCTTCTCCTCTTCGCCCCGAACTCTGAGGTCCCTGGAGGAAGTCCTCTTCTTAAAGACCGGGGAATCCTCTCTTCGGCCTCTGGCGGAAAAGATAGCCGATCAATATTCCTCTCTCCTGCGGGTTATGGGAGAACCGCATCCCACGACTAAGATCGTCCCAAATACCTCATATGTGGTGCTAGTCTCCAACTCAATACAGGGTTTTCTACAGAACAAGCATGAGTCCGATAACGCTCAAGACGTCCCAGACCTAGACCATAATGGCGATATCAACGAAGCCGAAGTCAGGATTGTCCGTCGGTTCTTGGAATCGGTCTGCGATCCCAT
This sequence comes from Penicillium expansum, assembly GCF_000769745.1. Taxonomy (NCBI): domain Eukaryota; kingdom Fungi; phylum Ascomycota; class Eurotiomycetes; order Eurotiales; family Aspergillaceae; genus Penicillium; species Penicillium expansum. The sequence goes on along the minus strand of NW_015971495.1, from coordinate 184,352 downwards.
TCTGTTCTCCAAATTCAAGTTCGAAGAGTTCTTCCAGCGGAAACTCAAAGGAAAAATGGCCCTGGTCGGAGTTGACATTGACACCGCTCATTTAAGTATCCTGTCAACGTGCTTGCAAGTTATTCACCACCAGGGATCTGGGCAATTAAATGCTCTGCTCGTTTACGGGTCCTATTATTTCCCCGACCATCTTCAGCAAGTGGACCCTTCAATGACGCAACCACAACACAAGGTAGCTCTGGGTCCACAATTGGTCAGTCTCTTTACAGATGAAGAGACGATTGAAAAATGGTGGGATCCAACCGATGACTGGTCACGGCGTGATTGGATCTACGGAGACAGATATGCTGAAGTTGTGTTGAAGTGGCTCCAGGACTCTGCAGTCACTAAAAAGATCCGTGATGACCAAAGAAAATGGGTAAAAAGTTTGAGTTCGAAGTCCGAGCCTGATGCAGATATTTTGGAGCATATGGTTAAAGTTACCGCCCGTGTCTGGTTGCAATCGGGTGTTGATACACAGGACCTTGCCAACTGCTTCGCTGCAATTCATGGATATGTCACAAAGGTATGTCCTTAGTTTTATTACGTGAACTCTGACATTAAAAGACTTGCGGCTAATTGATTCATCAGATTGAGAACCGCAAAAACCCCCAGATTAAGAGATCAACCTGTGATCCCACACCTGAAACTATCGACGCTTCCCAAATTTCTGATGCCGCTGAATGGGCTCGACAGAAGCTTGGTCTGGATAGTCTAGGATATGAGGAGACTCGTAATCTAGCGCGCACATTCAGAGAATATGATAAATACGATGAGTCCATTGAGCATTTCAAACTCTCGTGCTCGCTTCAGGAGTACAACTGGGCATCGCAGTGGGGTCTTGGGCTCATGCATTCCTACCAGAACGAGTACACACTTGCAATTGAGATGACAGAGGCCGCAAAAAATACAATCAAGTGTGGCGAGATACGCGACCATGATTTGGAGTTGATTGAAATGGACCGCGACATAGCTAGGTACAATGAGGAGTTGGGTAATGGCGACGAAGCGTTTGCGATGTACGAGGAAATGCTGCGGAATGACCCGAGTGACTACGACGCAGTGCTGGAAATAGTACTACACTTCCACAAAGACAAGAACCCAGAGGGGCTGCTAAAATTCCTTGATTCACTCAAGGCATCCATAGACGATCCAACTGGCCTGGACAGACGAACGCAAACATTCCACCAGCACCACGCCAACGACAAGTATCACGAGGCAATGCTCGCTTTGGTGTCCGACACCAAGACCTTTGATGCTATCTTTGAAAGCTATCAGGTAGCCATTGTTGCAGCTAAAGAGCAGCTTGCTAAGGCAGCTAATACGGGCGACACCGACGAAGAAACCTTCAATCGAGCTTGTCAAACGCTTCTCATGCATAATCTTGCGCATCTTTGCTACAATAATAGCTCAGAGAACGTTGAGCGAAGGCAATTTGCCATTGACCAGTGGGTGCACATCCTACAGATTGACCAAACTCCCAGCGAGAGGTTCGTCTCAATCACCAAAGGCTTCGTTTGTACAAAGCTCGCGAACGTCTGTTTTCACGAGGCGATGCGGGATGCAAGCACTGCAGCTATCTACCTGGAACAGTTGGAGCAATTGGCCACATTCAAGCCCACATATGTTGATGAGGAGGGCCGTTCTTCAACCTATCCAACAGAACTTGTCGCACGATACCACGCACTTCAAGGAGACGACCAAAAGGCTAAGGATGCCCTGCGCACGCACATTAAACGCAATATCGACATCCTCTCTGACGATGATCTGTCAAATGACTGGCAGGGATATCAGGGCTTGACGAGATATCTCATGTTCGCGGGCCAGGATGCAGACTGCCTCGCTGCTTGGTGGTTGATCGTTCCATATGAGGACGCAGATGTCAATGCAGACTCCTCGCCAGCTGAGCCAAGGTATCCAGGACGCAAGGGGCCTTTGTGGGATGCTTGTGATAACTGTGGTGCTTCATTCCAGTACGCAGATAATATTTATATGTGCAGAGAGTGCGACTATGTGGAGTTTGACGAGGCCTGTTATACTAAACTACGCAAAGGGACCCTCGAGCAGAAGTTTTGCGACAAGAATCACGAAATGCTGCATGTTCCCCCGTACAATGCCGCTGAGCACCAGAGAGTAGGCAAGGGTAACGTCCTGGTTGGCGAAGAGATCATCCCGGTTAGCGAGTGGCTCCAGCGCCTCAAGGAGAAGTGGAATATTCATTCGTGATTTTAAGCACGTGAGAAACTTGTCACTGTTAAACATGTTTTTGGTGCTAGCTTTCTGTCTTTTCCTTTTTCTTGGTTTCAGGCGTGTCGAAGTGGATTTGACTGAGGAACCCCACGAAGGATTACCGAATGTAGCATAACCATACCATGTCAGTCTTTCATTAAGATCAGTATTCACCATTAGATTTAATATATTTAAATCAACCTTTAATGCTAAATATTTCTAGTGATTAAACCATCCATGGATGTACTTGCAATGCGTTAGTCAATTTATATTAGGATCAGTCGACGGTTGCTGCATTATCATAATTCTTAGCAGGCCCCCAGATCATAGTGGAATATGTGTATAACACATGAAGTTCCATTTCACTTCGCGCTTCCTTGGCCCCACGATTACGAGATGTCTAGAGAAGTAGGGGCTCACCCAGATCTTGGCTCAAACTATACGAGATGGATCTTCAGGGAATATTACTATATTGGGGCTGTTGAACCTGTCGATTACTTAATGCGGAGGTTAACTCTAACTCTAGAAATAGACCTAGGGCCATACTGGAAGAAGATAAACATCTTCACAATAACGATATTTGATCTGGTATTTTCCTAGACATAGTATATTAGGAGAGTCCTTGTATTAATAGTACATCTATAGACCTATACTCAGCGAGTAGCATGGCCTAGAGATCATCCTAAAATAATGTGTTTTGCTTTGAACGCACCGTCGTAGATGGGACCCAGAACGAGAATACGAGGATCTCTAGATGATCTATTCCTTGATCTCCACACCCTCCGCACCTCCATCTTATCGACAATAGATTATCTACCGATCGCCCGTGTTATCCACCAAGTAGGCAGTAATAGTTATCGTATTCGGCCTTGGAGATGAAATCATTGCCCTATCGATGATGCTGATCTCTCGTGATGGTTTCTATTCTGGCTTCAGCATTGGCATTGATGGGGTTACATCTTTCACTTTATTAATAGAAGACTCGATGCCATATAGGAAGCTATATAGATATCGTCTTATCCTCGCTTCTACACTCCTGATCATCCTCTCCAATACAACCAAATATCGATCTCGATCTCAATCCCAAAGACACAATTCATATCTGCGTTTTCAACTTCTTTATTTGACCATCCAACCGTTCAAACTAGACCTTCAACTTCCGAAAATATGAAGTTCGCCGTCACCGCTATCGCCACTATCGCCGCTGTCCTCCCCGTGGCCAATGCCTGGATATTCACCACATGCAGCGGGCAGTGGGACGGCGAAGACAACAAGGGCTGCACCAAGTCCTCCTGCATGGGCGGTGATACCATTGACTGGGAGAATAACTTGTGGTCCGATTGTGTTCTACGTGTCTACAGCGACGGCTCCTGCAGCAACCAGATTGGAATTGCATCTGATGACTGGAATGATCACTCTTTGAGCAAGGGAATGGGTAGCTTCCGTGTTTCGTCTTGTGATAGCTAGGCTACTCATTTTGACCGTGATGAATATGTATGAGAATCAAGGGCTACGGTGGGGGTCTGAAATAGGATGGAGTTATAAACCCCTTCTCGTGCTCCTAGCTTGCGTGCTGCTCATCTCAATTCACAACCGAGACTCTCATGGGTGGACAATAGAGTCTTAGGAATAAACATGTGTATGAATTTTCCCAAAGACGCGGATGAATTTTCCGGAAGACCTTTATAGGTTACTAGACTTCAATATCATCATGTTGTGCTTCATGATCTCATCTACTGGCTTGTAAACTTCAACACTAGGGAGTCACCCGTGGACATGACTTCTACTCCCGATTGGACCAATCACAATACACTTTGGAAATAGGGTTAAACCTCGGCCTTGAACCTGATTGGCTGCCTTCTACCAAACTTTCCCGTTCCGTGTCACGGCTTATCTAATCCTTTGGCCAGGCCGGGACTAATCTTGGAACCTTGGAACCTTGCGAGTTCTAATCTAAGCTTATACGGAGGACTTTGTAGGAGCTTGCGGGCTGCAAGTCCGCCCTGCTCAGCTTCTTGCAAGGTTTCTTTCTGCACTCCCTTTTTGAAGTCCAAAGGCCCGGCCTTATTGATGATCCTCCGCCTTCTTCCAAGGAGGAAGGAGATATTTTGTCTTTAGCACGCTTGCAATCAAGATCTCGGACCTGCCGCCAACGCAATGTCACGTCCACTCACCCCACAGCATGCTCAGAAGTATCATGTCAAATTTGGCCCATCCAGAGAGCGAGAATTCTATAAGTAATTTTACCACCCATGTAACTGTTGTACTCATCCATCGACCTTGTGATCCATAACACTCGACCGAAGGTCTCGTAGGCTAACCGTGTGTCCTGCTTCCCCAGGTATTTACCGCCGTACCATCTCAAACCACACGCCTTGCAACACATTGGGCCTAATACATCACCAAAAGAATATGTCGCTCGGTCCTCGGCGGACCCCGTCCTGACGGCATTCGCCCAACTGGGCACCTTACGACTGGATGCGCATCGTTCGTTGATCTCGCTCTTCGGTCGAAACGAGCAACACATTCTCACCGAAGCCACTCAAACCTTGAGCTTGCAGAATGACGGCAATCATCATGCACGAGATGGGCTCTGGGTCGGGAGCTGTACTATGTCATATGACCGCAGCCTGTGTAAATCGGTTATAAATTCCACGCCAAATGTGTCAAACGCGAGGGACAGAGTCTTTGTTGTCCCCGATCTTGCCGAAGATAACGCGTTCAAAGACCATCCAGCTGTGACTACATTCCCAAACATTCGGTTTCTCGCATCGAGTCCTATCATCAGCCCGAAAGGCGTGGTGATTGGAGCCTATACGATCTTGGACGACCAACCTCATGAGCCTCTCGATGCCGTGTCACTCCAGTTTCTGGTTGATATTGCAGCTACCGTCATGGATTATCTGGGAACTATTCACTCGAAATCCCAATGTTTCCGCAGTGAGCGCATGATGGTTGGCCTTGGAAGCTTCCTGGAGGGAAAGGGCAGTCTACGCAACTCATGGGTCCTCGACACTGACGTTCCTCAAACCCCATCTGCTGAGATGGACCGTGCAGAGGGACATGTCGATCGAGAACAGCAAGAAAAGCAACTTTCACGCAACGTGACTCAGCCTGTGGCTCAGCATGGCACACCAAGCCACCTGCCTTTTCGTCCGTACAATCTTCATATTCCTAGAAGCAAAGCCCTGCAAGGGAATAGGGAGAAATACCAATCACTTTGCGACTCGACCACCAGCAAGAGAGACGCCAAGGCCTTATTGAAACTCAAAGAAGCGTCTCAAGCAGCCATGACAATCGGCAGTGATCAATCAAGGCAGCAATCACCGAAGGACGATTATACTGCCAAAGTGAATAAAACATTTGGACGTGCAGCCAATCTCATCCGTGAAAGTATCGAAGTTGAGGCGGTTGTCTTTTTCGACGCCAATTTTGGCTCTCAGGAAACTTTAGTGGACAATGCAGAGTCTGGCACGGAAAGCAGTAGTTTTGAAAGCTGTTCTTCGGGCGATGAGGCCACATTCAGAAGCTCCCCCCACCGTTCATCGTTTGACCCAGAACAGGCTGAAAGCTCAGGCAAAGCTACGTTGAACCCGTGCGAGATACTCGGATTTGCCACTTCGAATTCCTCTAGCGTCAATGATCAGTTGATGGACGACAACAAAATCGCATTATCAGAGTCATTTCTCGGGGGCCTTTTGCACCGATACCCTCGAGGGAAGATCTTCAATTTTGGCGAAGATGGAACAATCTCATCTGATGATACAAGTGATGGTATAATAAAACGATTTTTGCGACGTCCTGGGGCCAAGAAGTATAAAAAAACACGGAAGTCGCTTGTGCGCCAAGATGCCCAGAGCTTGCTTCAACTCGCCCCTGAGTCTCGAAGCATCATCTTCTCGCCTTTGTGGGACTCGCACAAGGGTAGATGGTACTCGGGGACTCTGGCGTGGACAAAAGCACCCCACCGTGTCTTCACTTCGAATGATGACTTAGCATTCCTCTTGACATTTGGAACTAGTGTCATGGCAGAAGTGCACCGACTTGGTGCTCATTTCGCCGATCGAGCAAAATCAGACTTGCTCTCAGGACTCAGTCATGAACTTCGATCCCCTCTGCATGGCATTTTTGGAACAGCGGAACTCTTGAATGACACTGTTATGGACGCGCTACAACGAGGATTTATTCATACGATTTCTTCTTGTGCATACACACTACTAGGCTCGATCAATCAACTCCTCGAGCATGCTAGTATCAATGATGTTCGATCACACTCTGTCGCCAAACCCCCCGGTGGTGGCATTCAGGAAATTCCCGTCGACCGGAAAGCGGCCGCAGCCCGCCGTTCTTCACATTCTAGAAAAAGTGATGACGACACTTGTGTCGAACTTGATGCTACCTTAGAAGACGCAGTTGAAACGGTCTTTGCTGGTTATTCCTTCTTCAGCAGTTCACGATCCCCTCTTCGGGGTATTGATACCCCTTCTACATTGGATAACAAACTTCTCCATACACGTGGTGGGGTCAAGGTGGTTTTGAACATTGACCACGCCCACAGCTGGAAATTTTCAACACAAGCCGGGGCTTGGCATGTCATCCTCACGAATATCTTTGGGAATGCCTTGAAATTTACGCAAAGCGGTTATATTCACATCTCTATGAAGGCCTCTCCAACGAAATTCGGAAAAAATGGCGAGGTCACAAGCTCAGCAGTCACAGTGACTGTAAAAGACACTGGATCCGGGATTGACCCGAACTTTCTGAAAAATGGATTGTTCACTGCTTTCTCACAAGAAGATAGCATGACAACTGGCAATGGTCTTGGATTGAGCATCACACGACGAATAATTCTATCGCTTGGTGGTGATATCCAGGTCAACTCCGAGAAAAATGTTGGCACTGAAGTCGTGGCGACTGTGACCCTTAATCATGTGCCTGCTCTGGACAGCCTTGACAAGCTGAATGTTCCCTCTCCCATGACCATGACGCAAAAGCTTGCATGCACGAAGACCATTGGAATATTAGGTCTCGGAGCCCCTGAATTAGACATAGCTCTATACACATCGTTACAAAAGATGTGTCTTGATTGGTTCTCCATGGAAGTTCTTTTAGTTGGGTCTTCACAAGCACAATTCGCCCACTGTGACCTATACATCTCTACTTACGAGTATCTGGACATAGGGAACCAGGAGATCAGGGCTATTGCGCCCAGTCCAGGTTCTCAATTTTCTTCACCTCTCATCATAATATGCCCGTCCCCGAGGACCGCCCACGCGCTGTCTGTCGGAGCTCAGAATCGTGGGGATGCAAATGTGTTCGAGTTCATTAGCCAACCATGCGGACCGCGCAAGTTGGCAAAAGCATTGGAAACGTGTATTAATCGTCAGCAACTACAGTTTGATTCGCCCAAGAGCGAAGAAAACATACCGTATGGCCCAACGAGTTTCCCAGCCTATCTCAGCACCAATAAGCCTAAAATGGACTCGTTTGTTAGCCGGCCGTCGAATGCAGAAGTCAGCGAACAAGCCACCATCAAAGTGGTAGCAGATCCTGAAAGATGCAGTCAGCCATCGACAGGCACGCTCGAGTCGATGAGACTCTCGCGGGGAAGTTTTTGTGACTCTCTTTCTCCATCCGAAGAAGTCGCTGCCACGAGCCACGATACACCCATCAAAAAGCAGAATGACACCGTATCAAATCTTCCAACAACCGTTCTTCTTGTGGATGACAATGATATAAATCTCAGAATGCTCATTGCTTTCATGAAGAAGTTGAACTGCGATTATGTCATTGCACAAAATGGAGAAGAAGCCCTCGAGGCTTTCAAGGCCAATTCATCTGTTATCGGGATGATTTTTATGGGTAGGTTTTTGATAAATTAAGCCGAACGTCCTTTAGCAATCTAATACTCTTGGCAGATATCTCCATGCCAATTATGGACGGCCTGGAATCTACTAGGCGAATTCGGGAGTTTGAGAAAAAACTGGAAACCAAATCCCGTGTCACGATTGCTGCCTTGACTGGCGTTGCGCAAGCCGACACCCAACGCGATGCGATTGGGTCTGGTATGGATTTATTCCTCACCAAACCCATACAGCTGAACAGTCTAGTGCCAATAATCAAAGGCATAATGCCCCCGACCCATGCACTTTGGCAAGAGTAGTACTCAATGATTTAGCCTCAACTATTGTGGGAGGCATTTGCACTCTTGGGTGTAAGAACATCATCCACATACGACTAACCTGGCTGCTGAAGCCCCGCAAGTTGCTCATGTCAACACCCACGCTCAATCGGCTTGTTCTATATTTGTACATATAACGATATACGAAGTAAATTACAATCCTCCCATTCATTATATACAATTCTTATTCCGTCATTGAAATGAACACTTCGTGTTCGTGGTCTGTTCTTACCGGGTGGAGTGATAGTACTGACTCAGAAGGTTATATTACCTTGTGGAGAGGTGTTGACTCTCTCGCCCCAGAAGCTTGACTCAAGATGGAGAGTGATTATGATTTTGGATCCTAGATATGTAGACCGAAAAAAATGCTGCTGGCGATGTTCTTTTTCGGGGTTGGTTTGAGCAGTTTCATTGGTAACAATATCTGTCTGCTGGATATCCATAAACTTATTTGTGCACAATTTTTGAAATACAAGGCAAAATTGACCCAAATGTTTGTATTCCAAGGTTCCTTTCACGTATTATCTAAGCATTTTAGAAAGAACCTTGGAAGTTAAATGATCCTAGTGCTGCACAGGGCTATAATAGACAAAAAAAGTCCAATTCATACATAATGTCATAGCTTTATTAAATCCAAATATCTGCGCCCCGTAACACCAATAAACAATAGCTATCCCGGCAAAGAGTCTAAATATTCACCTCCCTAACAGACGTAATAGGCAACATATCATCCTTCTCCTTTGAAGTCCACGTCGCATTCTTACCCCACGAACGGGAGAATCTCTCAAGCGCAGCTGTAAGTGCGCCCATCTTCGGTTCTATATACCTCGTCCATTGCTGGACAACATAGAGCAAGAACACAAAAAACATGCTCAGAATAATCGCGAGTCGGAATGGGCCCGGTGTTGGAATATAAGACTCCGGGTCAGGTGTTCCGTCTGCTTTTAAAGCCGGCTCAAAGCTAATTGACATGGGCAGATACAGAAGATAAACCAGAACAGATCTCATTAGCGGTCCGTGGACGAGATATAGCGGGAAGCTGATCGATCCCAGCCACAATAGCACGGGGTGCGAGAGCATCCGTCGCATGAGGGGGGAAAGCATGGCCCCAAAGCATATCATCTGCGCCCCAAGACTAGCGTAGTATCGGCTGACGTTGGCATCTTTTGGGAAGATTATTTCGGCAAGCGATGCAAGCTGGGAAGACCATTCGGTTTGGTCGGCGTATTGGTCGGGGTACGAGCAGATGTAAAGGCCCAGGGTGACGAGGCCGTAGGGTAAGAACTTGAAGATCAGGTGTGGCCGGAGGGCCGAGAGATTGTAGAATGATAGCTCCGCTAGTATCATGCCGGCGAAAATATTTGTACCCACAGTACCTGCAAGATATTATTAGCGTTATATTTAATGTTGCAATATCACCCCAAACATACCATCCAGGGTTGCCCAGCTATAGGTGTATAGGACCATTTGCGCACAGAGGCGGAAAAGTGGCGTGGTATTTACCAAAGCCAGTAGGGTCATGAACACATATAGAGAGCCACGGAAAAGGGGCAATAGGGCCCATTGCGGTTGGTCATAGGCATTTTCTCCATACATCCAAGTTCCCGCTATCTGTCGTATCAGATCCACGATAGCAGCGACCAAAGATGGGCTTTGTTGCGGGCTGGTTGCTCTCAACCAGTATGCATCTACCCTTCTACCCAATTGGAAGGCACCGAACTGACATAAAAGCCAAGCTAAAATTGTCATCAGGGCAGCAGGGAAAACCAGTCTCCACTTGCGCCGGAAAGCGCCTGTAGACAGCGTAGTGAGAGCATCGGCGGTAGCTCCTCGTCGAGCTAGCTGGAGTGGTTTTAGGGCATTCACAAATCCGAGTAGCACCAGGAATATGGCCACCCAAGCCTGGCCCTGTATGACCAGTCTAAAGAATGGTCGTTGAAACAAAATAGAGTTTCCTGTTTCTGCGAAAGACGGCGGGATCAGATATGTCGCAAAGGAGAGACAGGTATGGCTAGCGACCACAAAAAGTGCGGCAATTCCTCGAAGACCCTATAGAAAGAATCACGCTAGTGAGCGACAGTTTCACAGCATGCGGGGGATTAGAAATAATACTTACATCTGCCCAGCTACTGGGACGGATGTAAGATGCAGGTTGCTTGGTCGCCGGGTCGACAATGGCCATATTGGGCAGACGGGTTCATTGCTGGCAATAGTATAATGCAGCAGCTGCAGCTCCCCTGGCACATATACATAAATCTTGTTAGTAAATCATGCCTTATTCCGGGGAGACATTTTCGAGAAATAAACTCTCAAAATACGAAAACGTCAATGTGAGATCGAATTGGAATAGTTGACAGTTGATATCCGCTATCCGAAGACGGAAGGGTTCGAGCGGGCTAACCACATTCCACGGCCATGCGCAGATGAATTGCGATGAATTGCGATGAATTACGATGAATTAGGAGTTGTAAAAGGCAGAGAATCCCAGATATTAATTTGAGATATTCAATTGGTCTGGAATTCAGGGGTTATGTACGGAGTTAACAAGAATAACCGGGCGCTTACAACATAGGGGAGCTTGGCATGTCTCTTTTCACATTCGTTCAGATATTCTTTTTGGAGGGTTCTTTTTTTCTCGAGATATTTCCCCCTGAATAGTCTTGTAAGTAAAATAAATAAGAAGAATTAGCTCCAAAATATAGAGTCAAATGCATATACAACGTATAATACATATAATATATGTGGCTATAAAAGTCTAGAGTTCCCGATCGACACATGAATTTCCGACCTATCGATTTTTTATACAAAGATCACAACAATGCGGATGTTATATGTTGTAGATAATAATCAAATAGATATAGAGTAGATATCCAACGGTTTAATCCACTTTATATTGTGAATATAGTGAATACTATGAATATCATGTACTGTGTAGTCAATATGCCCCTTTGTCCATATTACGTCACCTGACACTAAACCTGATCAGGGTCTTGTTGATTTCGTTTCAACTGCGCCTTTTCTCTCTTTTCTTTTTTTCCACAGTCCTCTGGCAGGCTGTCTGCCCAAATTTGGTCTCTTACTTTTTGTCTTTCGTTTTTCCAAATTCCTCAATTCATTGTCTAACACTTTTGACACTCCCTTTTGTTGAAACCCTCCCTTTGTCCGGCCCGAATATCCTATGATTATCGATTGATAGCTCTCCGTCAGCGATAACAAATGTCCAGCGGGAACTGGGTGCGACATCGTGGCCATGGTCACAGAAAACGTAAACCCTCGATATCCGCCTCCTTCGGCTGATTTCGACCTTCCTGGCCGGCGCAGAGTTCCTCACCCACCACGATTGGAGTCTTTAGTCGACCCACGCGCGCGAACTGCAAATTCCACTCCGAGGTCCTCACCTCACTCCCCTCGCTCTACACATCGCCAGAGATCGCGTTCGCCTCTTCCAGGGCCTCACAATCCCCATGAATACCCGTGGCCACCCACTCCGCCTCACCATGGCCCATCGCAGGCCATGAGGGGCGAATGGAAAACCCCTAGACCTAGTGGTCGGCCTCAATTCTACGCCACACCACCTGAAAGCAATCCTCCGAATTGGCCCCCGCGAGACGAATACGAACGGCCGATGCATCGGAAACCTATGCCTGCGCGAGGGGGCCTCCGTATCTCCATGTCAACATCCAGGTTGCATAATAGACGCCCAAGAACCCAGGAATCTATGGAGCGCCGCCCACAGGACTTGAGCCCCCAGGGACCATCTCTGTCACGCTTCTACACAAACGGGACCACCGATGAAAATCCTCCCCGACCAAGCGTCAATTCATCTGAAACCTGGCGCTCTAGCACTGAACAAGCAAGCGGAACAGAGCGCAGCAGTGTTCTGACCAAGAGCAGCTCGATCACCGATCTTTCACCGGATACCCCCGATGCGCCTTATGGGATGGACAATGGGATGAGTGTCGAAGACGCGATTTCCATGTATCTTGATGGCTTCAGCGACGTGACCGAAGAGCCTGGCTCACCGAAATCCCACGCAGGGAGTAAAGCGCCATCAGTAACGCCTCCACCATCGCGCGATTCACACCTAGATGAAGCACACCCACTTGAATTTTCGTCGCTGAGCGACATTCCGCCGATACCCCCGATGCCAGAATCTACCATCTCGCGAGACACAAGGCCAGATTCTTTGTTTTTACCAAACTTGACGTATTCCGAACCCACACCCATACCACCCATACTCCCAGAATCCGCGCCAGAGCTCACGCCGCTGGAACCTGCACTGCATGAATATCCAGAACCCGACCCGTCGGACCCTGTTATCCCAGATTCTCCCCGCGAGGTAACTCCCTCCGCATCGCCGGTAGCCGAGGCACCTGAAGTGCATCCCGCACACCAACGACAGGCCTCGAAAAAAGTATTTATTCCCGGATTAGTGCCGCCGCTACTCCGCTCTGGAAACGGCCCTCGAGACGATTACGGATTTCGCAAAGCCACTCAATATGTAAGCCTGGATGAATACGAGACCTGGAAAGGACCCTACTCCAATCATGTGACACAACGGAGAGCCAAATGGTGTGAATTACTCAAGGAGCACGGGCTACCCACATCACAGCCGACAACATTTCCCCCGCAGTCTTCGAAGGTCAAGCGGTTCGTTCGCAAGGGAATTCCTCCAGAGTTCCGAGGTGCGGCTTGGTTCTATTATGCCGGCGGGTACGAGCTTTTGAACCGGAACCTTGGCCAATATGATGAACTTGTTGCGAAGGTTATGAGCTCGCCAAGTAACGATGACAAGGAGCATATCGAGCGTGATCTCCACCGCACATTCCCTGACAACCTCCATTTCAAACCAGAGGCTCCCGAGCAAGCGCAACATTCCGGGAGCAGCAATCCGAATTATTCCAATGTCACCACAGAGACGCAGATGATTCAGTCCCTACGTCGGGTTCTGTATGCTTATGCGCTGCATAACCCGAAAATCGGATACACCCAGTCTCTGAATTTTATCACGGGAATGCTGCTTCTTTTCCTCCCCGAGGAAAAGGCATTCTGGATGCTGCATATTATTGCTGCAGACTACTTGCCCGGAACCCATGAGATCAGTCTGGAGGGTGCCAACATTGACCTCTGGATTCTCATGGTCCTGCTCAGAGACTCCATGCCGGGCATCTATTCCAAGATCGCTGCCATGGGAGGAACCCCGTCCGGACGGGGCAAAATGCCTCCCTTAACAGTGAACTCTCGGCTGCCGGATATCACACTGGGACTGACCAACTGGCTTATGTCGGTATTCATCGGAAGTTTACCTGTGGAAACCACCCTCCGAGTCTGGGATGTTTTCTTCTACGAGGGCTCCAAGACTTTCTTCCGCGTGTCTTTGGCAATCTTCAAATCATGTGAAAAAGACATCCTCAGCGTAACAGACCCTATGGAAGCATTCCAGATCGTCCAAACCATCCCTAAAAAGCTGTTGGATGCCAACACGTTGATGGATGAATGTTTTGTACGTCGGCATCGCGTCGGACAAGGTCGTATCGAAGAACTCCGAGCTCAACGTCGGACGGCTATCCGCGAAGAAAAGTTGCGACGATCAGTAGCCTTCGGCAAAGGTCAGCTTCATTCGAAGACGGATGAGTTCACCGGCCGAAGCCGCACGCCAGTCCCGGGCATCGAGCACCGGGTCGTTGATTCCTGGCGTAACTTGAAACAACATGCATTTCGATAAGCGAATGACCACCCTGGTGTCCATGTCTGTTAGGTGTCTTTCCCAGGCCACGGTCCTCCGGGTTATGCCATCTCCTTAATGTCTGTAATCATAATTGTGAAGTTGACGGGGTTTAGCGAGGGCGGCTCTTTGTGTGCATTATAGGCGTCTTGGCTTCGAAAGGCGAAATGGGGGAATCGAGCATTTAAAGCATTTATTTTCTTGCATTTGTACATAGGAATTACAAACACATCCAAGTTCCGTGCCAAGCAGGCAACCGACTTGGCAACTCACAAATTTTGAGCAATCCACCTTGACATTGGTAGCATCCCTATAGGGCTGTAATACCAAGGTAATAGGACAGACAATATGATACCACGAAAGCTGGGAAAACTATGATTCGTCGCTCGAGCCCCTTGTATTGCTTTCTCGGGCTCTGGAACTTACGATTACAAATTTCCTGCGTGTCTCCATTGTCCTTCGCCCCATATTAATTCCTTTCAGCTGTTGAGCCAAGAATACTGCCTCCACCATGTCAATCGCTTCAAGCCTCGGTTGAACGTGCACTACCTGGCAGCTGGATTTTCCTTGATACCGCCCGAAACCGTCGATGAGTTTTGTCAAGATAGGAGCAACCTGGTCTTCAACTATGGTGTCAGTATTGTAAAAATCTTACCTGAAGTGGTCGTCAAGATCGGATCTCATGTTAACTTTCTCGAGGCCAAAAATATGATATATATTGCACAAAATACAGGGATTCCAGTGCCCGAAGTATTCACCTGCTATACATACGGCCCTATTGATCGTGATCCTGATGACTAGAGAGGTCTTTACGATACCTACATCTTTATGAGTTTTATTGAGGGCGACACGTTGGACACAGCGTGGGACACTTACGATGTCGCTACTAAAACCCGTATCTCAACACAGCTTACGGGTTATATCCAAGAGATGCGCGTTTAGCTAGTGAGGGCTATATTGGTTCTCTTGGCCATGGACCCGTTGCTGATCATTGCCTGTCGACTTCTCTTGATAAAGGTATAGCTATATATATATATCTAACAGCTCTCTTTGAAAGGTCCCTTTAAATCCGAGGAGAATTTTAAGATTTCCCTTCTTGATACCTATCAAAAAATAGCACCGAAACGTCATATCGGAAGTTTTCTCAATGGAATGCTTCTTGCATCCCACCGTACTCTCTTCGCACATGGTGACCACCGGCCTCAGAATATCATGGTTAAAGATGGTAATGTGGCTGCTATTATTGACTGGGAGCTTAGTGGTAGGTATCCTGAATACTGGGACTTTGCAAAGGCTCTACTTCTACTCATTTGGGGTTGGCAGAGTGACTGGACGGACTATGTGAAGCAAATTCTTCAACCGTACCATACTGAATATTTCATGCACCATTTCCTGATTGAGAAGTTGATGATATAGGTGGAATTGCCTTTTTTTTTTCTCCTAAAAGCGAGAGTAAATATAATTTGGGAGTTGACAAGGTTGTCGAAGAATTCGAAATAATGATAAAAAGTTAGAAGGGATAAAGACGTACCTAGGTAGGATATTTAGAATGTAGGTGAGAGATCGTGATTGAGCATCTAAATAGATCATAATAAGAGACTTTATTCTACTACTAATTTAGTATAAAATGATATCGAATTCTTCATGAAGATTGTCAGAGTTCTGCCCTGAGGTGTTATGGAGATGTTATGGAGATGTTCTGAGTCCCTCCCCCCCCGCTCTCCAATTTCCGAGGGTCCAAATCCCGGGAGGGTCCAAGTTACATTTTTGGATTTTTGCTGATCCATGGATCCCCTTTCTCTGAGGCTGAATGAGATCAAAGCTTCGTCAAAACATATAAAGAGCTCCGAGGATTTTCATTTATTTTAACAATTTAATAGGATTAGAATCTGTACAACTTAACAAAGATCACAAGCTAAACTGGATTTTTTGAATTTTACTAGCGTTTTTAGTGAATTCTTTAGCGTCTTGGATCGACGATCCCTAGGGCTGGTTGATCTTTAGGTTCGATCGAGATTTCCGCTCGGCTGTTTGGTTCGTGTCGTCACCAGTGTCAAATGCGGTAGGTTCCTTGCTTCCCCTTTCTTTTTCTTTTCCTTCTTTTCTCCATTTGGATTTTCCCCTTCTCTGAGCTTCACGCAGATATGAGTGGACAAGCTTCGAGCTACTATAACGAGGGTGTCCCTCAGGGTCAGCCTCCTCAGCCAAACTATGGTTATGAGCAGCAACATGGGAACTATCAACAGCCAAATAACCCGCCTGCACCATACCCGCAGCCAAACTACCAACAGCCAACCTATCAGCAACCTGCAGCCGAGGCCAAACCGCCGCCGCAATACCACCAAAATGTCCCAGACTCCGGATACAGCTTTGACCAGGCGTTCAAGATCGAGAAGCCCAAGTGGAATGATTTGTGGGCAGGTCTCTTGGTGAGTTTGTTGTCACACCGATGAGAACATCTAAAGCTGACTTGTTACACAGTTGATCGCTGTCTTCCTCGGATATGTCGCCGTGTCAGGACTTACCATCCACAAGTATGCCACCAACAAAGGCTTCAATGGAGGAGGAATTTATGACTCGGCCAATGATTTCTCGCTGGATACCAACACCCTCGTCCTATTTGTCTTCGTCCTTGTCGTCGCCCTAGTTTTATCTTTCCTCTATTTCATGGGCGCAAGACACTTTACCAAGACCTTCATCTGGGCAACAGGTATTCTCAACATTGTCTTCGCCCTCGCAACGGGAATCTACTACATCGCGCGCAAGCAATATGGTGGTGGAATTGTGTTCCTCCTCTTCGGCGTCTTCGCGATCGTCTGTTTCATCAGCTGGATCCCGCGTATCCCCTTCACTGCCTTCATGCTACAGACCGCCATGGATGTAGCCCGCGGCTACGGACACATCTTCCTAGTCAGCGCGATAGGTGGAATTGTCACAGTTGCTTTCGCCGCCTGGTTCTCCGTCACTATGGTCTCGATCTATGTAGCCTACGAGCCCGATTCCACTGGCACCAATCCGTCCTGCGCAAACGGTGGCTGTAGCAGAGCGAAGGTCATCGGCCTTGTCGTCTACGTGACCTTCGCCATGTACTGGGTCAGTGAGTGGATCAAGAATACCGTGCACACCACCGTCGCGGGTGTCTATGGTTCGTGGTACTTCTTCAGCAAGTCAGCCGGCGGCATGCCCAAGGGCTCAACTCGCGGCGCGTTCCGTCGCGCGACTACATACTCCTTCGGCAGTATCAGTTTTGGCAGTCTGATCATCGCGATCATCAACATGTTGCGACAGGCATGCTCTATCGCGCAGCGACACGAGGCTGGACAGGGTAACTTGGTTGGCAGTATTTGCATTTGGATTTTGGGGTGTTTCATCTCGCTCCTGGATTGGCTCGTTACTCTTTTCAACCGCTACGCCTTCTGTCACATCGCGTTGTACGGAAAGGCTTATCTCCCTGCTGCCAAGGATACCTGGAAAATGATGCGCGACCGAGGAATTGACGCTCTCGTGCAAGACTGTCTCATGGGCCCGGTTTTGACTATGGGCTCGACCTTTGTCGCCTATGTCTGTGCGCTGTTGGCCTATCTCTACCTGCAGTTCACAAACCCTGCCTACAACAGAGATGGTAACTTCACTGCTGTGATCATGGCGTTCGCTTTCTTGATTGGTCTGCAGATCTGCCAGATCTTCATGACTCCCATTGGAAGTGGTGTTGAGACTATCTTCGTGGCTATGGCTTGGGATCCTCAGGTCATGATTAATGACCACCCGGATATCTACTACAAGCTGGTGCAGCTTTACCCTAAGGTTCAGCAGGCTGTCCATGCTTGAGCTTTCTAGAGTCGCAAGGCAAGGGCCTTGAAGTTCGACTGCAACTATTTAATCGCTATGTCCATGGGCGGAATCTATATTCGCTTTTTCTCGCCATGTTTACGAATGTTAAGCACAAATTGGTGCTCGCTAATTAATTGAAGATAATTCACGATCAATAAAATTGCAAGACATGTGTCATGTATCATAATCACTCAAGTTCGAAACTATCTGAAATATCAAAGAAAAGACTAATATAAACTAAAAACCCAAGGTCCAAGTAAAACAAGAATTCCCCTCCCAAACGATCCCTCAAAAGTCCCCCTCAAACTACCTACAAAGCAACCATAACCGCCATAACAGCCGCAACCCCTAGGGCCGCAACACCCCCATGCACGGAAGCTCCTGCAGCCGCCGCGCCCTGGAAAGGCGAGAAACGAGTAGGATCAACACCAGAAGGTCTAGCCGAAGGCGTGGCTCCAGGACCAAAAATCACAGATGACGAAGCCGCACCACCCATAAATCCATGCTGACGACCAGCGGGTGTCGACGATACTGCCGCCACAGACGCCACACTACTAGCCGCTGGGACATCAACAGGGATCTGGGAGACATGCATAGGGCTCTGAGCAACAGGCGTGCTCTTGCAGCTGCAGTCGGTGCGGGTCTCGGTCACGTAGACGACACGCGGGACGGCAGCTTCAGGTGCGTAGGCGCGCTTATCGTTGACCAGCTGCATGGGTCTGCTTGCATGTCGGGCTGGTGCGGCTTCGTGATCGCTGTCGCTGCTGCAGAGGGTGCTGGCTAGGGTGCTTAGGTCCAGGCCTGCGCAGGCTGGGTTGGTTGAGGTTGTCAGGGCTTCGATGGCGGATTTGTTGGCGCAGAAGCATTCTTGAGAGGTTTTGGAGGTGCAGGTGGTGAATTTTGATGTGTCAATGTGGCCGAGGGCGGCACTCTTAGGGGTCTTTAGCTTTGTTTATTTAGGTTATGGGTTGGGGTTTGGTTCTTACGGCGCACTTGATGTAGTCTTCGGTTGATCTGGCTAGAGCGCCGGCAACAAGGACTGAGGCGGTGATGAAGGAACGCATTTTGGATGTTTTGTGGTTGTTAGAGAAGAAGTAGTTGGGAGATTGTGAAGGAGTTATACTAGAAATGGAAGTCTAGTATAGTATATTATAGAACGGAACTATGGAAAGAGAGACCAGCGAGAGATATTGCTTTATGTACAATTAGATTTTTCTATCAGTCATTTTCAGAGTAAACATTCGCTTTGACATCACATCCCTTCATCCCTTCATGGTTGGGGGTAATGGGGTTTATGACGTCCAGGAATCCTGTTGATGGATAGTTCCCGATATAGAGACAGTGCTTGTCCTAAGAGATAAGCTTCAGATCGCATTTTTGGTCTGACGCCTGCGAGAACCATGTACACTTGATCCCCTGTTTATCGTACTGGAATGATGGAAGAATGTGCCAGTTGCCACGTCCTTGTGGCGTTCCTGGTTTATCCCTAGGTCCCTTATACTCCGAAGAATGTTGGGTTGAAAGATCAAGGGACTGTCTCATTTTTGTGTTTCATTGATCTTCATTGTGTTAAAAGAAGGAAATCTATCGTCGAGTTGGAAGGAAATCGAGATTATCTGCTTGTATTCGAAATGGACATTGAGTTAGGGCTATAACGGTAATTGCATCGTGATATTCAAGGAGTCGTCCCGTAACGTCAAAGACTCGGACGTCTATCACTCGGACGACTCTAAACCGCTATCTAAACTCAATCCTTTTTTAAGGACTTGTACGAATGCCATCTTGTTATTTTATCTTCAGTGTACCTAATGTGTACAGATGCAGCATTAAACAAACACATTCAACTTGAAAAGTCAACAGGCACTCAAGGATGATACAATTTGGAGATACCAAGGTTCAGCTGTATTTACTTAGGCATCAAATTTCTAGAACAGTCACTTACACCCTAGTTTTCGACCTTGGTGACCGCTCTGCCAGCAAGTAGTTTGTCGCTGAACAACGAATTTATAGTATGATTAGAATTATTTACGAGCAAACGTATCTGCGATAGGTATATCTCATTCTATCTGATCAAATCATCCTACTATTCCTTTCTCAGTGACTTCCTCCGCCCTTCTCTCGACGTGCTAGTTCCCTGACAATTCCCTCCTTCGCAAAGTAACTGTAACAAGTTGCACCATTCTCAATCTTCCGTTGATGATATTTGAGTGAAGGGGTCTTCATGTTCCAGAGAATCTCGCATATATCCCAGGGCAGCTCCTCTGACGATGTGACATCGGAAGTCGATGAACGAGATAGGTGATTTTGGGAACGTTTTCTTTTCGACGAGAATGCTGGCATGAGTTCCGGGGGTCGTTTTAGCGATGAGAAATCGAGGCGTGCACGCGATTGAGAGACTTGGGGTGAAAGTTGGTTTCCAAGGTTGAAGCCCCCGAGATTAGGCTGTGTGATTTGCAGTTTGGGCAAAGTTTGGAAAACCAGTTGGTCATCCTCATCTGCTTTGTAGAACCCGGGGGCAATAGGAATATTTCCTAATTCCCAAATAGTGGATGTCTGTGCTGGTGGAGTCATGGGTCGAAAGGTCTTGTAGGCTGTCTGTGCACCGGGCGGTTTCGAGGGCAACATGATAGAATAGTGAGGGTTGAAATGAGAGAGGTATTCCGGAATCTGAAATCCTTACCTTAGTTAGTGTGAACTGATAATAGATTGGATAGAGGAACTAACCGAGCACGCGCGTACCAAAGCGGAGGCCCTTAAGGCTGTGAATATGAGCTGAGAATGGATTAGACAGAGGAACTGGCTAAGTACGCGCGTTTCAAATCGGAGATCCTCAAGGCTGTGGGCGTGAAGGGAGAATAGGTGGGAGGGTGCAAACGATCAAGCGAAGTGGCATTTGATGGAGAGATGTCCAAGTGACGGACGGTCGATGCTATGGATGGTCCGAATGCTAGAAACGTTGGGGGAATTGTAGGACGAAGCATCTCCAAAAATAAAGGCATGAGGAGGGCCATCAAAAGTAATTCACTAACAAACAAGTAGTACTGGGTGGGCCAAGTGGTCCATTAGGCATAGACTGGGCAGCTCACAGAGTCCATATGTCTCCTGTGATATGGAGACAGATATAGGCTGGAAGAAACGGGCTCACGGCAATAATTAGGAGTATCGGGTGGTTATCACCCGCCAACCAGCGCTCCAAAGGCCCTGTTCACGGAGCCATCCTCCATCCACACATTGTCCAATGGCATTATCCAGCTACCGAGTGAGATTCATTCGATGAGAAGTAAGATCTCTCTATCATGAAGGTCTGTACGTGGCGCTATCACGGGGTGCTGTTGGTCCCAGAGTTTGGCTTTATTATACCATTCTACAGCTTCGTATGTTGGGAAGATTGGGATGACACCCGGAAAGTGTGAGACCTCTTCCAAATTTGAGGCAGCTCCCCCCGTGACGATTAAAGCAGAAGGTGAGAGGGGGGAGAGAGAGGGGAAGAGAGAGATATATATATATTTCAGAATTGGTGGGTTGCCTACCTGTTTGCTTGCTCTTTGTCTGGTTTTGGTTGCTACTGATCTTCATATCGTCACTACAGGAACAAGGCGTAGCCCAACATAAGGAAGTCTCTATTTAAAGAACTAGTCCAAGCATATATTGTCGTGAATGTCCTAAAAAAACTCCCGTAGACGACTTTGATCACTAGGATGTAGAAAAAAATTCATAAAATACGGTTGCCACTGAACATATAAAACGAAGAAATGAAAAGAAATGAAAATTAAGCAACTTATTTGTATACTAGTCACCATTGCCGCGAAGAACTATCAAATTGGGTATAACTAAAAATCCAAACCACTAATCCGATCGCTTCCAAACCGTCCAATAGCGAAGAAAAACCAAAGATGACCAACATATATAGAGAATGATAAGTCGCAAGCCCAGCTCAGAACTTCTCACTGGTCACACAACGCGTCGAATTGACCAACAACCAAGCCAAGATCTTCACAATAAGCGTCAACCCTTTCACAATCAAATCCAAGCCAAAGAACAGTATACGCAAGATAGTGCGAGTAAGCCCGGGCAACTTCTCTCCCTCTCGAGACGAACTATTCCCATATCGACCATACTTCTCCAAGTCAAACTCCTCAACCACAACCTGCTTGTTTTTATTCTTCTTCGATCTTCGACTATTTTCCTGAGGCTTGGAAGGGGATCGGTTCCAGAACGTGAAAAGACCCTTCTTTCCCGACGCCTCTTTGGACTTTTTCTGCGCTGATTTAATCTGCGATGCCAAGTTCATGCTCTCTGCTGCGTCTTCGCGCTCAGCCACCGTAGTCACCAATTTACCCTGAAACACAGGCATCGAGTAAGGGCCAGGATTGTGGGAGGTGGGTGGTCTAGACGACTTTGGCGATCCGAGAACCATATCTGCAAGGATCGGGTTCGTGGCTTCGTCTGAGACGGCAACTGCCAGCATCGCAGCGATGAGAGAGTCGATGGCGTATAAAGAGGGAATAGTAGCCATAACAGCAGCCGGAGAAATCGAAAATGTTTTCGTAGCGAAGTCCAAGGATGCAAGCGGCTCGTCAAAGTCCGTGACAGGGAGTACGGATGTGCGTAGATTAGCAGCTTGCTGAGCGGCTTCCATTGCCGTTGAAGACACTGGGCCAGTAACAATGATTGTTGGTGGCTGACGAGGAGAGGCATCTCCTGACGGCGCGGAGACTGTGATGTGCACCATTCCTGAAGATTGCGATCGCACCGGGGAGAGTGGAATTCCGACAGCGCCCACAAGAGCGGGTGGGTTGTGTCTTGAGAGATACGGGTGTCTCAGCTCATACAGTCGTTGATGGCGGTTCCAGGAGAGCCGGCAGGACTCTTGTGCTGCGGCCCGTTTGAGCGCATCGGTTTCTACTTCTGCCGTCTCGGCGGGAGTTAGGTGGTGTTGCTTGCTGATCTCATCGGCTTGGTCTATTGCCAACATGGCGGCTAGTCGAGAGAATAATAGGGTCACGAGTCCGTCGTTGGGATGCTCGCGGCGTATGCGGTCTTCAAGACTCATAATCATGATTGGGACGTCGTGGTTGGGCCGAGAAGGATCGCATCTACTTAGGGCGAGTTCGTTTGTTGAATATGTTTGTAGTGTGTACAACGGGTTCTGGGAGTTGCCGAGGGTGAATGTAGCTGGCCCCGTCCTGCGATATGTTAGTATTGCGTATAATACATATTTAGAAGGCATGAAAACTTACTTTGTCATGCGTAGGTTCAATGTCCCAACAAGATCTCGCGTTCTCTGGCCGTTGGCCGTTTCCCATAGTATCTTCAGTTCCTCCATGGATGAGTATGTAACCTCCTCGGACTCCAAAGCACCAGTTGGGAAGTTGAGCACACTCGCAGGTACAGTCTTCGGCCCGAGAACATGATCAATCTCAGTATTTGTTGACAGCGTAAGCTTAGGAGGCTTCCGGGAAGACTTGACGGGCCGTGGGGCATCTGGAACCTGTGGGTGATATGCCTGCTGATTGAAAGGCAGTTTTGGATCGAACTGGGGGAACATGGATCTCATCGGGACCGAGGTAGCAGACGATTGCGACGATTGCGGAGAGACAGTTGACGCCGTAGTGTGATGGCTGCTACTGCTGCTGCTTTGACTAGCATGTGAATGCAAAGGCTGCTGGTTCACTCCCTTGGCTTGACGATTCTGACTGTGCATAGATTGAGGGGACTTGGAATCACGGGATGCTCCCGCCATAGCCGGCGGGGATTTGGATCTTGAAGCATCTCCTGGTGGTGGAGGTGGAATACCCTGAGTGTCTTCGATAATCTGAAGCAGTAAGGATTCAGTCTTGCTAGTATCCTTGATCTCCTGAAGAGGGATCGAAGAGGCCGGCTCAGATGTAGTTACTGGTTTCTTCCCAGCTTTGCGAAACGGGTTATTAGACCGATTTACCTCGGGCGATGGGGGTGGAAATAATTGAAATTGGTTCATCTTGTCACTCATCTTCAAACACGGAGGAGGCTATAAACAAAGACAGAGCGCGAAAGCCGGGGGTCATGACTGAGATATACCCCATTCTCACCGAATATGCGCACAAGCCCGACAGACCAAGCAGAGAACATGGTTTGTCGAGATGTGTGACAACCCTGCTTATACGGTGGGCGCTTAACTGATTTGGGGTGTGATTGGCCCCCATCCTGGGATGGGCACGTCCATCTGCAGTAGCGGCGCTTCAATGCAGCCTGGTGATTGGTTTTTGGATCATGGGGAATCTATATTTATCGTGATTCGGAGATTATATTGGCTGGTTATTTTTGCAGTGAAGAAGTCGGGGAGTAAGCTCGTTTGTCCCTGTTGACCGTGTTGACCCTGGTATCTGCATATCACTCGGTCTGTCGGCTCCGGGACCTGGTAAATGGATAAATTCAAGGGAAAATGACATGATTTGACGAATAGCATAGGATACTGATTAAACTCTATAGAAGTGCTTAATCGATGTTCCCATATCGTACAGGATGAAATCTCGTATCTATTTCGCCACCCGATTGGACGAAAAGCGTCCTCGGGTGCTTTGAAGGATATACCACATTTGCAATAGTTCGATTTTGAAATGAATGATAGTAGTGTGGAATAATATATGCAATGTAATGCTATTTGAAATTCTTCTTGATTTCCTGTACAATCGGGGCAATTTACATGGTAGAGCCCTCCAACTCCTCCAGGCGGTGCATATCCATATCCTTCTCCAACAAAGGAATCACGTAAGGGTCGAAAGTCTTCCAGTAAGGGTTGTTGAGGTGGTATTCCTGCGACGATTCCTGGACGTAGCGCTCGACGATGGTGAAGTCCTGCTTGTCGAAAACGGACTGCATCACGAACCAAGAGAGGGTCTCCTTGTCGTTCGAGTAGACGTTGGAGGCCTCAACAAGCTTGGCCTTGAGTTTGGAGATGGACTCCTCGTCCGGCTTGGCGCGGAGGTCTACTGCTGTTAGCGTGGGAAATACACATGGAGCATGTATCAATGACAGGGGTATCACATACGAACGACGATTGTGTAAACCATGATGAATGTGTAGGGTGCGGGGATGGATAATAGAGGGGAAGTGAGGGGCAACGGGCTTAAGACAGTTAAATATTTAAATACTTAAATACTTTTGACATATTTAGTCAGTCATCGGTGAGAGAAACCATCTTTTCAAGGTGGATCTGTGTAAATCCCCGAGATTTACCCGTGGGGATCCCGGCTTCGGCATAAGCTTATTTCTCTACACATGTTGAAATCTTGGAAGATATATAGCTTTCACAGTCAATTCACATGAATTTCTATATATTTTAATGATGTTATTTACATGATACTATACAATTACTCGTGTTTGCCTTGGTCTTGACCCACGGCCTCAGTGTGGACACTGTGGGTAAGACCCTCCGCCATAGAAATCGCACCTTCCATGTTACCCTTGTTATACAAAAATAGGCCTTGGAGAGCAGCTGCGCTGGTGTTGATAGACCGATCAGCCTTGTGACCCGATTCATCTTCAATCAAGCCAAGCTCCTGAAGCCGATCCAAGAAAAGTTTGCGATAAACCCCGTCGGTATCAATCTCTTCATAGAATCTATCCCATAGGCAAGCGACCTGGTAACGAGTCACTTCGCCTAAACGGACAGTCATATCCACACGCCCGGGACGGACCAACGCCTCATCAAGTCGTTCAACGTGGTTGGTAGTAAGGAAGATGATGCGCTCCTCTGCACTAGCAACTCCGTCAAGTGCATTCAGCAGTCCCGAGAAAGTCACATTAGCCCCGCGATAGCCATCTGCGTCGCTTTGCTCGCGTCGGTTCGAGAACGCGGCATCCACATCTTCCAGCAGAACCAGCGTTCGGTTTGGAACAATTGTGAGCAGATGATTTAACCGGTCGTCGGTCAAGCCACGCTCGCTCAGGTTCAGAATCGCAATATCGTAATCCAACTCGCCCGCTAGTGCCTGGATGAAAGAGCTCTTGCCGGTACCCGGAGGACCGTATAAGAGATATCCTCGTCGGTATGGAATTCCACGGTCATTATACCATGATGAACTTGAAATGAAGTCTTCCACATCTGCCACAACCCGTTCCTTGACTCCCTCGTGGAGAACAACCGACTCCAATGGACGCTTCCGGCGCGGATTTCCAAATGGTTTCCACTCGGTGCCCCAGCTGTTATAGATTGTCGTCTTGCCTTCGTGGCCCTTTGCGGCATATGCGTGAGCTTCGGTAAAGAGATCCTCGAAGATGTGGCGTTGAGAATAGAGGGTGGTGAGGGTAATTGTCTCCCATGGCTTTCCGGTCTGGATATCACGGGACTTCGACTCGCGCATACGATTGACGAAGACAAACGCATTCTTATACCTCAAAACGTGTTTTCCAGGCCCGGGAATCAGCGAAAAGTGTGTGTGAATTGCTCCATTCGAATGTTCCACCTTCTGCGTCTGGATGGAGAGGTGGCGCATGCCGGGTGTGAGCTTTTGGAGGAATCGGTCCATGTAGGTAGAGGTACTCGCTGCAGCCTTGCCTGCATTGAGTTGTGATTGTTGGTAAAGAGTCATCCAGTGTAGGAACCATGGATAGGAGTCATCTTTGATGCTGATCTCGACGTCCACTAGCATCCGCCGGCGGAGAAGAGCGGCGCCATGTCGGACGCCTTTCTGTGCTAGAGTCAATCCTGCTCCGAGACCTGCAAGGCCGAATCCCTAGCAAGAAAACAATATTAGCACATCGTTTCTGATCGAAACACTTCTAAGTCTCATACCGCTGTGAACAAGGGATTACTCGTTAGCTGCGAGAAGAGACTTCCGTCGCCTTTTTGGGCCGACTGTAGGGCCTGTGTTCTCTGCTGCAGAATCAGGTCGCCCGCAGACGGCGCAGCGCTAGGGACCGCATTTGGCTCCATACCAAATCAACAGTGTCGTGAAGATCGCGAATGTCGAGAAGATCGATAAGCACGGATATCGGAGTTACAACGGGCCGAGTATTTAAGGTACCCACGGTCATGTCACAGGGCAATCCATGGGAGAATCAACGATTGAGAACATGCAGAACTACAACCTTCTACGGTTGGAATATACAATATTACCTGATGTCTATGTTTTCAGTATGGGGGCAGATGCATGACTTCGCACCCCGGTGATCTCGGTGTTAACAGCGTCGGAAATGGCCCCATGTCGGAGATATCGGAAATAAATACCTTTGTGCATCTCACATTCTTCTGCCCAAAACGCCTTCGTATTCTGTATCTAGACAAGGGGGCTGTGTCCTAGAGCTTTAACCCCTCATGCGACCTCTTTTTCGTTCCCCGTTTACTCGGTGGACACAATCCCGACGCGTTTTTCATCCAGCAATCCGCAACATGAGCACTCCAACCACTGCTGCAGTGCTATATGCGCTGACTGTGTCGAAATCCCCGCCTAGACCTAGCCCAGAGGATGTTTTGGAGAAAACCCATCATGCGAAGAGTGGATTCAAAAACCCGTGGGAGTAAGTGAGCCTCTGTGACTTGCTGGGTTCTCGATCGTTCGTCGCATAGACTAATCATGAACGTTGTAGATCTTTCCGCGATATGGATTCGAAAGATATCATGCAAATGATGATGTAGGTGATTTTCGATCATCGAAACAAACCACTCTCTAACGCGCGAAAATGCAGCCTTCGTCGATTGAACGGCAAAGCGAACACACCTGATACCACTCCGCCAACTGTCACCGTTCGCAAGCCCGAGTTTCTTCCCAGCCGAGATACCCCCAAGCTGCGCGCAACTTGGCTTGGGCATGCATGCTATTATGTGGAGTTCCCAAGCGGTCTCCGAGTGCTATTTGATCCAGTGTTCGAAGCGCGTTGTGGGCCATGCTGCGGACCATATTCCCTAGGTCCGAAGCGCTATACTGAGCCTGCATGTCAAGCCAAAGATATCCCTGTCATCGATGCAGTGGTTATCTCCCATAATCACTACGACCATCTCTCCTACCCAACCATCTCGGAGATTGCAAAAAGACACCCCAATTGCCACTTCTTCGCGCCACTAGGTAACAAGTCCTGGTTCCACAACTCGGGCATCAAAAATGTGACCGAGCTGGACTGGTGGGATGAGAGTGATATTGCAATGTCACCCAAGGAGGGAAAGACCCCTCAGGTTGAACCAGTAGGCGAAGCTTCCGCTGCCGCAGAGATCAAGGCGCGTATCAGTTGCCTTCCTTGTCAGCATGTTACTGCCCGCACCCCTTTCGACAAATACAAGACACTATGGGCTTCCTGGGCCATTGAGTCTGGTGGTAGCAAGGTGTATTTTGCTGGGTATGATAAGCTCCCCTACACTATCCACGCCATCAGAATGTTACCTTGCTGACCTCCAATCTAGTGATTCCGGCTACCGGGCAGTGGACGAGCTACCAGAAGGGGAGGATGATTGGGACCCCAAGTACAATTTCCCCATATGTCCTGCCTTTGAGCAGGTAGGCGAGTTCCGTGGACCATTTGATCTTGGCTTGATCCCTATTGGCGCATATGCTCCTCGTCATATCTTCAGTGCAGCACATTCTGACCCCCATGATGCTGTTCGCATATTCAAAGACACCAAGTGCAAACAGGCATTGGCCATGCATTGGGGTACTTGGGTACTTACTGAGGAGGATGTGCTTGAGCCTCCTAAGAAGCTCAAGGAGGCGTTGAAGAAACACGATCTCGCTGAGAACGGTGTTTTTGATGTGTGCGAGATTGGGGAGAGCCGTGAGTTTTGAATAAACTCCGCTTCATACAAAACTCCACTTCATGTATGATAATTTCATAGCCTGTGTTAGCATGTGCTTATCCTTGCTATTTGTATGTATGATTTTGCATCTGAATATTGCCATTCACGCAATAGCGGAGTGGTCCTGTATCTTTGGTTCATATTGTTTTCGCTCATTTCCATATTCACTCTTATTTCAGTGCCGTAGGGAATAAGTTAACCAACTTGGGGCTTGTTGGTTATCCCATTTTTCCTCATGCTTACCCAGGTCCCTATGTAAATTTTGTTGTTAACGAACGTTCCTTCCTTGAATGGCTCGTGAATTTGGTAAGAAAGCACCTGACATTACCATGAGAGACCAACCATTCTTCTCGACCACTTTTCTCAAAATGTGGCTGGTCAGCCACGGGGTAACAGTTGGCGCCTTTGACTTTGTTTCCACTTTCTATACCCAAAATGTTTGAACTACTCCCCTTAGGTGTAAGCCCACGAAATTCTATTGGCTAGATGCGAGGGCCAAAAAAAGGCAAATGCATACAACTTCTCTCAACGATTACATGAATATGTATAACAACACATAATGAAATAGACCGTATGTGACTGTATATCTTGAACTAACTATAACTTTGTGGAAAGTTGGAGATGTTTGCCTGGTTTGTCAGGGACACACGCTAGCCTCATATGGACTAGTCCGAGGGAGCTCCCACTTCGCCTGGAAATTTGATGGAATGCGGGCGAACAGCGTTGAAGTCGGAACTCTTGGATTGTCATCTTCGTGCAATATTTTTTTTGATATTCACAAGTGATAAAGGCCGTCTTTTATCTACTTCCCACTCAAACTACAATAAAACACCGCCAATATGCAGGCTCCGGTGGTGGTGATGAGTAGGTTACCCCCCATCGAGTTGATCCCCTTTAAGTGCTAACAAATCATCCAGACACCAATTCCGGTGAGCGCCAGGTTGGCCGGAAAGCACAGATGTCTAACATTACCGCGGCGAAGACGTACGATATTCCTCGATCCTCCGATGTTCTCCCCTGCTCGCTGCTAATTCAATAAACACCAGTGTTGCGGATATCATTCGGTCGTGTCTCGGACCCAAGGCGATGTTGAAGATGTTGCTTGACCCTATGGGCGGTATTGTGTTGACCAACGATGGCCACGCTATTCTGCGAGAGATCGAAGTGTCGCACCCCGCGGCCAAGAGCATGATCGAGCTCAGCCGTACCCAGGATGAGGAGGTCGGAGATGGTACCACAACAGTCATCATCCTAGGTATGACAAGATGCATTTTGGAAGAGTCGATGATAAATGCTGATATTCCGTAGCCGGTGAAATGCTCGCCCAGGCCATCCCCCAGCTCGAACGCAACATTCACCCCGTCGTTATCATCCAGGCTTTCAAGCGTGCCCTCGCCGATGCCCTTCAGATCGTGGAGGATGTCTCGACACCCGTTGATATTCACGATGACAAGGCCATGTACAGCCTTATCCAGTCCTCCATTGGAACCAAGTTCGTGTCCCGTTGGTCAGAGCTCATGTGCAGCCTCGCTTTGCGCGCTGTGCGAACTGTCTCCTTTGATGTCGGTAGCGGAAAGCAGGAAGTCGATATCAAGCGCTACGCCCGTATTGAGAAGGTTCCCGGTGGCCAAATTGAGGACTCTGAGGTGATCGACGGTGTGATGGTCAACAAGGATATCACGCATCCCAAGATGCGTCGCAGAATCGAAAACCCCCGTATTCTTCTGCTGGATTGCCCCCTTGAGTACAAGAAGGGCGAGTCCCAAACCAACATCGAGATCTCCAAGGAGGATGACTGGAACCGTATTCTCCAGATTGAGGAGGAGCAGGTCAAGCACATGTGCGAGGCCGTTCTGGCTTTCAAGCCTGACGTTGTTATCACTGAGAAGGGTGTTTCCGGTAAGCAAGCGGTGTGATTCGGGCTATTGATTGAACGTTCTAACCATCGAGATTTACTAGATCTTGCACAGCACTTCCTGGTGAAGGCCAACATCACAGCGCTCCGCCGCGTGCGGAAGACCGACAACAACCGTATTGCCCGTGCAAGCGGTGCCACCATCGTCAACCGTGTCGATGACATCCAGGAGTCCGATATTGGTACCGGTTGCGGACTGTTCGAGATTGAGAAGATTGGTGATGAGTACTTCACATTCATGCGCAAGTGCAAGTCCCCGAAGGCCTGCACAATTCTGCTGCGCGGCCCCTCCAAGGATATCCTTAACGAGGTCGAGCGCAACCTGCAGGATGCCATGTCTGTTGCTCGTAACGTTATCTTCCACCCTCGTCTGTCTCCCGGTGGTGGTGCTACTGAGATGGCTGTCTCCGTGAAGCTCAGCCAGCTTGCCCGCTCCGTTGAGGGTGTCCAGCAGTGGCCATACAAGGCTGTTGCCGATGCTATGGAGGTCATTCCCCGTACATTGGCCCAGAACGCTGGCGCCAGCCCCATCCGTGTGCTTACCAGTCTCCGTGCCAAGCACGTTGAGGGCCACAACACCTGGGGTCTGGATGGCGAGTCTGGCAACTTGGTTGATATGAAGGAGTACGGTGTTTGGGAGCCCGAAGCTGTCAAGCTCCAGAGCATCAAGACTGCGGTCGAGGTAAGCTCTCTACTATTTTCCCATATGCACTACATTCCACTAACATCTCTCTCTCTAGTCTGCATGTCTCCTTCTTCGTGTCGACGACATCTGCAGTGGAAAGTCCGCTCAACAGATCGCCGGCGGCGGCGGTGGCGGCGAGGAATGATCGATAGACGAAAAAGAAAAATGATTGGACTCGAGGTCCGTACATAATGTTACACGATTTGCCTCATGGCTGTCTTCCTTCTGTATGAATATCCTAGATTCAAAAAAAACCAAATCCAGATGGGTATCTTCGTATCGTACACAGCCAGTTCTTGAACCCGCCTCGACTAGTCCTCATCGTGGAAAATAACACCAGGAACTTCCTGCTGGGCCACCTGGCCATCCACAGCGCCCCCATCCTGGTCTTCCATGGTGACCATCGAGCCCGGGGCTGCTGAGCTCTCCACAGGAGCATTATCGTTCTGATCACCACCACCCTTCTTGCCACGCGCATTCTTCTTCTTCTCCCTCCTCTTGCGATTCTTCTCCGTCTTCTCATCATCCTTGCGCTTCTTCTCTTCACGTTCTTTCTCCCAAGTCTCATTATTCTTCTCGGCATCCACCTCGGACTGCATCATCCGCAGTCGTTCATATTCCCGCCGCCGACTGGCCTTGTACACGTGGAATTCGCCGGAGCCCGCACCGGCCGAGGAACCTTGCACATTGGTGACGATCTCTGGTGGCGCTGAGAGAGATGCCACGGTGCGCGGCTTCAGGGCACCCGGTAGGTGCAGGTCTTTACTCGGGTCTTTGAAGAGTGTCTGGATTTCGTTGGCGACCTCGGAATGCGGTGTCACAGCGCGCCGTTTTGTTGGCCGCTTGCTGCGTGGATCCGCACTTGTGGGGATGGATTCTGGGCCTGGTTCGGACATTGTGCGGGTGTTGGGTCGAGGAGAGGTGATGCGACCGCGTGGAATCGGTGGGGTTTGCGCGAGTGGGAGGAATTGGTGTCTTCTCCTTTGATCTGGTAGTGGAAGAGGACTCCCTTTTGGCACTAGGAAATGTTCACTGTGTGTTTTGTGGGTTTTTGATTGCTCAAGTGCAGCGAGAAAGGCGAGTCGTAGGTAGTAACAAGCTCGAGATGTAGACTTGGGCAACCTTCAACTATCAAAATAATCTAACCGCATTCGGTTAGCGGCATAAGCACATGGCAGATCACCGTTTCGAAGGGGTTTCTTCTATATATTATTTGGCTGAGGATACTTACTTTCATGCTATTCAAGTTGCTGATCATCGGCTATCTTCCAAACACCGTAACAATGATATCCAAAATGGCCTTGCGAAAATTATATCGGTGTAGAATGCTAATTCTATACATTTATCACGTCCATCCAATGGGTCTTTCCCCCATTTTATTGGATTCTTGAGACTGATGCCCATAGTATCTACACCTGTAGAATGAATTTTCCGAAGGATTAACACCCCAAGATCCATATATAATAATTTCATCATACAATCCACCCCGGTCAACATTTCCAAGCCGTGGGCGATGGCGCTTCTGGTCGCCTATTTGTACCGTGAGAACTACTAGTGCTATGATATGTTGTGATACCTTGATTATTTTGCTCCACCATGACTACAATCTTGGCTGCAATGATCATTGCCTTTTGAGCTATATGTTGCAGCATGTCGTCGACGACACAGATATGTTTCTTAGGGGAAAACATGCTGTTGGCACAGTGGTCTAACCTAATTAGGAGAAGTTCTTCTTAGCTCTCCATATTCAATAAGAGTGTCCTTCATTATGTTATCACCATAGCAAAATACATACAACATTAGGTGACGGTAAGACTGCTGCAGGGAGTGATCGGTTCCCAGAGTGCAGGGTGACCCCTCCGCACATGAAAGGTACTACATGTATCGCCCGAGTTTAGGAAGTCGCGACTATGAAATTGTCAAGGGCAAGAAATATCTGTGAAAAAGACATTTAAAAAAACATTTACGAAGACTAATTAAAAAGACGTATACTAGACAATAGGTAAGTGTACAATAAGAAGACTTTTGATTGGCCAGAAAATGCTTATTCAAAAGGGGGCAACGCAACAAAGGAATCCAGACGTCATTTCTTTGTTCTTTGTTCTTTCCACCCAAAAGAGAATATTCATATGTCTCACTATTTACTGTGAACAATGAAAGAGTATAAGTCAATACTCACATGCAAAGTCAAGTGACATATGCCTTTTTTTACCGCTTTAAATAATGTGTAGGACCCTATTAATTTTGCTCTTACAATAACTCCAATTAGCGGACTTTTCTATTTTCGGACATCACCTTGTGCAAATGGTTCTCAGTTTCTTTGTTCGTCTCTTTTTTTACTACTGACGCACATATCTGTGCGCTGGTACTACCAACTTCACTTCACCCATAACCTCTCACATTTGCAACTCCTTTTTCTCCTACTTACATGCTTACTACCATCGGTCAAAATGCCGTATCGCTTTGGTGAGTGACTTCATATCATGTTTTCATGTCTTATTACTGGTGTTCCCTTGGTCAATGAATGCATGTCTATTGCACCAAGTGAGAATGCCTGGTTACACAACTTAAAATGTGGCGTTGTGCCCCGATTCACGGACATATTCATCATATATGCTAGCGTTTCCAACAAGATACTCACTTTCCTTGAAACTAAGGAGCTATAACAGCCTCCATGACATCACAGCTAACTTCATGATCAGAGGTTGCCGCTCAAGGCCGCGCTGGCTGCAAAGCCCCCGATTGCCTGGAAGAGAAGGTCAAGATCTGCAAGGGTGAACTCCGTGTCGGCAGCTGGATCGATACCTTCCAGAGCTGGTCTTGGCGCCACTGGTGAGTCCGACTTTGCTAAGATACATGGTGGTCTTGGAAAAATTCATGGCTTCTATCCCTGAACGAATGGCTTCAATTACTGACCCTATCTAGGGGTTGCTTCACCCCTAAGCAAATTTTGAACGTTAAGAATAACATCACTGGGCTCTCCGAGGAGCTTGATTTCTCTCGCCTTGATGGCTTCGATGAGATCAGCGAGGACCTCCAGGAGAAGATTCGCAAGGCTATCCAAGAGGGTCACGTTGAAGATGACGAATGGCGAGGCGTAAGTTCACTTTCTTTAAAATAAGGTTCAAAGACCGTGGATCAATCGATTAACACTTCCTAGGATGTTGAATACAACCGCCCTGGACGTGTCGGGATGCGCCAGAAGACTCGCAAGTCCAAGGTCAAGGGCGATGAGGTTGGTGGATTGCATTTTTTATCCTCATGTCACATAAGATACTGATCTCACCCCAGTCCGAGGAATCTGAGCAGTCCTCTCCTGTCAAGAAGCATGATCTGACCGACACTGAGAACGTTGAGGAGCCCACCAAGAAGAAGCGGACTCGTGGCAAGAAAGCTACCGATGATGATGATGCCATTGCTGATGCTGGCATCGCCGACACTGAGCCTAAGGAGCCCAAGAAGCCTGGCCGTCGCACTAAGAAGGCCGCCGAGGACCAACCCGCCGCTGAGACCGATGTCAAGGTCGAGCGTAAGAAGCCTGGCCGTCCTCGAAAGACTCCAAAGAAGATTTCCGAAGACGAGGGTGCCGATGCTGACACTGAGATGGCCACCGAGCCCACCGAGCCCAAGAAGCGTGCTACTCGCGGCAAGAAGATCGCCAAGGATGAAATTGTCTCTACCGACGTTGAGTCTAAGAAGGAAACCACCAAGCGTACTACTCGTGGCAAGAAAGCCACTACCTCTGTTGTCAACAAAGAGTCCGACGAAGTTGAACCTGCCAATGATGAGCAGTCAACCAACAAGGCGCCCGCAACCCGTGGAACCCGCGGCAAGAAGGATGTCTCCTCTGCTGACAACAAGACTGGCCCTACCAACGGCGGGACCAACAAGTCTATCACTCGTGCCAAGGCTGTCAATGGTACAAATGCCAAGAATGGCACGAAGGCTACGAAGGGAGCTAAGACCAGTGGCTCTGATGCTTCCAAGGACGAGCACGCCGATGAGCTGACCGAAAAACCTAAGCGTACCCGCGGTGCCAACAAAACCAACGGTACCAATACCACCTCTGAGAACAAGCCGAAGCCAACTCGCAGCCGCAAGCCTGCTGCTGATAAGGTTGCTGCCAACTCCGACGCCACCGAGCAGAAGCCCAAGCCCAGTGCATCCGATGCTTCCGATGATGAGCACGCTGATAAGCCGACCCAGCCTAAGCGCACTCGCGGTGCGAACAACAAGGCTAACGGTAACAATGCTACCGCTGAGTACAAGCCAAAGCCAACTCGCAGCCGCAAGCCCGCTGCCGACAAGGTTGCTGCCACCCTCAACGCTACTGAGGAGAAGCCCAAGACCAGTGAATCCGATGCTTCCGAGGATGAGCACGTTGATGAACCGACCGAGGAGCCTAAGCGCACTCGCGGTGCCAACAGCAAGACTGTCGATAACAATGGTACCGCTGAGAAAAAGCCTAAGCCAACTCGTAGCCGCAAGCCTGCTGCCGACAAGGTTGCTGCCGCTCCTGACGCTACTGAGGAGAAGCCCAAGACTAATGGATCCGATGCCTTTAAGGATGAGGACGCTGATGAACCGGCCGAGCCTAAGCGCACTCGCGGTGCCAACAACAAGACTAACGGTAACAATACTACCGCTGAGAAAAAGCCGAAGCCAACTCGCAGCCGCAAGCCCACTACCGACAAGGTTGCTGCCAACCTCGACGCTACCGAGGAGAAGCCCAAGACCAGTGGATCCAAGCCTGCTGCCACGGAGGTCACTGATGAGTCCGCTGATCAGACTGACAAGGAGCCTTCCGAGGCCTCCACTGAGCAACCCGTTGAGGGCGTCGCCTTGAAGTCTGAAGATGGTCCCAAGAATGCCTTCCCCGAAATTACCGAGGAGCCTAACGTCAAGACTGCCAAGGAGTCGGTTGAGGGCGCTACTGAAAAGCCCGTCGGGGACGACAATGCTAACGGGGAGGCCATCGAGTCTTCTCTGGAGGCAGTCAAGATAGAGACGCCGTGTGACGATGACTTCTAAGCTTGCCTGCTCTTCGTGCTAATCTGCCTCACTTTGTGTGGAGGGCCTTACACCCTTGCACTCTTGCGATACCAATTCTGCTTTTTTTTTCTTTGCGTTCCAACTAGTCTTTATCCATCGGATCCTTTTGTGTTTCATGCTCTCTGTTCTAACACCCCCGATGGATGCCAGCTGGAAATCTCCCATTCGCGTTTTTTTCTAATTCTTCCAATTGTTTTCATCCTTTTTTTCCCTCCGGGTGTGAGATTCTGTTTCCCTTGAGCGATGGCTGGTTTGCACAGGCGCACGGTCATATTTTTTGCATTTCTGGGTAGTTCTCACCATCGATTAGCCTGCGAGTTGACATAACAAATTCAATTGTTTTTTAAAATAACTTTCAGCTGTATGTCTTGTAATACCAAGGACCCATTTTCAGTCAAGGTCGTTGGGAAGG
Organism: Penicillium expansum; assembly: GCF_000769745.1. NCBI lineage: Eukaryota > Fungi > Ascomycota > Eurotiomycetes > Eurotiales > Aspergillaceae > Penicillium > Penicillium expansum. The sequence continues at coordinate 147,515 of NW_015971495.1, read as the reverse complement.
TATGAATTACTTTGAAGATGAGCACTACTATGATGCTCTTGTCGGCACGGCTTGCGAGAATCAACCCTCATGAGGTCGTCAACCGAGAAATTACACTTAAAGGGATATAATTACTCAGGTAGAGACAAAAGATTTATTGAATAAGAATACCTGCCCTGATAAAAGCTAAATATGAGCTTGCACGGTCGCCCTTCTCATTCCCCCCAACGACGAAAGAAGCAAAAGCCATTGAAATCCTGCTCTTGTGCAAGACGAAATGTCTGGAACTCCGTAACGATAAAATGCAAATGAAAACCACGGAAAAAAGCTGAATGATTAAGAATAAAAATGAAACTCCGAGACTGAAACCTGTAGAAACGAAAAAGAAGCAAGCAAGCAAAGATGAGAAATCCTATGTGCTCATGTGAGCTGAGAAGATACTATGGGAGACAGAGCTCTCTGCGCTGTTCCCACTCAACTAGACAGCACATCATAGGTTTCCCAGGCCGCGGCTCTCAAGAAGCGCACGGGTGTTTCCATATAACTCCGGGTTATGGACATGAGCCAGCGTGCGAAGATTGAGCACTTTGTCTTGAAGCTTTGGATGGGCTCGCAACAACGACCAGAACTGATCACTGGCGTTATATGTGAGCAAATCAGATGCCTCGGCAATGAAATGAATGAGCCATGATTGGAGGTAATCGCAATCCGCCTCATCAAACTCGGTCCGGCCGGTAAAAGCAAGCGAAGCGACCTCGAGGAGGGGCTTGGATTGGTATAGCTCTGGGTAGCAGTTCCAGGCTACCTGGAGCTTGAATGTAATTCGATATACCAAATCCATCAGGCCAAAACGGCGGGCTTGGAGGTACACTCTTCCGAGGACGATAATGGCGTTTTCCAGATCGAGGCTGTTGCTTACCCCGTTCAGTTTGAAGTTCTGACCAATTCCCATTTGGTCTCCAACTAGGCGGAAGGTAGTGCCATTGTTGGAATCTAGGGCTGGGAATGGAGTGGGATGAGAGAAACCTGAGTTTTTAAGTATGATCAGGCGAGGCGGGAATTCCCCATCGGCTAAGTATTCGCGAATCTGTAGCCGTTCGGGCTGTTTTTCGAGAGCCACGGCGCCTAGAAACACATCTGTGATCTTGGGGGCTTCACGCTGATTCAGGAAGACATGCTTCAGAGCCTGGCTGAGGGTCAAATCGTAGATTGAGAACTCTGGAATTGGTTGCTGGGCTGCCACATCTGCGCCATTAACGCTTGCACTAGCACTGTATAATGAAACGTTTTGGTCAGTGGAGGCGCATTGAGAATTGAAATCAGAGCTTAACGAACCTAGTATCATTTTCCACCTTAAGCGCCCGGTTTTGGGTCATTGTAGTTGGTGGGGAAATGATTGCCGATGAGGTTGGGAGAGAAGAAGTGGGAGGCATCAGAGGGGGGCATGGATGGAATTGCCAGGTCATCCCCAAGCTAGAGTTTTCTCTATCTGCAAAGGGGCTTGGTTCGGACGAAGATGCAGCAGGATTAGTATCTTGGAACAACCCCAAAGTCTGTCTGAACTGAACGCCCTGCGAAGGACGCGGGTCAGAAAATGACCTGATAGTTGCTTGCTGATTAGATGAGCTAGGTGTAACATCAGTAGTAGGCTCCACGCGATCTGTTGGGGCCTCTTGATTCTCATCTTCAGGATCATCTTCATCTTCATCTCCCTCTTCGGATTCGGAGTCACCATGGCTTTCTCCGCAGGAGACAAGGCCCTCATGGCCACTGGGTAAGACAATACGGAGTTCCTTGCCTCTTTTGCCCTTGGCGCCTAGTTCCTGGAGAGACATGTTCTTCCAGAACTCCAGCCCGGGCTCAGTTCGGATGATTTCCATCAGATCGTCCCAGATCTTGGCATCTGGCTCTCTCTCGGCGCGCCGAAGAACATTGATGGTCTTTTCGTTGAGTATATAAATATCCTGGAGACCAACCCATTTGCTTCATGCATGTTAGCTTCCAATTCGTATAGATCAACACGCACACATATTGTCAGAAAAACTGAAATGCAGATCAACAAGCATGAACAAAAGCCAACGGGCCCACATATACATCAATAAACACACAACTTCGAAGGTCTTTTTTGGGTGCGAAAAAAGAGACCAAACTTACTACATATTGCGCCCCGGAAGATACATGGAGTACATGCGGTCTTTCAGATGTGTCACCCAGGCACCCTCAGCCGGCTGGGCACCCACAGGGCGGCGATTAATGTGTCGGCTTGGTCCGAATTTATCAGGCAGGACGACACCAATCCACACGTCGGATTTGTATTGCCGTAAGGAATTCTTGTACCGGACGATAAAGGTTTCGCCGGGCTCCAGAGCACGGGGCTTGCCTAGGTGCCTCAAGCCAGTGGTCAAATAGGTTCTGGGGCCCATTTTGGTCGAGCTGTTAGGCGATGAGGTATCTGAGAATTCACTGTTCTTTTGGGAAGATGACTGCTGATATTGGTCACCGGAAGCTGGAAGTGATTTTCAGTGTCAGTAGAAAAAGGCTTCGCGAAATTGAAAGTCTTTTGAGATACTGAAAGAAGTATAGTTGCCACTGATCTGGTATTCAGTTGTAGAGGCAATGAGTCCGAAAGACGATACTGGGTACTTGGGTTGGAACCGAAAGTATGATGAAAGGAAGCAGCAACTCGCAAATTTGCAGTATTGTCAAATTGTTGGAGATGGTTGCAAATGAATAGTACGCTTAATGAAATTTGAAGAAAAACGAAATGGACATCTGAATGAAAATTGAATGGTTGGCAAGTCTCGCAGGTATGATTCGTCTATATTTTGGTGTCTTGACCAAATCAGAAAGTAATGAGGCCTAGATAACTTACGTTGTATTGTCTTCGTCGGAATATGTAGAAGCTATAGGGTCAACGAGGAGAGAATATGTGCCGTTGAAACTGCCATCAATGTCGGGAACAACGCTGAGCTCCAGGTCTTCAGTGATGCGGTGGTGTAAGTGACGAGTGAGAGCTTCTTGTCGCAGCAAACAAAGGGTTTTTTTTTACGGCGATCGAATTAGTGATTGATCGAGGTTGTCGTGACGATAACTCACAAGCCTCCCTTTACTGAGGTTGTACATGATATTAATAGAAATCATATCGTTGTAACAACGAGACTCCTGAGTCTTAGATATTGCCTAGGTCATCTTGGGGTTCTGAGATTCACTAAAGGAGCTCGAATATGGTTTCATTGGCGACCAGGGAACGAAACTAGGCCTAAATTGATATAGGGCGGATATCACCTGTCCTTCAATTATAATGTGCTACGGAGAGGCTTCTGTTTTATATGAATAAATTTGACTTTGTTCCCGCAACAATAAACAACAAGCGATACAAACGATTCTCAATGACAATTCTTGATGTGATTTGAAAATTTCCCGGAGATCACGAAGTTTCAAAGGGTTTCGGGTATGAATGTTTGTGTAAAGGTACGAAATTTCTGAAAAAAGATTCCTGCGGAAAATATAAACACGAAGTCGCTTTCATGAAAAAGACAAGACGTGGTCAATTGCGATGGGACAAGTCTGGAGATTTAGCCTCTAGAAGCTTTATAAGATTCGGTGCAGTGGTGGGCAACTCCTTGTGACAGGTTTATAGGGTAGAAATTTGAAACCTACTATAGAGGGATTATACTGCTAGATCTCTAATATTGAATCTATGGAATCCATGGAATGATAATATATAACAAATAGATGTAAGACATTGTCATTTTGGACGAATAAGGCCTATTATATAATTTTATTCCATGTCTGGAGGCACTCGAGAATAGTTCTGAAAAATATAGCAAATCAACACCGATACTAATAGCTTCAAATTCATTTATCTACCATATAATCGCTTTTACTGTCTATTTGACCCTACATATATCACATCTTCTCGCCATTGTCTTACAATTTTAAACTGTACTTGCTCTTCGCCCTCAATTGAGGGCCCCATTTGAAGAAGATCCATGGCAGTGGAACACACAGCGCAGCAATACCCCCAAGAAGCGTACTTGCCCAATTGATACCCAAGGAATCAAACAATGACAATGCAAATAGCGGAAATCCGAACCCAAATAGCGAACGAAGAATTGAGCTGCCCGCATTGACGGAGGCAGAACTGTGCACACAGTCAGCCTAGGGTTAATTCACGCATCACAATGCACTCACTAAGGTAGGTAGATGTCAATAAGATAATTGAGCAACTGCTGGAAGATGCAAAACAGCCCAAAGCCGGTAGGAACGCCGGATAGCACTGGTACAATCCAGTGCACAGAAGCTCGGTACCCCGACGACCCAAACCAAAGGACTCCCACCGCAAATGTCACACTACCAATCATAACAGGAGGGAGGCGCCATTCTGGGATAATCACCCCGTTGTTTGCCTTTAGCTTGCGGCGGTAGGATGGTTGCGTGGAAATCACGTACGCCCCGCCTATCAAGATCCCCAGCACCAGGCCCAGGTAGGCGAGTCCGGCTACACCAGGACTGAAACCGTGTACATTTTGGAAGACCAGTGGGTATGCCGATAGAAACAGATACATCAGCCCGTAGATAAAGGCGAGATAAATTGAGGAGAGGCAGATTAGCGGCTCGGTCAACAGTAGACGGAGGGGCCGGGCGAGGTATGTGACTACCAGCGTCCTTCTGTCGAGAACAATCTCTTCATGCTTCGCATGTAGGCTCCAGTCTCCAGTCGTATGGCGTAGTGCGATCGCCTTTTCCGTCAAAAGTACAGGTGCGTACGTCTCATCCAGCCAAAGCATGTCAAGAACAAACCCTGTAAATCCCATAATGCTCCCCAGCCATGCGGTCCAGCGCCACCCGAGGGAGGATGCACATATGAAACCACCGGCTGAAGGTGCCAACATAGGTCCCATCAAGACGTTTATGCAGAATAAAGATGTGGCTGGGCCTCGGGCCGCTCCGTCGAAGATGTCGGCAAATACCGCAGCGGCTACGGTCATGGGTGATGCAGCGAACATACCAGCCCAGAAGCGGCAAATGATGATCGTTTGTATGTTGTTGGCGGACGCGACTCCCAAGGAAAATACCGCAAATCCAAAGATACCTAGCAAAATGGGTAGTCGCCTTCCTTTCAGCTCAGAGAAGGGAGCCCAGAATATTGGACCGGTAGCAAAGCCCAGCACATAGCAGGAGACCCCCAATGTTGCCGCAACATGGGATACTCCATATTCATTGGTGACTTGAGTAGTTGCTGATGAGAAGAGTGATGAGTTGAAACCCACAGTAAATGTGGAAAATGCGAGTGCCACGGAGACGGCGCACCTATGCAAATGATTATTTATTAGCTTGAGGAATAGATTCCGTTGCAGGAAATGAATACAGACTTTTTGTTCAGCGGCCAATTGAAAGGGTGTGTCGGGTCGGCTGGGCCGTCGAACTCGACTATGCCATTTGAGACTTGATAAGAAACCTGTCCATCCATGGAGGTGTCTTTGCCATATCTCTCTTCGGTATGATGCGTACTTGAGCTCATGTTCTTTTTCTCCGCCTCTTGTGACTTAAAAAGTGACTTTAAAGGCGTCTCGTCATATCGAATAGGATATATGGCTTTGTCTAGGGCTTTATAGCAAGCATCTGTTGTCTATTTTAATGGAGATCGGTTCCACTCGGCTTATCATAGAGACAATGCCGTTCACAACCCGATCGGCTAATTCACTCAAGCAGAAGTTCCATGTTGCTCGCGATATTGCTCCACTCCTCGTCTCTTTTGTTTTTGCCAATCTATTTCTAACGTGCTTTTCTTAAGCGAGCGGCACCCCGCACAGGGAGTAAAGGCGATATTCTATAGTTCCATATCTCAACGCTAGTGCCTTTTCTTGTGTAACATACTCTGATTATAATGCAGCCTTTTAGAATGGGCTTTTTGGTACGTTGATGAAGTTTTAGGTCTTCGGGATAAGAGTTGGTTCAGAAATCAATATCCTGTCTATCCACTTCATGCGTAATGATACTATGGTTTTTTGTGGACTGATATAATCTCAGCACCAGAAAGGAAGCTTAATTTGATCATTTATACTTTATAGGAATAATACCCATCTCACTGGTCGTTGAGTTCGTGTGATAAAAATTCATTTTATAGTTTATTTCATTTCTTTGCATCACTAACTGTAGTAGCCTTTATTTACTCTCTCTCTCTAAAACGTTCCAGCCAAGCATTGCCATGGCATGGGCGGCAAGAATAGCTTCCTCATGGGCTTGGTCGGTGGCAGCTGCTTTCGCAAACTCCGGATGGTGACCTGGGATATCTGGAGGGGTTGGAATGCCAAAGACTCCGTGGAAGCTGGGGACCTCATGGGAGACATTTCCTAGGCAATAATTAGCGAATCCGTGGGCAAAATTCATCGAGACAGAGAGCAACATACCCATGTCAGTAGATATGGAGGCTATAGTCTCCTGTTTGGCCAAAACTGTTCGTCCTAGAACACTCATTTCCTGCGTGTAGAGGTCACAGAAATCGTTGTTGAGAACTAGCTCTTTATAAGTGGGAGCCCTGGGTACAATTGTTAGCATGGTTTGGAAAATAGTTGAACTGGTGAATAAACAGAAACCAAGGAATGCATACATGATATAATTGACTTGACAGCCAGTGGCTTGTCCAGCGCCCTCAAAACAACCCTTGCATCTCGCAAGCAGGTCATCCGCGCGGGCGGCAGTTCCGCTCCGAATATACCAGTTCATACGTGTATAGTCTGGGATCACATTTGGGACCTTCCCGCCGTCCTCAATCACTCCATGAACTCGCTCATCTGGTTGGATCTGCTGTCGTAGTATGGAAATACTATTGTAGCTCCCTACTGCGGCGTCCAAGGCATTGAGTCCACGCCATGGATCACCTCCAGCGTGAGCGCCCCGGCCCCGATACTCAACACGAAGCTTGTGGCTAGCGATAGTTTGGAACCCGGCTATCCCTTGGTAACCCTCGGGCAGGCCGCACAGCGAAATAGGATGAGCCATGATCGCTGCCTTAATCTCGGGGTCTTTGAATGCTCCTGCTTCGATAAGCTTGACCTTCCCACCCCCACCTTCCTCTGCTGGAGTTCCAAGAATGCGAACTCGACCAGGTAGCCCCATCTCCCGGACTGCCTTTGCAAGGCCTAGGAATGCGGCTAGGGAAGATGTAGCGATCAGATTATGACCGCAGCCATGGCCAATCCCTGGAAGCGCGTCATATTCGGCACAAAATAAGATGACTGGTCCCCCCACGGTGGTGTTAGTTTCTGCCTCGAAAGAGGTCTGCAAACCGTACGCATGTCGCTTTACTGCCCAACCTCGCGACTCAAGAAAGGTGGTCAGCGTATCATGCGCATAAACCTCCTCATACGCGATCTCTGGGTGACTGTGAATATCCTTGTTGAGTTGTCGTAGGGCTTGAGCCTCAGCATCAATGGCGGCTGCAATATGCCCGCGAACGAGGTCTAGTGAAACGGAGCCCTTCATGGTGATAATCGGTGGGAATGAATTAATGAGGTCCCCTCAAGCATTATTTTGTTTAAGTACTCTTCTTTATCTTTACAAATGTGAGTACTACTGCCAAGCTTGGAATTTAGTGGCAATTGGTTCGAAAGATAAGCAACTATCCAAGTCGTCCATTTTAGGTTGATATACACGATATACAAAACTATAACCCGACAACCTTGGAATGTCCTGTTATATAAATCAATGGACTCTGCTTTGCTCTATGCATCTAGATCGGCATACTACTACAAGATTTGATATCTCCTTCTGATTTCTTCTCACTATACCAAGATTCACAACAATGTTGGACTCGAAGAAAAACGCTGAAGATGCCTCTACCAAAGAGCCCATTGATATAGAGATAACCTCTTGTCAAACCAACACCACTGAGGAGTCACCTCGCCTTCTACGGAGAATCGATGCATTGTCAGTTCAATTCAAACATTCTTTCCCTCATTTATTAACTCTGATGGTTTCATTCATTAGCCTCCTTCCTGTATTGGTAGTATCCTATATGCTGCAGTATTTGGATAAGAGCACAATGAGCAACGCCGCCATCTTAGGTTTACGGGAGGACCTGCACCTTTCAGGACAGGAATACTCCTGGGCATCTAGTTTGTTCAACTTCGGCTACCTAGCAGCCTCCGGACCGATCGCGGTTCTCATCGTGCGATTTCCCGTGGGCAAATTCATGGCTCTTTCTGTGTAGGTGTTGCTACCTTAATTAGTCGTTCACTACGATGAGATCATATTCTGATAATCAGCTAGTGTCCTCTGGGCTATAGTCCTATGCTGTATGGGAGCGACCCAGAATCCAGCTGGTCTTATGGCCACGCGTTTCTTCTTGGGGTTGACAGAGGCTGCCGTGGCTCCGGGCTTCAGCATCATTACATCGATGTGGTACAAACGGTCTGAGCAACCAATCCGACATGGCGTGTGGTTTCTGGGGAATGTTATTTCGGGCTTATTCAGTGGCCCTCTGATGTATGCTTTCGGGCATATCAACAGTTTCCCCGCGTGGAGGGTATATATGACTCATCCCACCCTTCCCGACCACCTCGGGAATTGAGTTTCAAAGCTAACATTAGCTCACAGATTGTATTCCTTGTTTTTCGAGGCATCACAGTCGCCTGGGGCATTTGTCTGTTCTTCCTTCTTCCAGATACCCCCTCCAATGCCTGGTTCCTCTCGGAGACTGATCGAGTTGGCGCGGTCAACCGCGTGAAAGAAGATGTTACGGGAGTCAAGCACACAAAGTGGAAGAAAGAACAGATGTTCGAAGCTCTCACGGATCCAAAAGTGTGGCTGGCCGTGCTGATCATGCTGTGTGTTAATATTCCCAATGGAGGAATCGGAAATGTACGTCTTGTCATCTAATATTTATACTCTAACAATCACGGCCATATCACTAACATATCTCTATCCAAAGTTCGCAGCTATTGTCATTAAAGGAATGGGATTCTCGACTAACAAGACATTCCTAGTGAGCATGATTGTCACGGGTTTCCAAGGGTTTTTCGTCATTACCTCTACGCTTGGCAGCACGTATCTCCCCAACACCCGGACCATTTGGATGGCTATCTGCATAGTCATTGCTCTTGTTGGCGCTGTCGTCATCCGCCAAGTGGACAACTCGCACATTTGGGCGCGGTACTCGGGCTACTGTCTTCTTTCCGCGTATACAGCTAATTTTCCACTACTGCTCTCTCTGAATGTCGCCAACGTTGCGGGTATCACCAAGAAAACCACGGCCAATGCAATGGTAAGTCTTCATACGTCCCTAGAAGCCCATTGAAACAGATTATCTAATAGATACTTCTGCTCTCACAGTGCTTTATCGCGTACTGCGTCGGAAATATTATTGGACCTCAGTTGTTCTTCGCCGACGAAGCCCCAAGTTACCCCTCAGGGTTTGCGGCTATGTTGGTCTGCCTGGGTGTGTGTTTTGCCCTGATAATTGGAATGCGGGTGTATCTCATCTGGAAAAACACACAACGCAGCGAGAAGTTGGCCGGGACGCCCGTGCAAACTGACAGCACTGAAATGTACATTTCAGATCGCACGGATGGTGAGATGCTGGAATATCAATATGTATACTAGAAGTGGTATCGGAGCATGAGGTCTCAAGCTCAGGGTCATGTCGAGCTACATCAATTTTGTTTACCTTCCATATGTTGTTTCATCTCTAGTTTTATATAGTAGCCCGTATATTTAGGCCAGTCTAGGGTAGGCAGTCCTTATAAATCCTGGGCTGTTTGCATTGGAGCTAACGGCATGAGATATAATGTGTGACTCGGCTCCATTTCAATAGCTTGCAATGACCAGGGGACTACATTGATTGGAAACGCAATATCGCTATAATGTAGTAAATATCTATACGGGTTGCCTGTTTGAGGTGGCCGAATTTTTTTCATTTCTATTTCTCATCACCATATAGGCGCGTTGCCAAATTAGTGTCAATGGCATGACCACTGTCGCAAACAAGAGCAGCAGGCTAAGTGCAGATCACATAAGACTGTGCCAAAAGAAAACTCAATCCCAAGGAGTGTAGAGTAGTTGAACGCAAGTCAAGATACGCCGTGGATCCGATTAAAAGCAAATAAGGTTGGTTGTTCGAACCAAAAGGGCGGCCAACCTCGAGAGAAGCGAAGGTCAAGTTGCTGTAAAAACGCAGACCAATGCAAGTTTGTTGTCAATGTGTCATTCTGGTGTAAACATGCATTCCCCGCTTGTTCAATTTCAAGATCTAAGTCGCTCGATCCAATACGGAAATGTCACAACCGCTTAGAAGAACCTCGGCGAACGCTTGGTGCTGGTAGACACGAGTGTAAGCACTCAGGGATCGGCATCGAAAAGGACAGTCAGCAGTAAAAGAAGGATACACAGAGAGCTAGGGCGAGGGAGAAGGAGAAGGAGAAATTGAATCGTACCGCAGCTCCGAGAGATCATCCATGTGGTTGCACATTGCCACAAACAGGTCGAAGAACAACTTGCCCCCTTCCTCCATCTCCATCTGCAAGGTTCCGCTGCTCTTAAAAGTTTTGCGACTGCGGATGATAAGAGCCAGATAATGAGCGCGCAGTCGGGAATCAGACTCGGGTGTGTTGTCATATGCATATCGAGCGGATCGCAAGATCACGTCGGCTGGAATTCCACTCTGAAGACCCTGCTTTCGGAGAGCAAGGCGCTTGAGTTCTTCCAAGCCGTACTTCTCAGCAGCACAGTACACTGTCGTGTCTCGGAGAACGAGATCTCCCACTCCCAGGTGGAACATTGTTGGCTCGCTCGATCCGCGGCCACCGGTTTGATTCGGATCCTGGGCGTTCTCAAGTGACCAAGAGTTTCTTTGCTTTCCACGCAACAAGCGCGGGTAGTAGTCGCCCTTGTATAAAAACTCGAGAACACACGACAGAACCTCGGGTTCTCTATCTCAAGTATAAGTTATTGCTCAATCGAAATGGGTGGGATTGTCTCACTCGTCAGGCAAGGTCAGTTGTTTCGCGCCGTCTTCGGAAAACTGCTCCTTCAGAGCAGAGTTGAAGAACGGTGACACGGATAGGACATCTTCATGGGCGGCGAAGAGACGCTGGTCCCGGCCAACAATCATAGTGATGATTGGGCTGGTAAGTGGGCTATAGGGATACATTATCAGCACATGAATTAAGGTAGATATTTATGGAGGAGTGCAGGTCCGAATTTATAATATAAAAAAGCAAAACACACCTCCCCATTAAGGGACTTTCCACTTTCTGCTTCATCTTCTCCTTAACCAGCTCGTCGTACTTCTTCTTGGCGACCTTGACGGTTTTACCCGCACGGTCCTTAGATACGAAAGAGCGCTTGAACATAACGGCACAGATAAACCCTATAACTGAGATATGCCCGTAGAATATGGTAACGATTGAGGAGATTAACTTGTATTTATTGGAATGAATGATACGAGTTGGTCGAAAGATAGACGAATTGACGCTGCTGGTCATGCACACGTAGCATGTGAGTCTCGGAAGCTCCCCACAGAATTCGTCCCCCGAGGCTTAGTTAAAAGACGAGGAATACGTAATTCTGGGATGACTTTGCATTCGAGAATCTGAAGTGACTCTCTTAGCGAATATTTATCGACTCCGGCAGGCGTGGAAGGAAAGAAAAGAAAGAAGAAAGGAAAGCAGGAAGAGAGGGGTTTAAATGTGGGGGTCAGGTGATATCAAATGTGACTAGAGACGAAGTCACCTGTTGAATGAGGCTCAGGCTCAGGTGAAATTCCGTGTGGCTGACCCCTTAGGGAACCCCGAGGGCTATGTATGTTGGCGCTAAAATCTCACGTCATGCTAGTCCGGCTAGATACGCTAAATCCGAACCTATGAAAATATACATGGCATTTCCGGAGAGCGATACTAACTAAAAGGTATCCATATTCTTAACGGGCCGTGATGGAGTGGGGTTGACGTCAAATGATATATATTTGATTGAAGCTGATCATGTTGGATGACCAAGCATCCAATATAAACAAGTAAGTATACAAACTATGCAACTATTAGGACATTAGATGATATATTAATTATCCGAGATCGCTTTGTCCCCGTAATTAGCGATCCGGGTCGAATATTCCTCCATTATATCGGCTTCTGGCATTTAGCTCAGGTAGCCACAGCCAGCAGTAAGCATGACAACGCCGAAGCTTGCGAAGTGACCGACAGTGACAGCGTACATTCCATTGCCAGCAGAGCAGGACTTGTCGCGCTGACCGTCGCACTTCACGGTGCTAGCCGCGGTGCCAGAGCTGTAGTATTCCTGTGCATGATTAAGGTCGTAAGCGATTGAACATTAGTATGAAAGGAGTTCGATATAGGATAACTCACGGTTCCGTAATGCTTGAAGTTGACGAGCGCGCTTGAGTACATGTTCTGCGATGTATGGTTAGCCACTGTAATATAGCGTCTCTAGTTCAACCATAGCTTACGGGAACACCGTCGAGAACGTTGTTTCCACGGTTCAGGGTACCGGGCTGCGAAGTAGCAAAGGTGGCCCACGCTTCGTTGCCGATGGGGAAGGCATTGAGTGCATTACTAGTGAGCTCCTTGCCCGGGAAGTTCTGGGCCAGTGCAACGTGGGCAATGTAGGTGAGGGCACCACCGAGGGAATGTCCAACCGCCTCCAAAGTGTAATCAGGGTACTTCTCAACAAGCGACTTGACCTCAGCAATGATGGTGTCGTGTACAGAGGACCAGGGTCTGTGAACACCGCGCATGATCTTCACATCGGCAGGGAAGGTCACTCCCGAGAGCTCGGGAGTGATGAGAGCAATGTCAATGTCATTGATGAAGTCGGCGACTAGATTAGTTAGCATGGTGAGCCAGTATTAAGATGAACTGATATTTCCATACTAGTAGTCGATCCCCTCATGATGACCGAGATCTTCTTCTTCTCAGTGGAGTATCCAACGAAGCCCTATTGAAATTAGTCATTTGCCAACGTATAGAGCAAATACCACGCCTACATTGGTGTCAGTCAGGAGGTCATAAATCCTCTTGGTAATTGTGACATCGAAGGCCTTTCCGATGCAACCGGTGTAGACAGCAGAAGAAAGCTTTGCTGCGCGGTGCAAATCAGGGAAAGCAGCGCTGGCTAGAGATAATGTTAGAGCTACCTAGCCGGACAGAGATGGGCTGATGAATTAACATACCAGCAACCGCCCTCGACTCCAAAACAGGTGCAGAAAGAGCCTGGGAGATCAAGGAGACTCCGACGAGCAAAGACTGGTAGTTGAACAACATCTTGAAACTATGTATGAGGATATTATAGAATGATCTTTGAGAGAAAGGCTGTTGGAGCGTTGTCTTTGGATGAACGAAGGCAGACTTTCTCGGGCTGTCTGGCTCTTTAAATAATCGTTTAGATACCCCTCAAGCACATCCCCAGCTATTATCAATATAGTTGCGCCCTATATGCAGAGAAGGAGACTGAATGTGGCGCCAGGTGGGTTGCGTCGGGGATGACATCCCAAACAGGCAATGCAGAGGATGGAGCCAAGAAGTCATCATGCATGGGAATGTATGTTGTACTCCGTCCAAGTGAACCCATTCGGCGAATTCCCGTGGATTTGTCGGGACTTCCCGTCTGGTGACAATAGCTCCAGCAAGTTCAAGTACTACGTGCTATAGGCTTCAACGCCTCACTTGATCTTCATACGATATGGGTCTAGGGCGCCGAGACATGATGTGCACCCAAAAGCCTCGTTGGCTAATCAAAATCGCCAATGGTTACCCGTGAGCCATTTTGGCAATGTTGATGTCTCGAGGCACAAAAAAGGGACCACAGTACGGAATACATAACCATATTAAATTTTGACCGCCTGGTTCCCCGTTACCCACTCGCACAAGACCTCTAAATTAACTCCTGAAGATCCCATTTCTATATAACAAACTATAAATGCAACGAATAGGTCGTCGTAATAATCAAATCAAGAGTTATGGTATAAATACGTCGAGCACTAAAAATTCAAAGTATGGAGAATATGAATACGAAGTTAGCCGATTATACTCCGTACTGTGAAGTGGTATTTTTTAGTCCATATTAAATTCTAGGTCTTTAAACCGAGAGCAAGTCAATTTAAAATACTCGGCATACGAAAAGAAGGAAAGGAAGTGGGGGAATAACCTTTACAGAATCGAAGGTAAGTATACCTTATAAACAAGCCCCACTTAGTCACACTATCATATAATATAAATTTGCACAACATATGTGGAGGTAGGCGAATAAGCAAACTAAGGTTTAGAACAAAGACATAAAGAACGATCCTTCAGCATGTGATAGCATGTGATCTTGGCAATTTTTTTAGATTTCTTTTTGGATATCCCCCTACCCCCCAACCTCGATATTATTAAAGCCAGAAGAGTAAGAAGAGTTAGCCACGCAAAATAGGATATAGGAGCCGAAAAATATGTAAAATTTGCAATGTGGCTTTTCATGTATGGGATATATGATAGGAGGATGGAAACTATGGAGTACTCGTATTACAAACCGTGCGGGGCAAAGTCTCAGCTGCAAGGTACTATCCATGGATATAGCGGATATAGCGCGGTGACAGAATTCGTACTCGTACCGTTGTGTGGGGCAAAAACATGAGCAACCAAACGTGAACTTGGCAAGGCTAGCGCCAGAAACGGCTACAAGATGGGCTAGACGAAGTAAAATATTTGCGGGGAAACGTGGCAGAGGTCATGCCTTTGATTCAACCGCCTTGGCCTTTCGACTCCAGAATATATTAAAGCTTCAACTCCGATCGACGCAAATTGATGAAAGATCGTCATTATATTCCACCAGAACTAGAAAGGATCATACCGGCTGTGTTAGTTAGGAGATATCGGCGTCCGTAACCGGGGATCCCGAGCTGAAACCGGGCCTTTTTCCTACCCGTTACCCGTGGGCATTTTCCTCTTGTTTCCCTCTTGGTGAAGCTTTTATTCTTGGACCTTGGCGTGGTATTCTTGAGCGTGAAATTTTATGTTGAAGCGAATCAGTTGACAGTTTAGAGTTCGGCATCTGGGGACCGAGGTTGGCTCGTGTTTTGGGGAGAAATTAGGTAGAAGATGCAGGATGTTAAGTTAATTAAAATATGCAGCCATCCCTCAATGCAGAAGCGGGGTTCCTGTACGAGGGTTTGATCAGATGGATCAGATGGTCACGCTTCGGTATTCTTGGCCCATTTGTTCTCTGCTAGTGCACAAAGTGCATGGTTGCCAGAGCTAAAATGGATACATTCGATTCCAACGTATGTACCTAAGAGCTAGGACAGTAGTTAATGATCTAGTTTTAAGGTTAGTAATTCCCAATCAACGAAAGCAGAAATCCATGGCGCAGTCTTTTGTCTAGCGGGATTTAAAATACATGTGACTGGAGAACCACTGTCTCGGTTTTTCAGGCACCGATATACTGCAGACGCGTCGCATGGTACCTTACATTAGTACATTATGTACTCCGTACTACCTAACTCCGTATGTTGTATGCACATAGGTACAGGGTTTGTGTGGGGCACATGGGGAAACGAACGCGTCGAAAACTCTATCTAGCACACACCGGATGACAATAGTATTGAGACCCCGTCTCTTGGCCTTCGGTTTCCGGTGCATCCGACAACCCTCGAAAGTGAGTAAAACAACTGCCAAGATGAGGTATTGTTTTTTTTTTATAGAAAAAAAATCCCTAATCCGGTAGTAGGCTCAGCTTAACTGAAGAGCTGGCGTGATAATATAAGTAGACAAGCCAAGCAGGATTGTCGGCCGACCGACGGAGCTGGTTGATCCTACCATGAATGGCCAATAGCTGATTGCACGGATATCAAAAGATCAGCTGGTCAGGAAACTCCCAGCCTTGGCTCACCTGGGCATATCCTTGGAACTTTGGAGCCTTGGAACCTTGGAACATAAGAATCTTGGAACATTGGAACGGCCCCCCGTCTAGTCCTATTTGGACAAGGTGGCTTAAATTAATCCTATTTGGGCCGTTTGATCCGGTCGTATACAACATACCATAAGGTGTGAGAGGCTGCAGGGAACCCTTTTCCCATTTAGACTTACAAGTCAGACATCTCCACCTCATTCTTTCACGGCAGATGCGGTGTCTAATGCGGTGTCTGATCTTGTCTCATGTGCTCTTTCGCTGCAGACAAGGTCTTCGGTCAAGCCGTTTTTCCCTGTCGGAGAGCTTTCGACTTCACGTTATTTTCTAAAGAGCTATTCTTCGCTTTGATCCCGTCCTTACTTCTGTTGATGGGTGCAGCCACGCGTCTCTGCATATTACTTCGCCGACCGGTACATGCTCGACGGGGACCATTATATGGCTCATACTTGACTAGGGTGTAGTTTCGGCCTTTGCAATTCTAGGCCTCGTCAGGCTCATTCTTATCGCAACTAGTCAAGGCGCTACAGCACCCCTTTCCGCTCCGGCTGTCGTGCTGTCCTTGCCCGCCGCGTGTGGGATTACCATTTTATCTCAATATGACCATACTTGGTCCAACCGTTCATCGTCCTTCCTAGCCTTCTACCTATGCCTCACAGCTCTACTCAGGTCTGCCATGTCCCGTAAATACCGGCCTCTTGGAGCATATTACAGTGTGGTAGGTGCGACTCTTACTACCTTGCCGGTGCAATTGTCCATGGCGGTACTCGAGAGTGGACGTTTGAGAGTTCTAGAAGATACAAAACTGTCTCGAGAGGAGAAAGCTAGTTTCGTGTCTCGAGGTCTATTCCTATGGCTTAATCGCCTTCTACAGATCGGCTACAAGCGCACCCTGACCACGGCCGATCTAAGACCGATCCATCGCAATCTCTGTACATCACAGTTAGATATTCAGTTTTCAGAGACATCTACAAGACACTCGTGTTTGCGTCATCGTTCTTTTCACAGATCTCATAGATAACACGTAGGTTTAACTAACACATGCAGTTTCGTATTTCGGTCTACCTGACCGAACTCTTATGTGTCAGGTCAGTACCCGTTCATCCCAATAATCCCTGGGCTGTATCTCACTGGGTTCCCCTTTGTACAGCCGTTTCTCTCCACCGACCTGATACGCTATCAAGGAGATGACTCTGCTCCCAATAATCAAGGGCATCGTCGGTGCGTCATTCCTTGTCTATGAAGGAAGTGATGTGAGCTCTACAAACTACAATTGAAATGACTTTCTAATCTAACAGTCGATCTTAGATTTCGAGAGGCCGGTATTTGCATTTGAACTACGAATCCGTGACTTTTATGTGTGGAGGGCTTATCGATATTGTCTTCAACAAAGTGATTCAGTTGCGAGAAGACAAAGAGAACGAGTCAAAGCACTGACTCTGGTGAACAGCGATGCTCAACGAATCTCCACTATTCTAGCATTCCCACACGAGCTTTAAGCAGGAGTACTAGAGACTGCGTTGGCCACGTAGCTCTTATGGCAACAAAACGGGCCATCAAGCTTGGCGGTCGTAGAGATGGCGCTTGGTATGTTGTTTTTTTCCACATCAATATCCATGTGTGGCAACACGTCCTGATTTTCCTGTATAGCTAGTACCGCATTATCTACTTTCATCCAAAAATTCAACTGGAACACAACAGCAGAGATGTATGAAAGCCACCAAGAACCGAGTCTCTACCACACGGAAGATATTATTATCCAGAAGACGGTCACACACGGGCTGACTCCCTCTCCGGACCACGTGGACTTTTGCAGTCACTGGGCATTACCGTGATTGAAACAAACCATGATTATACGCTATGATATTCGAGATAGACTGCTGGGCGGCAATACTTTACAATGTCCGCCAAATTAATTAAACTAAGCATCTAGTCTCCTGCGACTCACCCGTACCTTCACTTCAGCCAATGGTATCGATACTATTATTCCTTCGGAGTCGATAGCTACAAAGGCTCTAATATTGTCGGCTACTAGCTAGGATTATACACTATGTTGCAGGTTCTACCACTCATCATGGTGGCGATCTGGCTGGGGTTAGCAATGTTTGCTTTATGTCTATACCATCCCTTGTTGTTTTCTTCAAGCTTTTGCCTTAGTCATATGATGATGAAAATTGTCCCTGCATCTAGATTTGGGGTTCACCGTCAACTACTCAGGACTGTAAATTCCACTTCACCAGTACCACCGACTCAGGAGTGCTCAATCGGTTCACTCAAGACCTAATGATGGTCGATATGAACCTACCTATCCATATGTTGAATACCAGAACGAAACTACGGGAGTGTATGACTGAGGTTATCCTACTCTCCGTAGCAGCAGTCTATGCCCTCACCGTGCTATCAGCTGTGATGTTCATTCATTTCCTCATTCAGTTCTTCTATCTCCGCACTTCAAAACAACTGCATCAGCAGGAATTGTAGTCCAGGCAAGCCTCCATACCAAGGTCCTCGAGACATGTACAGGCCTGAGGATTATTCGTGCCCATGTTTGGCAAGATACTTGGCAACAGTGGTTCCTCAAGGACCTAGACAGATCGCAACTTCTACTTGCTTTATACAATCCAGTGCTGGCTACAACTTACATTGGATCTGCTCGTGGTCGGTCTTTCTGTGGTTGTAGCCGGTATGACCGTGATACCCGCAACCAAAGAACCATCGGAGCCAACAGTGTTGCATTTCTGGACCTCACCACGCTAGGCAGCACTCTAACCAGGCTTATCAACTTCTGGGCCTCCCTAAAGGTTTCTTTGGGGGCTATTTATAGAATCGAGGCCTTCGAACAAAGCACCCCGCCCGAACTAGGAGACTCTAAGAGACGCACTAGATTCACATAGGGGCTGTAGCGACAAGAAAATATAGGATATTTCCGCTGGGTGCACGATCAAAGAAAAGGTGGAGAGTTCTAGGGAATTGTCCGCCTAATAGATGATGTAACTTTCTCCAGTGGTGGGGCTCAGTTGTGTTCTTTAGCTCGCACCATTCTAGCAGCGAGTCATCGGTTAGGTGGTATCATTCCGTTCAATGAAATGACAAGCGGGGAAGTATTATATCAAAGATCAAGCCAGGCTAGTCATCGACCCTAGTACTGACATGGCAAATAACCAACGAGTTCGAAGCTTGATCGAAGAGAAATTGCCTGATAAAACGACAATCGAGGCAGCAAATGAATACGGCCTGATTCTTGTTATGCATGACGGGAAGGTCATTCACTTCGGTAGTCCAGTAGAGGTCTTTTCCTCCTTGGTGGACCAGGAAGTCTTTTCTCGTATATCTAAACAGCCGCCAAGTCATGGATTTATCTCATGATTAGGTGGGCAGCATCCATATCCCCATACCTTTGCTACCTGTGGCGCCACTAGGATAATAAGCATGAACAAACCACTCATAGTAACATGGAAGGTACCCACTAAGCCGCTAGTGTTAACGTAGTTGGTCTAATCCTTGCAAAATAAACCGCCCCAATTTAGTGGCGGTTACAAGGCGGGTCTTATTGGTGTGGACAGTGGTACATCTCGCTTTTAACCCCACTATACTTGAATGAATTCAGTAATAAGCAATATGTCACCCGCATCATGCATGTTCCAATGGGATTGCGCCTGCATGTTACTATTTAGTGTGCGGCGCCAGCCGTCAATTTAAGACATCCCCATTGCCATGTCGCAATAATATCACCCCCATCGCTTCCCGACTCGCCATGACAGCTAGTGATATAGCTGGTTCGTTCTTCAAATATGTGTCAATCCCAGTCGCTGTTGCGGTTGGGTTATATGCGATCCTGCTAGGGTTACTCACAACGTCAACATTCCAATCACATGTCGTTTATCTACACACGATTCAGATGACATGGTTCAAAGACCTCAATGTCCCCGAAACCTTTGGGTTCATGAGGAACCAGGTCACTCCGTTTTCCATTAGAACGACGGACGGCGAATGGCTGTACGCTTGGCATATTCTTCCTGTGGAATTATATCGCAAGCACCAAATGCCTCTTATCAAAGAGCCAGTAGGCTTTGTATCCGACATCAAGTCTCGACTGGCATTTCAATTATTGCGGGAGGACCCCGAGGCTCGTTTGATTCTTCATATGCACGGCGCTGGGGGAACCGTCGCCTCGGGCTACCGGGTCCCAAATTATCGTGCGCTCTCAGCGGGCAATCCTGGGAAAATTCATGTTCTCACATTTGATTACCGAGGATTCGGCAAGAGTACTGGGATGCCATCTGAGACCGGGCTCACAATCGATGCCCTTGCCGTGGTGGACTGGGCAATGAATATTGCAGGCGTCCCTCCATCTCGAATTTTGATATTTGGTCAATCCATGGGCACGGCCGTGAGCATCGCTGTGTCCAAGCATCTTGCTGTACAGAATCCACCAGTAGTCTTCGCAGGCACAGTCCTAGTTGCACCGTTTGTGGACGTCGCGACATTAGTCTCAACTTGTCGAGTCGCGGGTACCATTCCAATCTTGTCGCCGGTTGCAAGGTTCCCTTTCCTCTTCAAATATCTTCAGCGATTTATTCGAGACAAGTGGCTGAGCAAGGATTCTATTGCGCAATATATCCGGGCTAACGAGCTGAACGGAGAAAAATACCGAATTATGATAATCCACGCCGAGGATGACTATGACATTCCATGGCACCATTCTGAACTTGTGTTTTGGCATGCGGTCAATGCTTCAATGCCGGCGGGGATCAGTTACGACGATCTTGAACAAAAGAAGCTCGACTCAAAAGCAGATCTGGGAGCTGCCGGGTCTATGATGGAATGGAAAACAGAGAATGGGGTCATTCACGAAGAAATTTTGAAAACTGGATTGCACGATGTGATCATGGGGTACCCAGTAGTCACAATGGCCGTGATGCGATTTCTTGAGGCGGCAGATCCATCATTCACGCCCTGAGTTCAATCGGTATATCATAGAACAGGCATAGATACGGAAAACATGATCATGCTGTAAAAAAACGAGTGGTCTTCATTTGGTAATATTTACTATAAAACACTAGCGGGTTGCACTCGTGAATATATATATACCAGCATCCCACTTTAAACGAAAGATACACACAATTGAGAAACTTCCACGAAGCAGATCTCCTAGTGGAAGGAGAACTAAAGCGTAAGCAACGAATGAACATGAAGCTCTTGTCTTAATTCAAAAGATTTTCGAGGATGTTCGAGCCAAGTCCATAGATGGGGCAAGTGTGGCGGTGCTAGTGATGCGGTGGCACATGCGGGGTTGCCAAGCCACCGGTGATATCATCACGAGGAACAGGCTCGAGCGAGCATGTGAGCGAAACAAAAGCTTGGTGTTAGCGTGCAAATTGGCGATCTGCGATATCTTCTGATCATCAAATCATTCCATCTGACGTATCACCTAGGCGCTTGGGAAGGTTGATCTATCACTAAAACTCAAAGCGCGCGCGTCCCCTTACCTTCAGTACGCGCCCGTCTCGTTTCGGCCTACTTTTGATTATCGTCTTACTTCCCATCAAGGGACACGAAAGAAGCCCATATTTCCATCGTTGGTGTCTTGAATATCTCGACTATGGCCATGCAATATCTCAACCAAATAAAGAACCTACGGCGTTCATCGCAAATGACCAGCGCTCCCAAACCTGTCCTGACGGCGGAAGATGAAGCCTACCTACGCGAAGTCACTGCCCAGCCTGAATCTGTGCCCATTACAACAGAGCCGAATGAACAAGCTACAGCCGAAAGCCCTGCTGGGGCGCCTCTGCAACCTGCAATAAATGAACAGGCCGAAAACATCCCTCTACCTATCTCGCCTGGGGAGGAGTTAGCAAAGGAGCTTGGCGAAGAAGGTAGACAAGAACGGAAGAACTCTCAAGCAACATTGACAAGATCAGCAACACCAAAGTCGGAAGTCTCAAAGCCTCCACAGAAGAAGAAACGGTGGAGTGCCATATTTTGGAAGAAAACAGAGAAGGTGGGTGATTTATTTACCCAGTAGTGTCCATTTTCGGATCTTTGCATCTAGCTTCAGCATGTACTAAAACACGAGTTCACACAAACAGGATAAAGATACCCCCGATGCAAACAAATCGCAGACCGAACCCCCGACACGTCCAGCCACATCGGATACGTCAACAAACGGGAAAGACGCAGATAAAGATAAAGATGCTGAGGACATGACAGATATTCTTGAGCGCTTGAACCTAGCGGCGGATAACAACCGTGTATTTTCAATTAGCGAGGAGACACAAGAGCTTTTACGCAAGTTCAAGCTCATTTTCAAGGACCTGATCAACGGAGTCCCGACTGCCTATCATGACCTGGAGATGCTTCTCACCAACGGCAATCGCCAGCTACAAGAAACATATACGAAGCTGCCTGGCCCCATGCAAAAGTTGATCGAGAAACTTCCCGAGCGTTGGACCGAGACTTTAGCTCCAGAGATGCTAGCGGTTGCTGCCGACCGCGCCAGCAAGAGTGGTGTCAACATGGAGAACGTGGGCAAGGCCGCTGCAGCTGCAGAGAAGATGGGAGTCAACATCCCAAGTTTAAAGGAACTTGTGTCGAAGCCAGCTGCTCTTGTAGGAATGTTGCGATCCATCATGACATTCCTGCGAGCTCGGTTCCCTGCTGTTATGGGCATGAATGTGCTCTGGTCTTTGGCATTATTTAGTAAGTAAAGCGCCACACCAAGTGCATGAGTATGTTTTCTGACTATGGCGATCTCCAGTCCTCTTGTTTGTCTTGTGGTACTGCCACAAGCGTGGAAGGGAAGTCCGTTTGGAGAATGAGCGTCTGGTGACGGAAGAAGAGATCACCAAGCTCAACCAAGATACCTCCGAGGGTCTAATTCGCCCTACTGAAACTTTGACGACAACCGCACCACCGGGCGCTACGCCTGATGAAATACGTGAAGGCGTTAGAAAGGTAGAGGAGGCCCGCGCCGCTCCTGTTGAATCTGCTGTACCCGCCGAAGTGGAGAGTGAAAGCCAACAAAGTACTCAACAAAGTACCCGGCCAGCGGTAGTCCCTACCCGGTCGAAATCACGTTTGTCTATGTTTGGTCGGTCCAAGACAGAGCCTGTGCCTAATACTGTCGCTCCTTATCCTGGCACTTGATCTCCCTTTTTTTGTCAGTTATGTCCAGCTCAATCTTGTTTCAATGTATGGAACCATGGTTATTGATTCAATCAACCAAGGAACCCTCGATTTGAGTGGGCGACCCAGAATCAAGGGATTCTAAATGAAACCTCTCACTCCGGGATTTGCCCATCTAAGACTTGGATTTATGTTATTGTAATTTAATTAATGTCGGTCGGTCTTCCGGAAAACAAACCTCGGATTTCATGTAGTTAACCGCTTTCCTTTTGATAGTTCCTCTTGGCGGTCTCCACTCGTTTCCTCTTCGGTCAAATATCCCGCATTCCTTTCTGTTGGTTCTTAGTGCTCACTGCTCCGGTGATAACACCAACAACCATATTCTCTCATTATAGGTATATATTTTGGCCGTGGTTGGGCCTTCTATCAAGTGTTGTAGAGAATTATCGCCCCCACCTCGTGATTCCTAGCGTCCTTGGGCAGATACGGCAACTTCCTCGCCGAACCTGAATGAAACAAACCATCTCTTTACGTTCGCAAAAGACCTCATTAGTTGCACCATGATCAGACTTCTTAATCTCCCAGAGGAGACTCTCTGCCTCATTGCGGAAAGCCTAGATCACCAGCGTGATCGCCATTCCCTAGTTCTGTCATGTCGTCGACTGTACACAGTTCTGCTACCAACTCTCTACTCCCAGGTTATTCTTGGTGACGTTAGCAATCATACAGTTGGCCAAGTCAGTCAATTTTTCAACGCAATCGCGCGACGTCCGGAGTTGGCCAGCGCCGTGCGAGCTTTACGCTTGGAGAGTTGGGACACCGAGGATGACAATGGAGACATCGACTGTGAATTCGAGTATGATGGGGAACTTATTCGCGGACTTGTCGCAGGTACCTGTTGGTCCAATCAACCGAACGATCAACTGCGGCGCGGAAACACCGATGCTTGGTTAGGTTTGCTCATCCCTCAGCTGAAAGGCTTAAGGCAAATCAGCATATGCTACCCGTATGGGACAGAATACGTCGAGAAAATGTTCTTGAAGGCTGCCAAAGAGAATGTCACAACATTTCCTCGCCTCACTGAAGCTTTCGCAGAATGGTATGATACGGAAAATTCCATCCCTGCAAGCTGCATGGAGCCGTTCTTCAAATTCCCGGCGATGCGCAGGATTGGAGGATCATATATCGTCGACTCCGATCGTGAAGGGGGAGAACCCCGCATCACACCCTTCTCTGGGGTCACAGATATTGATCTCGACATGACCAATACTGAGTGTGGATTCGGTGTGTGGATTGAATCTTGCAAAGCTCTCAAGACATTCCGGTTGAATGTTGGCGGAGAAATGATTTCAGAGGGACCGGATCTTGTATCTGCTCCTCTTCGAGAATCGATATCCCTTCACAAGTCATCGCTAGAGGCGTTCTGGCTCTGTGGCGAATCATACGAGCCTCCGGAAGACGACGACGGATGGATGGGATCGTTTGCTGATTTCAATACGATGAAATATTTACATATTTCTCTATCAATGCTTGCCAAGCTCAACGACGACTTTGAGCCCACGCAAGAAATCGTGGCACTATTGCCGCCGTCTCTTGAGACTTTGTATCTGTGTCACTGCCACAACGAGCTGCTCGAATGGGCCGTCGATCAAATCGGACGCTTGCTGGATTCGAATTGTCTGCCGCGCCTTACATCCTTGGGGCTTGAGGGTTATGGACCTTCAGAGGTCCATCAGAGTTCGTTGGAGACTATGCGCAAACTAGAGGAGTTGCACAAAAGATGTGCAGATGCTGGTGTGTTCTTTGCTACTTCAATTGGAAGTCACAGAGTGATCCCGAGTCATTTTGTGTCTCTTTGGCCTTGTTCTTAATTTGATGATTGCTGAGCGTGTGTTTTATGCAAAATGGCGCTGTTAGTGATCAGCGATGCGGGGGTCGATTAGCGTATATAATCTAGCAGATCACTTCAATTTCGTATTGGAATGGTGTTATACTCTGTATGCGCAGCCGTATCATCTTATCATTTTTTTTACATACTATGGGGCCAAAATAAGAAAAATAACCCCCCCTTTTGAGGGGTAGACATTTAAATATATGGACCTATTGATGAGCTCGTGGTCCCCACAATGAATTCCTTCGGGTATGGGTTGTCATGTCGAATTACTCCATTATCCATGGTCATTACCTAGACGCCACTGTAGGGACTTTGTTCTACCCATACTGTGTCGGAATCTGAGTCTTGACACTAGAATCACGTAAATTGTACGTACTGTATGGGAAAAAAATGTAGAAGTGGGGAAGGCTCCCAGGCTAGAAGACCATCGAAGTGGCCAAGTGGAGAATTGACATCCGAACAGTGAATGATCCGCCTCAATTGAAAAGATGCTAACGCTGGGGATATTATTGTTTCCCCCTAAACAGTCTGATTGGCATTGGAGGGAAGTAGAAATTTTTCCATCGCAGCCACTGCGGGGCAGAGAGATGATCTTGCATGCTTCTGAACATCAGGTGGCAGGGGCAAGAATGTACTCAGAAAGAGAGACAATCGGAAAGATCATCCGTTCTACATTTGCCTCTATTATTCTTGATCCGTAATGTTGTACGAAGTATATCGCACGGAGTTGAATATAGGGACCTACGTTGCAAGTTGACCAACTATAAACTATAGTGTTGTCCCCTCGCCGATAGGAAAAGATAAGAGAGAAATAGATCCATCTCATGCATGTTAGACGCGCCCAGCCTTAAGCCATGCTGTCCTTTTACCGCCTCTAATTTTAGGCCAGTTAGGCAGTTAGTTAGTCGATTGGGGGGCAAAAGTAAAAAAAAAAAAAAGACCTGCAGGTTGCCGGGACACGGGCAAAATTTGCCAAGCCGGTCGGAATAGAGTAGAGCGCTTTGCCACTCCAAAAGTGAAAGTGGCCGGATCTATGGCTCGAACCAATTAGCCCATGGCCTTGGTGAAAATTTGGGTCATTGTGAGGTCCAAACAATATGATTCATCTCAAAGATGTGTCATCGAAAAAATTCCCGATCCGAGGATGAATCATCATCGTGCATGCCTACGTGCACGGGTCAGCCCCTGCACCGTGTATATTCTAGTTTAACGTCCATGTTGTAGTGCAGACTGCTGTTCCGATGTGCAGTTTGTGTCAGCAATGAGTCGAAACTTGAGTCTGTAGTTTGCAAGCTTGACTGGAATAGTTTGCGATAAAGATTTTGCCGGGGAGGGTTGCGCCGAGGATCTTTAATGACGTTTTTTTGGGTTTGTTGTTGTTCGGACTTGACTCTGCCGGGATATATTCCTCGACAGCCCAAATAGCAGTGAATTGAAGATATGCAAGTAGTGCATACCATCAGCAGCAATAGAGCCCAATACCAATATAATCTCAATGCAACCACCTAATTTAAGTAAATGGGTAGGTGGATATCGAATTCATGACTTTCCCGTTGCAACTTTCGGCGATCGCTGATTGGCGCGAAAGAGTCGGTGAGCGGCGCCAACGAATGGGCGGTCGTGTTCTGCAGCCAATCAGAACTGTCCCCCACTTGGGGGAAAAAAACGACCGTCCTTCTCTTCTTCTTCCCTTTCTCATAGCACTTCCAACTGATCTACTTCCGATTTCCCTGAACTTATTGAAACCCCTCTCAATAAACTCACTACATACCCACTACATATCGTCAAGAATTCAGCCAAATGGCCTTCGTTGAGCTGTAAATGCCTCGCTGGGGAGCCTGTCCCTGCCGGCTCCCCAGTCCTGCAGCTCCGATCTTCAATTCTACTTGACGATATTTGTTTCTCTTTCGACGCCTCATATACAGGCGTTGGAATTGCCCCCTAGCAAACTCCCAGAAGGAGCACTACAGCGTCCGCAACGGACTGCGGGTGCTTTCGTGGCTACGAAAAAAAAAACCACTTTGGACTCCTCCCCTCCACTCCGCTTCTCCGATCTCCTCCACTCCGTCCCACCTCTCTTCGACTCATCCCCTTAAAACGGATCACCGCTTTGAACCTTACTACAAACATCCTCCCACTCAAGGAAGATCTACCCCTCTTCCTTCATCCCATCATTGGATCCTCCTGGAACGGACCGGATCATTTGAACAACAAGCAAGGACCAAAGAAGTCCACTCCGACAGAATAACCCCTATTCATCTATACGTGTCTTTTACAAAATGCCTCAGAGTGCATACTCTTCCAAGCGGGCCCCTAAGAGCTCCGCCAAAAACGCCCACCCCCGCCCCTCAACCCCCGAGTCCAACATCATGCGGAACCTCGAAATGTCACCGAAGGCCAATCAGTCTCGAAAGTTATCCAATGCTCAGCCATCCGATAGGAAACGGAGAGCGTCATCATCATCGGTCTCAAGTGTTTCTTCAGTCTCGTCCCTCGACGATCTGAGTGACGAGGCAGATGATTCAGAAGAAGATGCAGACGACGAGCAAGAACCAGCAGTTCGGGCCCCGTCTTATGGTCGTCGCCGAGACAATAAGGCGGGGCGCCAACCTACAATCAACAAGAGAAGACGTGTCCTGCAAGACAGCAGTGACAGCAGTGACGACAATGACGGCAATGACTCAGATGATAGCTCAGATGATGTGTATGCCGGTGTAGATTACATCACAGATGCTGAAGATGAAGACCAAGACGTCGAGAAGATGGAAGAAATGATAATCGTGGAGTCTGAGAAAACCCACCGGCCTTTGCCCAGCTCTGGATTTGCTGATGATGGGTGGGCTATCAACTCCTTCGACGATCACATGTTCCTACCAGCTGCATCGTTTTTTGATGAGGAACATCTTTACAGTGCTATGGACACCTTTGGAGAGCCTCAGGTGACTAGCGAAGCCGCTGAGACACCAGTCGCCCGCCGAGTTCACTTCGAGGAGCGATCCGATTCGTCCTCTGATAGTGATTCCCACAGTGACGACGACATACCCGGTGATTTCTTGCAGCAAGACAGCTTGGACCCACAGTTGCGTCGTATGATCGAAAACGACAACGAAAATTACCAGAGAAATACCCGCCGGCAATCGGAAGAAATGTTCGGCGACGCCGACTACGGCCATGGAAGCATCTACCATGTCGAGTCTGAAGGATCCTCCGAGGGCAGTTTGAGTGGTTACGAGAGTATGATACTTGGTCATTCGTATTGCATTTCGGTTTTGCTAACCTGTTTGAAAAGGCGACGATGGTGACACCACAGACGAGGATCTCCCCCCACCAGCAACCATCACCCACCCTCGATCCCTTCTTCGCCGGGATTCGTCCGACTCTTTGGCCCCTGTGGATGAGAAGAGTGACTGTATCCCCCGCCGCCGCGGGCCTATCATGGGAACCTTCGTAGCAGATCCCCACAAGCCAGTAGCCTTGGTCGACTGCACTGGCAAGCATCTCGTCATCATTCCCGCGTATGCCTCTTCTCGCCACGACTGGCTAGACTCCGCTGCCAACAGTATGCCTGGAACTGCCAACACCAGCCCTCGCCAGACTACACTTCACTTGGTTGATGAGAGCGATACGGATGCACTCGCCTCACCCAATCAGATTGATTTCAGCCCAATGCTGGCTTCGAGTGCCAACCTCATGATGACCGCCCTCGGCAACGATCTCACCCCGGGAGGCCAGGTCATGGGACCCCCTGAGGCATTCTACCCTTCTCAGGACTTCACCATCGACAGCTCGTTCGAAGAAGACGAAGAAGATGACCCAGAGTCTGCTCTCAACGTCGATGACTTCATTGACTTTGGCAATGGATCCTCCGATGAAGATGAGGACATGGATAAGCAGTTTGATGACGATGCCATGGTCTCCCCGATGGCCGCTACATTTGGCAAGTCCATGGGCACGCCTACCCCCAGCCGCAAGTCCGAGCCGCAGCCAGCAAACAGCGAAGAGCGCTTCCTCAATCACCTAGACAAAGGTATTGTCACCGCCTTCCGTCGCAACCACAACCGCTACCAGGCGCTCCTCCGCCTCCCCCAGCACCGCGAGTTCATGCCCGCAAACTCTCCCGCGCGCCCTGCCAGTGTCTTCCGGCACGCCAAGAACAACGACCAGCGCACTCCCACCCGCAAGCGCAAATCCAGCAGCATTGCAGGTGGCGAGGCTGTGCGACGCAAGCTGATGGATGCTCAGCAACGTCGCTCTCAGCTCCCCATCCCAGCACCTCTCTGAGGTTTCACGATTGCACGACTTTTGGATTTCCACCAAGATCATATGATAACCACGGCCACAATTTATTCTATCTGTTTCTAGTCGCTGGCAGACTCGATATTAGAGTCTTGTGCCTTTGACCCTGTCGACACCGCGTTGAGCACACAGGCTCTTCGCTATTGTCGTATTGCATCTTGCCACCAACGTGTCGTGGAGACGAGTCTACACTTCTAATGATTGAGTTAGAGCATGTTGCGTTAGCTTGCGAAAGATCGATGTTGGTTCTCAGAACCCAAAAGCGATCCATTTTGATATTTGATTATCTTTCCAGTCGTTTATTCTATTTTTTCTTTTTCTTTTCATCATCATGTCATATCTATTGATTGGCCATTTTTCTCCCTCGCCTGTCGCGGGGGCTGGGGATACCTTTGGATTTCTGGAGTTGAAAACTTGCGGGTTTGCTTTTTAACGAGTGATGGCTGATTAAGTTGCTGTTTACATTTACCTTTACCAATATCAAAAACATTCGAAACTATCACACTCTCTCACTGGTAATCATTAATTATTTAAGTCTCATTCATGTAATCGTGAAGCTCTGACCTCATGATATCCAACCCCCACCATCCCCGGACCCACCTAAACCTTATTCCAGTAGATCTCCCAAGGTCCGCAATTGGCTTCATCATCTCTATCCCATAACATTCCCCTTTCTGTCCTAAGTAGTCTTTGATGTCAAGACTAATGAAGCTACTACATCCACCACTGGCACCGAAGGTGAGTTCGTCTACGATCACAAATTTGGAGAGCCGAGCCTAAGAAGGCGAGAGTCTCATGAAGCCCTGCATTATTCATGGATCTAGAACCTCGATCTGCGCGGTATTACCGACAGTCCTCAGTTTCAGCCGCGACTATCACCTCGACATCATGGATCCCACCGAGCCAATTCTCAACTCTTTCAGTTAGAGCACCAGCCGTAGAATCATCAGACTCATGTTCATCTACCTCCTTATCCCAGCCTTTTGCAATCACAACCCATGAGTGCTGATATATTCCCTTTTCATTTGCCGGAAACCCATCTGACCGAAGCCAGCAAAATATGCCCCGAGTAGGATTACTTGATCTCTGATCTGAGTACAGATCATACTCACAATCCTTCGGTAGAGCGGGGAGATCCACAGAAGTAACCACTCGTTCCGGACAAGAGGCACACATAGAGGCAGGCGCAGACGCAGACGCAGACGCAGACGCAGACGCAGACGCAGACGTATAATGGGAACTTGAAAGCAACGAGGCAAACTGCGCCTCTACCCCCGTGTCCTCAATCCTCGACCCATCCCCAAGCTCCCAATCCCAACCCTCATATTCCAAAACATGACATCCACAACACAAATGATCTCGAAGCAGGATATCCGTATCACATACCTTAGTACTACCAAATGGTTTCCACGGCCAGACAGTCACATACCCATGGTTATAGCCTCCATCGGTGGGCGTCGCAAGAAAAAGCAGCCTACACTCATCCTCGCGCTGGACAGATTCTGCATCTTTATCGTAGATACCGGGTGGCTGTGTGACAAACGTAGTTGTTATCCCCATCCACGCCTCGGCTTGAAGTGAAGGTGCCATCCCCTGCATGCAGTGTCTCAAGTATATGCTACTAATCCCCATGATCGCAGCCCCGAGCCAGAGACTGGCTACGCGTGGCTGGTGTGCTGAAAGGCCGTTGAGAAGACGTGGGATGTTGTTTTCTTTCATAATTGGGTCTATTATTGCGAAGGCTGGGTTCATCCACGCGCTGACGAGATTGCAGGGTATGTCTGGGTTGAAGAATGTGCTTTTTATTGCTGGTAGCGTTGTGAACCACTGCGTGCTGCTTAGGGTCATGTAGTATGGGAGGAGTTTTTCGTGTTCGGAGATTAGAGCGGAGATGGATTGGGGGCTTCTCGGGGTTGAGTGGTGCTCGGGGTTCTTGGAGGATCTTGCGATTGGGAGAGTCGGTAGGTCACGGATGAAGATGTCGCGCGTGAAAAATGATGCTGATAGTGCTGCTGTGCATTGTGCGTAGATACGGTGGTGGTTGCAAAAGCGGGTGAGGTATTTGAAGGCTGTTGTTGATGACGGAGGGCTGTAAGTTGTCAACTGGGGATGGATTTCTGGTTTCACTCGCATTGATATTGCCCCGCCCAATGAAACGGACCATGGCGACACGAATTCTTCAGCCTCGTATTCCACCGAGATTTCCCATGCTGGTGTTCCAGAGAGTACAGCGTTCCACCAGACGATCTCGGCTTCGCTTGCCTCTGGAGGTAAATCAACCTCTATCGCCTCCGCTTGAGCTAACTCCTCGGGCTCTTGGCAGATTTTAGACGAGTACTTCATTGAACATTGATGCGTCTCAGAGCGATCGAGCAATTCTGCCCATTTCGCAGATAAGATGTATGCCCAAGCTAAGAACAAAACGGCGATGTGGTTACCCTCATCATAGCCAGTAATACCACACACACCGGGCCACTCTGACAGGGCCACATTCCTGGAGAGCTCTACCTCTTGGGCTTCTGCAACACCTAGCGGAAGCCTCAAAGGTATGACCTTAGGCGGGGTAATGCAATCCGCACCAGCTCTGGATGTCCGCCATCTCACCTGTCCCTTTATTTCAAGATCACCTCGGCTTTTAGCACAAGCAAATGATAATGCTTTGTCTGCGGGAATCAACCCGTCGCCGAGAAACGCAGGCGTGTCTTTGAGAAGGGATTTGAGGTCGATGCACTCCAACGGCAGGCGGGTATCACTAGTGTTGAAATGGGTTGACCACAGCTGATAGCTCGCGCGGAGTGTGTATTCAAAGGCTTCTTTGCTTGGGCGGAGGGCGTCTTCCATGTTTAATGTATATACTTTGAAAGGTTGTTGCGGGGGAGTGAAGTGGGACTAGAACGTGCGGCTCAGTTCGAGGTTCATGCTGTTCACCGCTAGTTGACGCATCATGTATATTTATTTCATTGCAAGGAACATCTGTGATGAACATTGCTTCTGATTTCTAGTTGGACTTTCAAGTAAGCATCCCATGGTGGAATTTGGGATATAAAGTCTTTAGTGTAAGAGGTCAAGTTATATATTCGAAGGTGTCGCATGGGTTTGTCAAGGATTTTCCCACACAGCTAGGGGATAATCTTTAGTCTATCACGGAGAATCCAGTTAATCAACAGTATCTCTGCCGACCAGGCTATCATATTTCAAGGCAGATATGCTCAATTTTGAAAGGAAGGTTGTACTTTTACAACATCTTCCATGGTTGAGTTACATACAACCTGTGGTGTACATGAGTATCAGTTAAAGAAGCCTATGAGTCTTTGACTATCTAGGCTTGGGTACTAAATGGAAGTAAACGCCACCTTTTCCCTGAAGCCCGCTACTCCGTACGGAGTACTCTGTAGACATTTACAATGATGTTCTACCAACCGGATAGTTAATGGCCTGATACAAGTATACGAAGCTAGGGATCCAGTGGCTACAACAAGTAGAATTGAATATGACTAAAAATAACACCATTGAGTTGCTATCGGCTCGCACTTTACCGTAGATACAGTCATGTAGTGACTGGTTATCTACGGAGGTCTACGGAAGTCCTCCGTACTCCGTATAGCAAGAGGTTCTGATCAGGACTATTGAACGCCCTATGTTTGACCTTTTAACCACATGTTTTGTATAAATTATTGAGGGGGGACATATGTTGTATTGCCCCTGATTAAATATAGGGTCCGGAGTAGCTAGACATAATAGGAAGTCCACACCAGTCTTGGCATCGGACGAGCACTGCATATGGCCAAGAAATCAAAAATTCAGCCTGGGCGCAGACGGTTCTCGTGCACTGAATCGCATATGCATAGTGACATTGAGGTAAATAGATTAATAATATTAAGACCTTGAACAAATCAATATAATTGTCTAGACTCCAGCACCTCCAAGGGGGTACAGCGTAGTATTCCCCATGCGGCGCTAAAAATCTCATTCGTGGATATTTTTAGTTGAGCGTTTCACGTTAACCCAGATTTAAGCCTGCAGACAAAGCCATCGTCCGACGCGCCGAGAGATGGAGAGTATTTACATTTCTGATTTCATTTTGAGAAACTAAAAGAAAAACAAAACAAAATTAGAAGATTAATGCGATGGAACATGGTTGAAAGAAACGGAATCTCGGCACTTGCACTCCGTACACCTCGAAGCCAAAGTCACACAACTGTTCTTTGCGGAGTACTCCGTAGAGACTAAGCTAGGGGTACCTGATTCGGGCTTCGATTGGAGAAGTAATAGGAATGGCATACAGAGTATTGCATGTCAAGAGCCAAGAGGAGGAACGCTAATAAACAGCCCTAAAGCTGTCTAGACAGGTTCGTTGGCGCTCGGCTTCTTTAGTGCGATCCACATAATTCAGGAAAAGGGTGAGACCGAGCGTTCAGGTACCCGATTCGACCCTTCAGGGGGTTGCCCCTGGGAACAAAAGAAAGGGAAAAAAAACAGAAATGAAAAAAAAAAAATCGATTTGGTGAGAGAAGCAGTACCGTTGACCCCAAAATAGTACTCCATACCCTTTCTCTGATTCGTCCACTCCGGCGCTTCGAAGGCGCATGAAAGAGCTTGTATTCGAGGAAAATTATGAAGATCAACAATAAGCACATGGTGTCACGCAGAAAGTGGGAGATGGGCGCCAAAGGTGTTTTTGTTTTTCTCACCGGTCGCATTATTCGAATTAAGAGTTGTATTTGGTATTTTGAATCTGTGACACCGAATCAGAATAGTTGGTTTCGGTTTAAGGGTAGTTCAAGCCACTGAAAGATATGGAGATAAAAGACTGAAGTCAAAGAACTGCACGTGGATTCTGGTACCCCCTGTATTCTCTACCTGGACCCTCTACCCTCTCAATTCTCATATGCAGGTTTCCCTGATCAAGCGCCTAATATGCATGCCCTATTTTTATTTTTACTTGACAATATTCATTGGCTGATAGATTAATGTCGACTCATCTCACAGTCACATCCGATGGATGAACTGATGCTAAATGGGATTGGACCCGGGCAAGCGCCTTGGTCAACGCCCCCAGTCTGCAAGCCCTGACTGGCTCTTCTCCACCTTCTGCAGGTCGTTCCTGCACTAATCGGCGCCGAGCTCTAGATGGATCCTAAGCTCGCACTCTTTTCAGCCACTACCGTTTCATCTGTACCTTCACATACCTGCCGATTGGAGAGAGGTTCGCTTTTCTCTGACGAAATGTCTTACTAGGGTCCTTGACGCCAGGCTATTTTGGGTCAGCAGAGAAATGCTTGCTAGCTGCGGCCAAACTCTTTGTCTGCAGAGGTTCATGGCCCTGCATTGGCCGATTGTTTAAAGACCGCGACCCTTCCCAGATCTGGGACTGTTCTCATTCTCGTCATTGTTTGATTTCCTTTTGGCCTTTTGCCTATCTTGGTTCGTCCCCAACCAAAGACGCTCATTCAGGGATACGCATTTCCTTGTCCCACCATCTTTCGTTTGATATTGGTTCAATTTTATTGAGGCTTTTTTGTTATTGTCGCCCATCAACAATACTAATAGAAATTGCTGGCTTTGCTGCCTATACAATTGTGGCTTATATCGCAATATCTAGTGAGGCCTAGCTTTCTATATCGCAGCCTACCTAGCCCGAACCTTTATATCACTTCATTTTTCTTTCTTTCTTTCTTTCATCCATACTTCTCTCTCTCTTTTTTTTCCCTTCCATTCTATCTTCCTCTCACGTCCCACTTTCCTGTCACTCGTTGCCGACATCCTTCCACTATGAAGGTCACTTCGGCTATTGCGTTTTTCTCTCTTCTGGCCTCTGGCCAGGCCACCGGATCGGTATGCCTCAACCCATGTCTTTTTCTTCTTTGATACAAATTCTAACTTGAATCATCTTAGTACTGGGGCTCCGAGAAATCCTACTCCAGCCCGGGTAGATCGTCTAACAAGTGTAACACCCACCAGAGCAAGGGATTCAGCTGGACTGACCTCGCTGCTGGCTCTTTCTCCGAGTATGGTGGCTTTTCCTTCTCCGGTTTCACTTGTGGCAATGGCTTTGGTTCTAGCCTGGGAAAGCGTGGCGTAAGTGATGCGTGTCTATCTTTCATCTGCAGATACTGACAATGACTACAGACCCAGAAATGTATTTCTGGTACCGTCTCCAAGGGTAGCTCCTCTAGCTCCAGTGCTGTCTCCGGCTCCCGAAGCTCCGGTTCTTCGGCTCCATCCTTCGCGTGCGGCTCAGACGAGAGCGGTTTCTCTGTGACCAACTTCCACGTTGCCACTGAGAAGGATACCGAATTGCACATCATCTACAGCATGCCCGATGGATCGACTTGCAAGAACACCGCTTCCTGCAACTCAGCCGGTACTGTGGTCACCAACGACCAGTGTGGTGGTGCTAAGTCCGTTCACTTCGAGCTGCCCGACGATAGTGAACATGAGAGCTGCGGTTTTGGGATCTACAGCGTTGGCTTTGACTGCACTCCTGGTTCCACAACCACTGCTCCTGGTTCCACGACCACTGCCCCTGTTACCAGAGTTCCAGATGAACAAATATCTGGGTCTGCTACCCCCAGCTCTATCGCTGTGCCTTCGGTCTCTGTACCAGGCTCGGTTGTGGTTCCTCCAGTTACCACCTCGGCGGTTAGCACACCTCTTCGGATGACTACATCGACTGTGTTCACCACAAGCTTGATCACTATCACTAGCTGTGCTCCGACTGTCACTGATTGCCCTGCTGGATCAGGATCAACCACTGTGGTGACTTCCACTATCGCTCTTTCCACCACGGTCTGCCCCGTCACGGAGACTGCTCCTGTCCCGGAGACTTCCCCTGCCGCGGAGACTACTCCTGTCGCTACAAGCTCGTCATCCATCCCTGCCATATCTAGCCAAAGCGGTGTTCTACCTGCCAGTTCATCGGCTGGTGTTCCTCCTTCTAGTGGCACATCTGTTCCCGTATCTTCAGTTTCGGCTTCTTCTCCCGTTTCCACTGCTACGAGCGAGACCCCCGCTGGAACGTCCGCCGCCTCGACCCCGCTCATCACTACTCCCGTCCAGATGACTACCTCAACCGTGTACACCACCAGTGAGGTCACCATCACCAGCTGTGCCCCCGATGTTGTTAGCTGCCCCGCAGATTCGACTACAGTAGTGACTTCGACCATCGCTATCTCGACCACTGTGTGTCCCGTCACCGAGACTACTGCTGTTGCTACAAGCTCAGTATCTGTTCCCGTCGTACCCGGCCCGAGCAGTGTTCTCCCTGGTAGCTCATCTGCTGGTGTTCCTCCTTCCAGTGGTACATCTGTTCCCACTTCTTCGACCTCGGCTTCTATTTCAGCTATTACGAGCGAGACACCTTCTGGAACTTCCGCCGCTTCAACCCCGGCGATTACCTCCCCAGTCCGGATGACTACCTCAACTGTGTATACCACCAGCGAGGTCACTATCACCAGCTGTGCCCCTGATGTGGTGAGCTGCCCAGCAGACTCGACTACAGTAGTGACTTCGACCATCGCTATCTCGACTACTGTATGTCCCGTCACTGAGACAACCCCAGTTGATGTCGGCTCCACACCTGTACCTACCGGAACAAGCCCAACCGGCGTCTTGCCCGTTAGCTCGCCAGCTGGATCATCTACCCCCAGTGGCACTTCCGCTGCTTCAACCCCGGCAATCACCACTCCAGTCCAGATGACCACCTCCACTGTGTACACCACCAGTGAGGTTACCATCACCAGCTGTGCCCCCGATGTTGTCAGCTGCCCAGCGGATTCGACCACGGTTGTGACTTCGACTATCCCTATTTCGACCACTGTGTGTCCCGTCACTGAGACTACCACAGCGGATGTCGGCTCCACACCTGTGCCTACAGGCACAAGCCCAACCGGCGTCTTGCCCGTTAGCTCCCCGGCTAGCTCATCTCCCCCCAGTGACACCTCAGCAGTTTCTACGTCGGTTGGGACCTCCTCGGCTCCTGGCGTGACCTCTGATGTGTCGTCCCCTGCACCTTCGTCTCCTGCTGGCACTACCCCCGCCCCTGGCGAGGCCACCACCACTGTCGTTACTTATGAGACTGTGACCACTTGCCCGGTGACCAACACCGTTACCTCCGGTAGCTCTACTTTCGTGACTACCTCAAGCACCATTTCAACCGTCACTTTGACTACTGTCTCTACTATTTGCACTGAGTGCTCCGCTACCGCTACCGCTACCTCTGTTTCTGGTCAAAGCACAGTTGCTTCCTCTGGTACTCCTGAGGGATCAAGCCCTGTCTCTTCTTCATCTGCAGAGGCTTCCAGTCCCCTCCCCAGCGGCCCCGATGTCACTAGCTTGGTCCCATCCAGCGTGGGCGCTGTTACCACACCCGCGATTCCCCAAGAGTCGACTGCCACGGTTGTAACTTATGTCACCGAGACTACCTCTCCTGTGACTGCCACTATCACTTCTGGATCGTCGACTTTCGTCACTACATCCAGCGCAGTTTCAACTGTGACCTTGACCTCCACTTCTAACCTTCCTAGCTCTGTTGCGGCTGGAAGCACTCCCGCTCCCTCTGAAACCGGCGTCGCCTCTACCACTGCTCCTACGGGCCCCGTTGTCTCCATTATTGGCTCATCTAGCGTCGGCGTGAGCTCTACACCCACTATTCCCGAGGGTGCCACTACCACCGTTGTGACTTACGTGACCGAGACAACCTGTCCTGTGACTGCCACTATCACGTCTGGATCGTCAACTTTCGTCACGACATCCAGCACAGTGTCAACTGTTACCTTGACCTCCACTTCTAATCTTCCTAGCTCTGTCGCTGCCGGAAGCACTCCTGCTCCCTCTGAAACAGGCGTCGCCCCCACCACTGCTCCCACGGGTCCCGCTATCACCAGTGTCGTCGTATCTAGCATTGGTGTCAGCTCTACGTCCACTATTCCCGAGGGTGCTACCACCACCGTTGTGACTTATGTGACCGAGACTACCTGTCCTGTAACCAACACCGTCACTTCTGGTTCTTCCACATTTGTGACCACATCCAACACAATCTCTACAGTGACCCTCACCTCCGTCTCAACTATCTGCACCCAATGCGCCGCTACTGCTACTGCTGCCACCGAGACTCATTCTTATTCGACAGCCAGTAACACCGGGGCAGTCCCCAGCGGTGTCTCCCCTGTATCGAGCCCAGCTCCCTCGGCTCCCTGCCCCAATACCGTGCCCCAGTGCATCAACACTTGGCTCACCCTCGCTCCCAAGTGCACATCCAACAGCGATGCCTCCTGCTTCTGCCCCAACAGCGAGTTCACCAGTAAAGTCATCTCCTGCATTCAAGCCTGGGGCGCCTCCAAGGCAGAGATCCAATCTGCCCTCTCCTACTTCACCGGTATCTGCGCCACCTGGGTCCCCCAGAACCCAGGCATCGTAACCGCCATCCCCTCAACCATCACCCTCATTCCGACAGTCGCTCCTTCCGCACCTTCATCCAGCGTCTCTGGCGCCGGTGTCACAGCCACCGCCGTCATCCCCATCACCTCCGCCCCCACTCCCCCCTGCACTACAATCACCTACTCGACCTACACTGTCACTGTCCCGCAGGTCAGCTTCATCACAAACACCGGCACCAGCTCAGGCGCCGCGCCAACCATCGGTCTGGTCCCAGCTGGTCCCAGCGGCGCCTCCCCAGCACACAGCGGCAGTGTTCCCCGTCCCGCATCGGCGACCTGGTTGACCTCAAGCGGGTACCCGTCCGCCAGTCGAAGCGCTAGTGGAATTACCTCGCCCAGCGCATCCGCATCCCCGGTCTTCAACTCGGCCTCGAGCTTGTCGGTCGCTTCCAGTCTGGTGCTGGTTTCTATCGCTGCTCTCTTCAGCTTGATGATGTAGACAGCAAACTAAACCACGACTCACTCGTGGATTTTCCTTTTCTTATCTCTTGTTACTACAAATATGCACAGTGCGGATTCATTTCGTGTTTTTACTTCGTGCTTGTCTTCGCGGCCCTTGAGTGGTTCGTCCTAGTTCCGAGGTGAACTATTGGCTGGGAATTGACTCTGATCGTCAGTCCTATGGGGACTTCTTTGTATTTTATCTATTCACTCCCTAATTCAACGCGATAGACCTCGCCTTTTTCCTAAGAAATTCTCGCTCGGTTAATTTCCGCTCTAAATAGTTTCCTTCGACTCTTATTATGTAGACTCTTTGACTATAACGATGAAAACTAGTAGTTATGCATTGGATAATGTATGTAATATCGTTCTTCAGAATACCGATTCGACAGTAATTGACATTGATGCGACAACTATCGGTCAGGGCTTTGATATCTAATGCGTGCATCAAATAAATCGATGGTGTCTAAGAAGACACAAAGTCATCGAAAGGGATATATAAGGGATCTCAGTATAAGTAAGGGGTATCTGAAACCCAAGTGAAGATGAGATGTTAGTAGGGATAGACCTGGATAGAATATACAGAGAAATAACCTGGGTTGGTATGATAAATCCAGGATATGTATATAGGATAAAGTAAAAGAGGAGGTCCGAGTTGATTGATCAAGGAAAGAGAATACAAGAGAAAGATTGAAAAGGAGGATGTTTATATAGACAAGGATCTGTGTATTAGCAAACACCACAAACAAAGAATTGTAGACAAGGAAAGAACCTGATATTGCCTTCGTCAAATAGGATTGTCCAGAACTAACACTTCTTAGAAGGACCATTATGTTCAGATTAAGGAAGTCTTTCATATTGCCAGGCATATCAACATTTCGCCGAAGGAGATTGGCGACAATTTACCTAAACACTCAACGACTACTGTATATGAGATTGTGGTTGAAAATCTCTGTTTCATTTTCCATTGTCTATGGAAATTCTGACTACCTAGCTTGTCTTGACATGGAGAGCCTGTTCAACAATCCAGGCATGAACACAGGAGGTTGACCATTTCAATTTTCTTTTGTCATTTTGTCGGATCATTTTCAAGTTTTTTTTTCTTCTCTCGTGTTCAATCCTTGTTTGATGTTCATAAGTATGTTTGGTGTACCCAAATATGAAGAGATTTTGTAAACAAAAACAAATGACGGCCCCTTGTCCCTTCAAAGGATAAAGTCTTTCGTCATAGAATGAAAGCTTGACCTTCTCGCAGGCACCAGAGGTGCTAGTTGTAATCATGTTCATAATGATTAGCGGGCCAGACCCTCGGGGCTTTCAAGCCACTCCATGTA
Organism: Penicillium expansum; assembly: GCF_000769745.1. NCBI lineage: Eukaryota > Fungi > Ascomycota > Eurotiomycetes > Eurotiales > Aspergillaceae > Penicillium > Penicillium expansum. The sequence continues at coordinate 107,106 of NW_015971495.1, read as the reverse complement.
ATCCTTAATCCCCTCCTTGATGCCACGGAAACGCAGCACAGAGCCGGCCCGACGCAGCTTCGAGATATTGGCACAGGTGTAGCTCTGATATTTTCCTTTCAATTCGGTAGGGAAGGGAATAAACTTGATGTATCCCTCTGGATTGCCGAAATGGCTGGCAACTTCGGTAGCGATATCATGGAAGCTACTAGCAATACCAGTGCCGACATTGTAAATCCCACTGATCTCTGGGTGGTCCAGGAACCAACAGTTTAGACGGGCGACGTCCTGAACGTGAACGAAATCGCGCTTCTGCTGTCCCGCCTCGACCCCACCGTATTCCCCAAAGAGCTCAATGGCTTTGAACGACGTGCGTTTTTCGTAAAATTGATAGACGGTGCTGGGGATTGTATCAAGGTTCTGCTCTCCAGGTCCATAGACGTTGAACAGACGGAGTCCCGCAACTTGTGGCGAGCGCATGTCGGTGTTCTTGACGACATACTGATCAAACAGCATCTTTGAGTATCCATAGACATTCAGAGGGGCTTCTTGGAAGTCTCCCTCGACGAAAGAAGTGTTGTTTCCATAAACAGCAGCGGATGAGGCGTAGATGAAGCGAACTCCCTGGTCCTTGCACCAATGGAAGAGCTCCTTGGAGTAGGTGAAGTTGGCGTCGAGCATTTTCTTGCCGTTGGTCTCGGTGATGGAAGAACTTGCGCCATAGTGGAAGATGACGCGGGGTCGATGATGGAAGGTTTTGGTCCGAATCGCTTCACGGAAGGCAGTGGCATCGATATAATCAGCCACTTTGCAGTTGACCAGGTTGCAGAACTTGGATCCATCAGTCATGTCGTCAACAACCACGACATTGGTGACGCCACGGCTGTTCAACTCCTTGACGATGTTCGAACCGACGAAGCCGGCGCCACCGGTGACAACAATCATATTGTAAGATTCAGTTTGAAATGGAAAAGGTGATAATCATGGCTGGGGGGGAAAGGAAGAGGAAGTTCAGAGTAGTGACTGGGGGAATGTCCCCAAAGGAGAAGGAGCGACCAAGTGACATCCATCTGATGTTCAGGTGTTTGCCGGTGAACTGGGGAGAAAGGAAGGCTCAATGGTGTTCTATACATGACATTATAGGCTTTACCTGAAGCCCTTGCCCTATATTCGTATACGCAGTACTCCGTAGAATAAGGCTACATGAGAATAGTAAGAAACACTAAGTAAATTAATTTCACATTAATTTATTATTCAGGTACCTCAAAGCTTGGCTTTGTTTGACATTAATAAATTATAAACAACAACAAAACTTCTTCCTTGTCCCTTCTAGAAAAGTTCGATCTAGAACAAAAACACGGGGAAATATCGGCATCCGATCCCGATGGTAAATATCATGGGCACATCTATGTTGTAGGGGGTACGGCATCTCGCCTTCCAAGGTTGTTAAGTCCACCCGGAGCCACATCATCAATCTATTAGACGACACGCACAATTAAACATTTTCGGCTTTACAGGCCTCATTGGTACGATCTTGCAAAAACAGAGATATCAACCATTCAGAAACGAATGTTTCAATTTCCACAGTGGGCATGTCCACTCATCTCCAAAACGCCATGTGGCACTGCGCTTGGCTCATAAACGGGCTCAAGCCCGATGGAACTCCGATAGTTCAATCTAAAAACTGAAAGCGACCCATCGTTCATATGACCCAACCCGTGCAACTATCAGCCGCGTTAGCCATTCATTAAGTTCCCATCCTCTCAACACTTAGGTATGTTGTAAGCCAAGAATTCCCCCGCCCAAAATTGGTCCAAGGACTACTGCATAATCCTTTCCCGATAGTCTAGATTAGGGCGACAAGAAAATGAGATTGTGGGGGCGAGAAACGGTGGAGGCTGACGGGGGTCGTGCTTCATTCCGGTTCCTGACGGTTCCTTACGGGGGGGCTATCTACAACGGCGCTTGTCAATGCCATTATCGAGCGCCACCTTACGAATCATCTTCGGACAGATCCCGGCCTTTGAAGAAAATATAAATATATTGCCAAATGTTGGAGATAGGTACACGGAGAAATAGGGATCTGTCTCTCCGCAACGGATGCAATAGAGTACATACCCGTATACAACCATGCATATGGATGAATCGAGTTTTAAGCAAAGGGTATACAATTATTGGACTTCTCCTTGCTATTTTACCGCATTTGCCACAATAAGAAGGAATAAAGTACAATAGATCTACTGTAGTGCATATGACAGTCGACATGCGATCATGGCTTATCTCCTTAGTAAAGATAAGCCCAAAGCCCTAGATTGGCTACCAATGAGTTTAAGACATTTCTACTTGTAACAACCTTGGAAGTTACATGTCAATGCCCCTACCTAGGTAATACTCCGTACCCCGTACCTATGTATTCCGTACTTTATGGAAAGTCAACTCTAAACTGGAACTACCTTAAGATTCTCTAAGCTATTGAACATTGCCCTCCTTGCCGTCAAGATAAGCCCCCCACCAGTAACCGTCCATTATTTCTTGGTCCTTTCTACACTGGAAGGTGGAGACATGGACATTGACAGCCGCATTGTCCAGAGTAACATGGTTCATTATATTAAAACTCGGCTCTCCCAGCTATGTTTAATCTGCCAAAGCTTTCTGCAGGTCATGCCAGTATGTCTCAGTTCGAACACACCTCACTATGGTGGCCCGAAGACCGCATCAAATCTACTCTCGACGCAAAATATATCGTCAGTCGTCTGCGACAAGAGAATATCCCCCGTCTCTTTGAACTACCGGACTGGGGCGAAGGGTTGACCAGCGAAACATACATGGAATGGATCCTCACAAAGGCCGGCCGTGTTTTTATGATCCTTGATGCTATCGGCATTCCGGATCGGATTTTCGCGCTAGTCGACGAATCCTGCGACGATGATGATCTACCCGTCGCGGAGCATAGCGTCGATTTACTACACTTATCCCCAGACGGGGAAGATCTCGCCCTCGAGACGAGTTTCTTTCATGCACAATGGCGCTTCCTGGTTCGTGGTATAGCGGAGGGAGACCATGTCGTCTATACTGAAAATGAGGGTGTTCCGGTCGAAGCCGTACGCACCAATACCAGCAGCGGGATACACGGGCGTGATGATACGGTAGACAGGGTAGTCCTCGCCGGCTCAGTCTGTCGAGTCTACATGCGAACGCAAGTGCAAGTCGGCGGCGCACCACATTTCTTCTCATCTGACGAGGTTATCACTGAGATCCGCAATCTGAAAAGACTGTCGCACGAGCATATCGTCTCCGTCTTTGCGTCGTACCTCAAGGACGACAGCGTCTCGGTGCTTTTCACCGGCGCCACAGCAGATCGAAACCTACACAGTTTCTTGACAGACGAACCTATGTCCTTCAAACGACTAGAAAAAGAGCAACGTCGTCAGACCTTGATTACATGGCCCCACTGCCTTGCATCTGCAGTCTGCTGGCTGCATGCACGCGGCCACTCCCACGGCGCCATCCGCCCTTCCAACATCTTCATCGATGCAAACTTCCACATCTGCCTCGGTCAATTTCAAGCACTCGACTCCCTCCTCACCCCACCACATGTCAATGACCTCGAAGCATACAATTACTCCGCCCCAGAGCGCTGGACTCGTCCCGCAGCTCCGATCATCCAACAAAAGCCCGCACAGCCCTCCCAAACTCTCCTCCAATCGGGAGGACGTACAAAGCGCAGACAACGACCAGCGCGTCTAGCTCTAGCCCCATTAAACGAAAGCCCATCTGCATCTCCAGACAACACAAGACCAAACTCAGCGGCCTCAAAAGGGACAGTGGTCCGCCTCGGCCGAACAAGTTCCCCATCACGATTCTCCCTCGCCTTCTCATCCTCCTCTTCATCCTCCGAGGCCTCCTCAGCAGCCTCATCCACCCACACAGACGCAACAGCAACATCACCACAACCAATGAAACAACGCATCTCATCCTTCTGGTCGCGAAGAACAAAGAATACCCCCTCAGCCCCATCAATAATCTCAACATCCACATCCTCCTCCTCAAATACATCAACCTTAACATCCCCAAATCCCCATACCTCCCCTTCATCAACCCTCTTCCCAATCCCACCTTCCTCCCTCCGCCACTCCAAATCCGCACATTCCCTCACATCGTCCTACAAAAGACCCATACCATCTTCCTCCTTTGAACCACCGGCAGATCCCCACAACCCAGCAGACATATTCTCGCTCGCAGCAATAACCCTCGACATCCTCACAGTCCTGCACAAAAGAACCCTCACATCCTTCAGCACGCACCGCAGCGCGCGGAACAGGTCCGCAGGTCGCGGCGGCGGGATAGCAGATGCGTCCTTCCATCTTGCTAAAAATGGCGTGCAGGTTCAATCATGGATTGCGTTATTAGAGGGCGATGCCTTGAAACGTTGTCGACGGGATCGACGCTCCGATCGTGCTTTCTGGGCTGTGCCGAAGATGTTGATTGTTGTTCGTTCCATGCTCGATTTCGAGGGTGGGAATAGACCGCTTGCGAAACGTGTTAGACGGGGTTTTGGGGATGCTATTACCAAAGGACGGGGTGGGGGGGATAAAGATGGGATGGGGGTTTTGCATTGTGTTAAGGAGAAAAGGGAGAAAGAGGAGGAGAAGAAGAAGAAGAAGAAGAAGGAGTGGGGACGGAAGGGGAATGGAGGGTTGGAGGTTATTCGGGAGATGGGGACTGGGAGAAGTGCTCTTTCGAGGAGTGCTGTTTCTCTTGCTTCTTCTGTTCCGTTGGGAGTTTCTGAGGGGTCGATCTGCGGATCGGTTTCGGAGTTCGATTTTGGGTTTGGAGATGCTGGGAGTGAGAGTGAGAGCAACGTTGAGGAGGGGGATTTTGTTGATTTTGATATTGAGGAAGAAGATCTTTCGGAGTTTGAAGAGCCGGAGATACGAGTGGAAAAGGTCTCGCCTCAGCTGTATTTGCCAGAGTTGGATATGAACATTACTGGGATAGAAGGGTTGACGTTTAATAAGTAGACAGAGATGTATGATAATGTCTTGATGGTCCAATGACCGGGTTCTTTCTTTATTCAGCAACTAATAATTCGTTTCTTGTGTACACTTCATGCTTCGTGAAAGACAGACCTGGGATAACATAACCTGTATGCAAACACAGCACGCCGACTCCAATATATGATGCAGTGGCTCGGCTGAACTCGTCTATCCCAAATTCGTGATGCTATCAATACAATGGCTTGAGCCACAATAGTCAACGGTCGAGTAAGAAGAAAACAACGAAATCAAAGCCAGATGGCAACGACGCCCAGTAGACCAGACAGCACCAAGGATCCAACGAGCAGGCGCTCAGTAGCTGGCGAGCCGACGGTCACCGCGGGAGCAGCGCCTTCCTTTGTTGCCGATGCAGAAGAGGATCCGCTTGAATTGACCTTGGTAGCCTTGCTGTTCGTACCGGTCGCTGTGGAATCAGATCCCTTCTTAAAGGTCTGTCCCAAGGTAGGAAGCGGCGAGCTTGGGTCAACTGCCCATCCACCAGAGGTCGAGGCAGGGCACTCGATGGCGGTCAGGCTGGATGCGCTCTTGCGGTAGGCGGAAAGGGCAACTCCGGTCGGGTGCAGAGTAGCCCACTGAGACTTGAGGTTGTTGAAATCAGGCGACACGGGCGTCGGTGTGCCCTTGCGGGTGTAGCCGTCCTCAATGCTGCTCGCGGTCGCAGTCGCCGCGTCGACAGAAGGTCCGTAGCTAATCAAACCATAGTCGTTGGTCTCCTCAATCCACTCGTAGATGATGGATCCAGACCAAGTATCAGACATGTGATCACCAAAGATGGCAGCCTGGTCCTCAAAGGTACGGGGCGAGGGGGTGTTGCAGCCAGTCTCGGAGAAGAAGATAGGGATGGGGTAGTCAGTCGCGTTCTTCTGCAGACTACTGTATCCAGACTGCTCATAGCTGGACGCACCACACCACTCGTAGGCGTTCAGCGAGTAAAAGTCCAAGCGTTCGGATGCATTCTTGGAACAGGCCATGTAATTTTGCAGCATAGGTCTCAGATCGGCGATATCGGCTGCAGAGTAACCAACGGGAATCTTGCGATAGCCCTTCTTATCACGGTAGGCCTTGATGTCGCGAGCAGCTGCCAAGACATAGGGGGCAGCAGCCGAGCCATCGGCCGTGGTAAGTACCTCATTTCCGACCAAGACGCCAGCAGTGTTGTCGAACTTTTGAAATTCATCAAGTACCTCCTTGAAGTGATCAAACTGGGTCTGATTCCAGTGAGGCTCGGTCTGCGATCGTCAGCCGATGATCCACATGAGGAGAAAGTGGACCTACCTGTTCAATCTGGGTATTGAAAGTGTCCAAATCGACGAACAAGTGGATTCCTAGACAACGCTTGAGTATGCGTAATTACCCTAGGAAGTGGAATCAATCATACCAGCATCGGCGAGCGCCGACATACAGCCCTTGTGATCAGCATGAGGATCCACGTGGTACACACGGATCGCATTGGTGCCCAGCTCGGACATCCGGGCGATATCACGCTTACATTGGGCAGTATCGACAAGCGGGTCACTTGGGGTAAGCTGATAAGCAATGCCTACTCGAGTCAGTCTGGCAATATACCTACAGTGTAGGATTTTGAGGTACCCTTGATGTAGAACTGGGTTCCATTCTCGTAGAAGAACTTGGAGCCGACAGCCGAAATGGGCGAGATTGCGCCCACTGTCGTAGCCTGTAGGCCAGCAAGTAGCAATGGCACCGAAAATGCCAGTGATGACAACATGATTAATTCTGTGAGAATAACAGTGAAATAAAGGATGCGATCAAATAGCAATGGCCTGAAGAGAAAAGGAAAAGAAAGTCTCTCAACTCTTAGTGTTGACGCTCTTGCCCGGACAACGAAGGAATCAGGGCAAGTACAAACAAAAAAAAAAAGTTTACAAATTCAACGATTTTAAGGGGAACTTCCAAGGTTAACATGAAATACGTGAAACCTGGAAATAACACGGCAGTTCCTTGATTTGGAACTGTAGCAACCAAATTATCTGCAGGGTGTTTCCAACTAGCGTACTTCATTCCTAGCTTCATTTCCGACATTCCAGATAGTATTTCGTTTAGGTTTGAACTAAGCTTCAAGGTATCAAGGTACCAAGGTGATAACCTTGGAAGGGTATTAGAGTACACAATGTATACAACATATGTTATATGTTGTACTCCATATAACCGAAGTAGTTATGGGCTTAAATATTTGTTGATTATTTGACTGTACCTGGCCCGGTAGCCGTTGGGGCCTAGCCCTAATTCCCCATACAGATATCACACACGGAAACGGAGTATGGAGTACAACATATGGAGTACTCCGTAAGTAAATCTAGATTATGGAGTATTCCATGCATAGATACTTAAGTAGAAGATGTGCAGTTTCTAGTAAATATTCAAAATATTCAAATATTCAAAATTAACAAGTTCTAGGAGTCTGAAAAATCATCCAATATTGTTTGTATTGCCCCCTAACCCGGAAAACACCGAGTTCCACAACACACCTCGCCCCTATACTATAAATACTATCAAATACCACTATTATGTTGTACTCTTACCTTGGGCGGCTTGAGACATGTTTACGATATAAAAGCTATTTATTGTCGCTATTATGACTGTGCCACGATGTCGGACAAGTATTCCCCCCAATCTTAAACCCTGTCAATCACTGCTATTCTGGACTTGACCCTTATATCCACTCTTACTGGACATGGGAAAGATAGTCCTACCTTCAAAACCTGAACTGTAAAACTTAGCAGCTCATCGGCAGGTTATTTGATTTATTTTTATTTTTCTTTTTCTTGCAAAGAAAGTATGTAGTTATCTTCTTTGTTCACGGGGTGCGTTGGGCACATATCAGGCTAGAAAGAAATCAAGGATACGGAGTAGTTTGGACCCCTAATGCATATAACTTTTGAATATCTCACTAGCAGTAACCTAGCAGCGCCAACACGATCCTGGAAAAGTCTTTTTAAATTCCAGACTGCCACGTTACCCCACTGGGCGGCTTTCGGCGGTCACCACAGAGGGCTAGAACGAGGTCCTTGCGAGATAAGGAGGTGAGGTACTATGGCGAATATCTTGATATTGATGGCAGATGGTGGTGTAAAAAGGCCGTATAACATAGGTAGCAGGAATAACGTCGTATATATCTAATATCTATGTAATTGGCGCAGGCATGTTACCTCAAATAAAGATCTATAAACATCCCTAACATCCTTGGATGTGCGACAGTCCAGACTTGTATCCAATCTCCACTCCTCCACTTCATTCCGACATGTCCACCAATTATCGTCACCACACGCAGTGTGTTCGTCAGCTAGTGGATCCCTCCATTGGGATCGTCTGGGCTTTCCATTGGACTTGTCACCAAAAACGGGAGAGTCTGTAAATGACGTTTCCGCAAAGGGGGGGGAGAGCAACACCACCATATAATATCCAGCCCGCATCCGGTCTGAGATTATTTTCACTAATGGACTACTTCAACTCAGCCCTATCCTGTACCTGGTTTTATCGATTTCTCGACATGGTTCTATAATAGCCCCTATACTATTATACCCGATCACACGATCCACAAAAAAAAATACCCGAGATACATACAATTCGACATATCATCCACAATGGCATCTCCGTTCCACATCTCTCGGCACGAACAGGTCGAGCTAGAGCGCAATGAAGCCTTCCGAGTAATGCGCGAACAATTACGTCGCCAAGAATGCGGTATGGAGCGACCGAGTTTCTGCGCAGGCCACCGACACTCCTGCACCTCCACCGAACAAGAAACCTTCCGCCTCCACCGCGACATCATCCACACCCTTCTCGTCCCGCTCTTCCTAATCAACCACCAAGCCGAGCGCATTGCAGCACGCACCCTCCCGAGCCAGAAAGGCGCCGAGCCCGAACGCGCATTCCGCGGTGAAGCCCGCAGCGCCTTCGCCTGGCTGAACTGCATCCTCACCGAAGAACACGACTGGTACCTTACAGCCCGCTGCCCAGCCTGCATCGTCCAGCACGTGCTGCACTCGGAGCCGACCATCCGATTCGTCGCGGTCGCCTCGCAGCTCGCAGGTCCACGTTCCGGATTCCAGTGCTGGCTGAACGCCCTCGAGACCGCCGTCTGCGAAGATCCCTTCTGGGGCGATGCCTTCTGGCCGGATATTGAGGAGCGCGCCTCTCGTCTGACTGACGGCGTGCAAGAGCTCGTTCGCCAGTGCTATGAGCTCAGCGCGACGCTCGACAACCCGGCTCGGGTTAGCCCGTCTCTCGCCAAGACTCCCATGCCTGTCTACGGCAGTCGCTCCGCCTCCTGCACAATCCCCCTGAAGCCATCTAGTTTCGCGCGGAAACAGGTCCGTCTGACGCGGGAGGAGCAGAGATACCGCTCCTCGCTTTTGTGGAATTGCTCGCAGGAGATGACACAGCCGCTGGCCGGCTGCACTACTGCGACCCAGTCGCGGCGCCGGTCGCTGACCTCATGAAGGAGATATGTTGGGCTATGGTGGCGACTCCCACCATATGCATGTTTTTTTCAACTCTCAATCAACCGGTCTCTCAACCAACCGGTTACTTTACACACACCACCGACCGGGACTGTTTCCCAGAATCAGCCCTTCTTTGCCGATTGAAACCATTCGGGGTTCTACAAAGGTATCTACAGACCTTGGGAATCTACGTTGTACAGAGAACCCTATCGGGGATTTCGCGGATGTTTAATTCCCCGATTTCATGGGACACATGGTACTCCCCCAGTGTACCACGCGACCGAGACCAAATTCTCGATATGCAAGGGTCTCCGCGGATCTGGAGTCCGCTGTGATGATGCAATCAGACCCAGACCCGTGGATGATCAAAGTATCCATCTCCTCGGGTCGATGGAGATACTCCAGGGTTAGAATCGGTCGGTCTCTATGGCCGACGGGAATGATGTGATTTGTTGATCATGTCGGATTATAGTGATTATTTTGACAGTATGATAGTAAAATTTAAATCATAATCTACTTTTTTTCTCTTTCCATGGTTCCTATCAAGTAACGCGAATGCATGTAATATCAGTTGACGTGTACTCTTCTATTTGACTCTCGTATATATTAACCATAAAGTAACCGACTCCACATCGCATGTCAAATAAATTTTAAATTGCTACTTTGTATGATCCTGACGGAATACAACATATCTGGCACTCCAGAATTAATCTAATGTCGTGGCAAGACACTTTACGTGAGACGGTGGAGCAAGCCGGAGATGGGAACAGGGAAGTGAACCAGATCGAGGCGCACGGTGGAAATTAAAAACGGTCCCAATGTCGCTCAGACGATCGGGCTAGATCTGAATCTGGATATATGGGGTTGCCTGTCAGAGTGCCACTCAGATTCCAGAATTCTAAGATTCCAGGGTCTTGGGAATGCGAACTTGCTGCGAACTAGACATTGCATAAAACTTAGACTCAAGTATATATATGCTTAGAACTAAGACCTACAATATATAGAGATATACCCCGTATATAGAGAGAGAGAGATATATATATAGGTATATTGTAGCCTGTATGTGGTATGCGTTGGCAACGAGTATATGCCGATGCCCAACCCCTCTCCGGAAACGGAAGGAACTACATTCGTATGCGTATACCTCTCTAAGTACTCAGTACCTCATCCAGGCCCACGCTCCACATGCATTCTATGGTACTGGCGACTTGTGAAACCAAAGGCTTAGGCCGCATTAGGGAGGGGAGGGGGGCCGATATGTAAAACCATAATAGGGTAATCTTATGCTCGAGTCTGGTTCGGGTAATGAGGAATTCATTTAAGTATACTCAGATATATTTCAATAAGATTCAAATCCATTTTTTTTCTAAAGTGTATTCTGGTCTCAACTTGCACCCGAAAATGATCGTCGGCCCCGTGGAGCCAAGACGAAAGCCCATGGGTCGTTCTAGACTGACTTTCATTTTATACACACATTTCACAATTTATGTCCTCCGTAGACTTGTATCATTATAGGTCTATATAATTTAGTATTTTAGTTCTATCAGATTAATTTAAATTTAAATAGTTATACTCCATAGATAAATTATATATCCCTTACATCAAAAAAAAAAAAAGAGAAAAAGAAAAAGAAAAAGAAGGTAAAAAGGTGGAAACCGATGACTACATGACTTGGAAGGTCTAGACTGTCCTGACTTGAAGAGTCTGGCCCCAACCCTTGCCCCAGTGAGTGCCCAGTTAGTACCCGGTACATGGTCTAGTACCCTGCAGCCCATACTATGCTGAAGTACCCAATACCCACTCTGCCCTTCCCGTCAATTTCCATTCGATTCACGCCCTCTTTTGCTTCTTCTTCTTCTCTCATCCCTTCTTCTTTTCCCCTCCAAATATTCAATCATCCCCCCCCCCTCTCAACCTCTTCCTTTAACGTCGGCTCTTCATACCAACTTCCAAATTCCCATCTTACGCTTGGACCCGATCATCATCTTTCGATCATCTTCCGATCATCTTCCGACCATCTGTTGTGACGGATGATTCATGACGGCTGTCATCTCTTTCCGTCAGTTGGATAAAACAGACTGGATGACATCCTCATGCAGTGGACAGTACTGGCCTGTCACTCACACTCCTGACGATCACACCATGCATGTCCCACCAACAGTGAAACTTGACACCAGAGACCATCTCCCCCAGAACTCAGATACACAGGAAACCATCAACCCCGCTAGGATTCGCCGACGGGCTTCGCAAGGATCCCTCCGAACCAGACCGTCCCCGGTATCCCGCTTTCTCTCCAAGAGCAGCGTTGCCGTGAACTTCCCATCGTGGGATCAACGTGCCTCGCCCGGTTCGCCTGGTTCGCCTGGTTCGCCCTACCGTATAGAGTCTCGGACTCGGTCGGTCGATTCTCGTCTTCGTCTTTCAACCACTGTGTCTCGCGGGCCGAGGCCTTTGGCTGCTTCCCCGTCTTGGAACTCTCATTATCAGTCCGAATACCCCGCCACATTACCCCCCACGCCGCCAGAGGAGGACATCCACGTTGCGTGGAACCCAAAGTCCGAGATGATGTTGTTCGACACACACTCCCACCCGGGATCCATGGCTATGATGGATGACACTCCGAGTGTGGAAAATTCCTCTGCGACCGGTGCTTCGGATACACTCAGCAGCCCATCCGATGGGCTTTCTCATAGGTCCTCCAGCTCTGGAGGCAGCCCTGGGCCCCACGATGACATGGATTGCCAGCAGGACATTGGCTCATGGCTGGATCATGGAATCGACTTGACTGGTAAGCTTTCCACACATCCGTGCTCCCAGGCCAATTACTAACCCTTTCCAGCTTCATCACTTGCCCTCTGCAAGACACGAAGCGAGGCCGTCAAAATCGTTTCCCAGACCCTCCCATATCCCAGAACATCCGATCAGGCGGCATCCGTACCAAAAACAGACAGTGTTTTTTCCTCCATCGTGCAGGCCGTCCACAACCACTTGCAACCTGGCCAGTCACCCTATATCAATGTCACCCACGCAGTACCGGAGCAATTCAGCCTCTCGAATTTGCCTCACTCTCCTCCCAGCACTCCTCGTTCTCCGACTGCTGCCGAGGATTACTTTAACGCGACGGTTTTTTCCAGTGCAGCAGTTGTAGGTGCTTACCATGACTACCGTGGACCTCTCCAACGGCAAATGTCCCACGCCCCGATGCCTATTGTCCCTCCTCGCAGCGTCCACATCTCGGTGCTCGAGCGCTATCTCCCCCCAACCTCCGCTCAAGAGTACCGTGATCTGTTTTGCCGTACTCGTCCATCTTTCCTCGTTGATCGTATGAGCGAGCTATCGCCTAATGGCGGCTCTCTCCTCTTTGTATACCCGACCAAGAAAGGTGCATCCACCTTCAAGTCCCAGTACCTGGGCCCCATCCTCGACCCACTTCTCCGACAACTCGTTGTGGTGAATGAGTTGTCCGCAGACGTGGGCCGCTACCTCGGCAAGCTCTCCTCCGTCTCCCAAATGGACGACTTCGCCACCATGAAGGCGAACATCGTGGCACTCTGCGAATCCTTGAGCGACAACGATTCCTCCTCCCGATTCCACGTGGCCGATGCAGGCCGCGGAGACACCCACCTCGACCGCAGCCTCTGGGCCGAATGGTTCATCCACCAGGAGAAAGCCCGCATGAAGGAAGTCCTCAGTCTGTACTGGCAAAACGGCCGTCGCTCATCTAAGAGCGCAAGCTCCGGAGGCTCCGGCATGATGGGCAACAAGGAAGTCACATCTTCCGGTCTCCTGAGTGAAATCTGCGATGGCATCCGCAAGCGGCGCTATTGCGAAGACAATGAGCCTCGCGATGGTATCGAGCTTGGTGTCTTTGTGATTCGTCGAACGAATTAGATCATTGCAGCATTGCTAGATCTCTTTTTTTCTTGCTCTTCCTTGCTCTCCCTCGCTCTTCGAATCCTCACCCCCTTTTAATTCTTCCACCACCCCCTCTTCCGCAATAGCATATTTTAACAAACGGCCTTGACAAAAGATGACATGGGACCCATGGAGGTGTCCCCGGTGTTGGATATCGATTTTCCAGTGCGAAAGTAATTTTCGCACTTTGCATGACTCGCTTGGGGTTTCTATTCCCCGCGTGAACATTTTGAATGAACTATGAATACCCCGGTTGTTGGCGATTCGGGTTTTATGGATTTTTTTGGTCTGTCTTGATGATGGATATAGATATACACGATTTTAGTGGGAATATATCTGCTTTTAACAATATCTTTTCTTTTTCTACAATATTGGATATCACTGGACTAGGTATATGTTGTGGTCACGCTTATGGCTCCGTCAGGCTCTCGTTAGGCATCACCGAAATGTACACCTGGGCATAGGGTCAGCACTCACCTTACCACTTTGGTCTGTACTTTGGTCTGTGGTTTTATTGTAGATGATTGGTCATCTACGTTAGTTATAGGGTGCTAATGCATTGAATCAGCACTTCTAGTCGCACATTGTAGTATACGGAAGCCGTTTGGCAGAGATTGTACTTTTTACCACATATAATATTTTGAGGCTCATTGTTCTAAATAGGCATTTATTAGCACCTACAATGACAAAAGGTATTCTAGAAGAATCTCAAATGAGTGTCCGTTATTCCATCTACGTCACTAAGCATGGAGGCTGTTAGATCCTACAACATAGGGACTACAGAGCTACTATACACTACTACTTGATCTAGCGTCATAACTCGATATAGAGTAATCATTTTGAATTTTTCTGCTGTACTAATAGCTTACATAGCTGTGATATATACAGCTGTGATCTAAATTGTACAAGTGACAGCTATCCGTGTCAAGTATATAGCTTAACATAGCTGTGGTCTGAATTGCAAGGAACACCAATTGAAGACAATGTATGTCAATTCATTGTATTTGTCCTTTTACTTCTTCCACACAGTTTCTCTCAATTAGAATTAGAATCAGAAAGTCCATTTCCTTTTCACCTCGTCTCCTTCACCACACTGCCTATTCTTCTCGGGGCGGCCAAACATTCTGCCGTCCATATTCGACCGTGACCCACCCCTCTCATCTCATCTTCCTCTAATCACCAACTTAATGCAATCTACCACCATTTCTCGCCCACCCTCGCCACATACAATGTCCTACCCAAACCCTCCGCCCCTCAGCCCTGGCGGCGGGGTTGGCGGTGCACCTTCGAAACGCGACAAGCGGCGCACTGCGCTCCAGGAACGGCTCCAGGAACTGACGGGTCAGTTCAGCAATAACCGGGACATCCAGTTTCGTCAGCAGTTGCACGCACTCCAGTGTGATATGACCCTGATCAACAATGCTGATCCCTACGTGACTGGACCGCTCCCGGACTCTGCAGAGAGCATTGCTGCGCTGATTGAGGAGACTGTTGGTGGCGGCAGCAAGTTTGCGAAAGAAATGGCTGGCCTCGCTGGATCCTGGTATTCCAGGTTTGTGCAGCAGGTTAATGAGATTAAGGAGAAGAGGGATGCAGAATTGGTCATGGCTATGGTGAGTTTCCGGGTTTTCTCATCTATAAGGAGTTTTCCCTAATCAGTGACTTTTTTTTCTTGTATAGAACAACTACAACAATGTCATGGAGAGACAACAGCGGGACCGTGACTTCCGTACTTACTTCGCACAAGAAGAATTCCGTCATTTGTCTTCCACCCTTCGAGAGCGATTGGTGCAGAATATCTCCGGCAAGCGCGCCCGTCTGATGCGTGAAAAGGAGCAGCTTGACATCGCCGACACCAACGCTTTACTCCTTCACCCCAACCAGTTCAGCATCACAAACCCTGCCAGCCCTGGTGGCATCCACAGCAACCGAAAGACTACTCGGCACACCCGTCACCGCGTTGATCTCGACGAGCTGGGCAATGGCTTCATGCCGGAGTTGAACAAGCGCAAGCGGAAGGCTCCAGAGGAGGAGACTGGGTCGCCTGCGCGGGACGCGGGCGATGCTACCCCCGCTAAGCGCAACAAGGCTGAGGTCACAAAGGAGCAGGTGGCACCTACCTACTCGATCCACTCCCTCTTCACCGACAAGGAGCTCAATGCACACGCAAATCAGGCACACCTGGCAGCTGTCCACTTCTTCTCTACCTCCAGGCGCCCAGACCACGGATCTGGCGCGGTAACAAACGGTAACAATACCGACGCCGAGGATACCCCCGAGGGCACAGGCCACGAAGATAACGGCACTCCGAGTGCAGCCGACATGATGCGCACCGCCAGCCACAACTTCCACGCCACCAGATCTACCCGCACCACCGCCGCGCACAGCGCTCTGAGCGCCCTAGCCGACCTGGCCGATAAGCCCGCCACCCGCCCAATCCTCCCCTACCACGTTCTCTCCAACCACCATGCGCGACCCAACGGCAACGCACCCCCATTGACCTCCCTAATGAACGAGGAAGTCGACGATGATTGCGCTCGCATCGGCCGTCTCGCTGGCAAACCACCAAATTGGATCGACGCATCTCTAGTCGAACTCGTCGCTGCACCTCTTCCTACTTCCGCAGAACCGATCGACGGCCACCCAGCCGATCCCGCTGTCTTCAGCCAGCTGCACCCGGATTTCTCACCTGCAATGGGTATCGACTGGACTCCTACCGTCCACCACCCTGGCTTCGAGATGTTCCAGCCTGCTGCCATGGAGCGCGAGCGCAGTCGAAAGCGGACCCGCAATCACTAGGGATATGCACATGAAGTTTCGGATGTACGTTAAGATGGGTTGGGATGGTGTTTACCGCTGGACGCGGTTACGGATTACCCTTTATCATTGATCATATTAGCTATGTTGTGAGGGATGGACCTCGGAGGTGTTTGGGATTTCAATTTATATTTTCTTCATGTTTATTCTCTTCTTTTTCTTTGAAGACTAATGTTTGCCCTGACCTGTCTGGCGTTGTTGGGCAACACACACACATAGTACTTTTGTTTCGAAGGTTCATGCTTGCCCCTATGTTGGGTAGTACAATTTACGTGGATACCTTGTTCCTCCTTCTGTAACCTCCAATAGTCTTAGGTGATTACCAACCTGTATATTATAGCCTCGGCTCGGGGGTACCTATCTCCCTACCTGGTCAGCACGACATAGTCAACATTACAGGCCAATGTCATTCGAGAAATGGACATCTACAGTTTACCCAGATGACAAATGCATGGGCTCAGAGACGCCCTTTCATCAGAGGTGGTTTTATTAATCTGGCATGTATGATGATTTATGAACATCAGGTATAATTCAGTCTTGGGTGATATTCTCGAGTTTGTAGAAGTTTGTAGATCTTGATGTAGTTGGATGTTGATATCAACTTAGGGCTAGCATCAATATCATCATCATGACCAAAACGGAACTCATCACCGAGTATAGTATCACCAAGTAGATCCTCAATATACTTCTAAACCCACAGCAAAAACAATATCCCAAGCATTAAAGCACCCACCCCACCATCCTCATGCTCCGGCGCGCCCTCGCCATCCACCCTCCCATCCCCAAACCACCACTAATGACCTCTCCACCCCGACCAAAAGCCGAATCCCCCAAACCACTCTTCAGCGGCAACATAAAACCAACCCTAAAAACCTTCACCAAAGAAGCCGCAGCACCATCGGCACACAGTCGCATCCTCCCCGCCATAAAACACGACCATCTAGAACTCGAATCCCACAGCAACAAAATCCTCTCCTCAGCAGACCCAGACGAACAAACCCGCTTCCAAAACCAATTCACCTGGGAACTAGCCCGTCACCTCATCGGCGAGGAACTAGTCGTCTACCCCGCGCTCATCGACTCTCTCCCGGACGGGCAGGGAATAGCAGATAAAAACAGACTCGAGCATCGGGGTGTGAAGCATCAGTTGAAGGCGTTCCAGGGGCTTTCATCTACGGATCCGAGATTCGTGCCTACGCTTAAGGGGCTCATGCGCGATTTGGGCATTCATGCTAGACACGAGGAGGATGTGGATTTACCTAGGCTTGAGGAGTTGTTGTCTAAAGAGGAGAGTGTGGAGTTAACTAAGTCGTTGGATCGGGTTAAGATCTTTGTTCCGTCAAGATCGCATCCGCTTGCGCCTACGGAGCCGTTCTTTGAGACTGCTGTTGGGCTTTTGACGGCGCCGATTGATTTCCTGGCGGATTTGTTTCGGAAGTGGCCTGATGGGAAGGAGAAGAAGTGGTAGTGGGCTCGTAGGGGAGGGTATGGTTAATGGTTAATGGTTATATGATATGAAGTTAGATACAAGTCTACTCTATCCATTCAGCTATTAATTAGAATACTTTACTCCGTAAGCTAAATGAACAATCCAAATTAACATCGACTATCTTTTCAATCCTAACACCCGACAGCCACCCTCGTCACCTTATCATCCCTCTACAGCCAAAACCGCCGATCCAGCGCCCAACCGCTGCCCCGTATAGCCATAGCGCTGCAAGCGACGCAACCTCCCCAATCGATTCGCAGTATCGATTGCAGACTGCTGCACCTCATCATCACCTGACGAAGATCGTCGCCTCTTCCACGCCTTACGGAACTGGTGCTGTTCATCATCCTGCTGTCTGTGCCGCATCGACAGGAAACCAGCATGTGCTTCCTTTTCTTCGCTGAGGGCCTGGACCTGCACCGCCAGCGAATTAGTTTCTTGATTCGTTATACTTCTCCGGATCAAATTCGGAACATGTGATAATGAGCTCGACTGCATCGAACAATACAATGGTAGGGCAAAACAATACAGCAAGAAAAAAGAAAGAAAAAAAATAGTTGCCACTTACATACGATAACCAAACCTCCTGCTCAGAACTCCACGCCTTCTGACACCTCCCTAACTGTCTCTGTGCATTCACAAGCTCCCTCTCCTGCTCGACCGTCCACCGATCCCGACTACGGATAATACTCGCCCAACTGACAGCGCGAGCGAGCTGGGCCCGCGTCGGACGCGTCTGGCTGGAATAGTGCACCCGGTCCTCGGAAGTTGGATCCGCCACTGGATGCGGAATATCTTCCGGCGCAGATGATGCTGATTGGGGGGTTGGTGTGTTGTGGTTTGCGTTGGTGTTCACCGCTACCTGCACGGGTCCGTGGACGTCACGGTGCATAACGATAGGTTCATTGTTCTGGACTTGGGAGATGATGTCGGGGTCTGACATGATGGGATTCTTTTCGCTGAGATGGATTTCCAGGTCCGGGGATTTGCCTTTTAGACTTGTTCGGCGCTTCCAGGGGAGGGTGAGGGGTGGGAGGGCTCGATGGACGATTGTGAAGACTGACATCGTTGGGAATCGAAGGTTCACATAAACTATATGTATGGAAAAGGGATAGAAGAGATGATCGAAGTATAGAAGTTGGTTATACTTGTTCTCTTTGTCTTTGGGAATGATGTTCTTCTCGTATTGCTACCAGCCCTTGCTTTTTATAAATGTTCCGGTTCGCCTCCCATGTGGTACCTTCACGATCTAGCCAGACCAGACCGATACCCAAGGACGAAAACGCGTGCAGGGACACCTCGCAGGCACCTCGCACAGTGGTGGGGAATGCGAGGCTCTCCGGCTTCTGCTTGGCTGCCCACGCGAGAAGTATACGATCGTGCAGGAGGTGCGGGTTGGCCTAGTTGGTCTAGATGGTGGAGGGCTGCAGGTTTGGTCGGGACTTCAATGTAGATTGTGTTTGCTTCTGAGACGGGTTTGACAGTTTGAGGGCTTGGTTGTACAGTCGTTTCATTAGGACGAGACAAATGCGGGTTTGCTTTGACGTTTGACCTTCCTGGTGTAATGAGTTGAACTGAGTTGCGTTCTGGATTGAACTCAGTTCAACTCATTGATGTGTCTGTCCCTACTCTGTCGGATACTCGGGGAAATAAGGGATCTTGATGCATGAAGCCTCCGTAGTTGGCTGGATACATATGTGAGAGATGCGATATACACAGGGTGTTCGCAGTTGAAGTCAGGGATCCCCTTCCGGGATTTAGTACTTTGGTCACTTCGAAAACTTGGAAGTTGTAGTATACAGTACCTCATTAATGTCCAAATGATGAGGCTAGAGACTAGAGAGGCCTAAACTAATCACAGACACAATAAACCCCCCAAAACAGCCCAATGCTGCACACAAGCCTAACCAATAACCGTGAGGGAATCATAACCAGAACAAGCGCAGACGCATTCCAAACAAAACCATGACGCCAGGTGCTCATCGGATATCCAAAAAAAGTACATAATATAAAAAGAGTTGGCCGAAAAAGAAATAGACGTTCATCGCCATGTATCCACAGAAGTACCCCGGTTGGCCTTGGCCTTCCTTTCCTCTCGGATCTGCTCGCCAATAATGATGCTGATGAGTCTACGATGCAGGTCAGCTTCTGTCCAATCGATCTGTCCGCCACCACCATATTGGATATCGGCCCGAGCAAGGTCTTGGGCAAAGCGATCAATGATGGCAAATTGGATCTCGGTGATGGGCACCCCGTGATGACCATCGGAGGTCCATATCCAATCACCGATGATGGCAGCCCGCCCTGGAGCATCGTAGTATTCAAAGTGCTCAGGATATCGCTTGGCAACTCGGTAGATACGACGAAGCGCGGCGTAATGCTCGTCGGAAAAGTATCCGAAGACAGCAAGCGGTCGTGGCCCTGGAGACGCCCCATCCTGGTGGTTCACTGGCTCTGCCTCTTTGTTCTCTAGGAGATCTTGAGAGATACTCCGCTCAGAAACTGGCACCTCCTCTTCTTCTAGAAGTTCTCGAGAAGCACTTCTATCGTGTATCGGGTCCTCCTCTTCTTCCATTGTAGGAAGAGGGTTTTGCTGGGTCCGGGGAGACTGAGATCGTGACGGCTGTCTCCAATGACTTGCGGGTGATTGACTCGCTTGCTTTGAGAGAGGCTCATCCTGGAGATGTCCATCGAGCTCTTTTGCAGATTCAATGCTGGCCATTTCCTCTTCATCCTCGAAGTCAGATGCTTCCTCTGGAATAGTACTAACACTTGAGCTTCGGTCACGTGTAGGGGCTTTCAGCCATTGTGGGGTGAAACTGGTTATTTTGCTGAACCAGGATGACCCTGGCTCCTCCCTATTGAGCTGATGAGGTTGTGGGGTGGAGGTAGAATCCACGTTGACAGATTCCGATTGGCTGAGAGCAGCATTAAGAACGCTTTTGGTCTTATAGTCTTCTTCCAATGGTTCCTGCATAGGCGGGCTTCTTTGCACACTCTTTGGGGATTTCTTCTTATCAAGGAACGCGATTTGTGGACCGGGAACATCAGGACTAGACTGGGAGAGAGGTTGTAAACGAACACGCGCTGGGGTGCGCGCTACCGGGTCCTTCATGGGAGAGATATTGGTGAATTGTTTATGTGTCCCCAATGGGCGAGTCAGCACACTCCGAGGAGTACTCGTTCCATTGTAGTACCGTGCACGGTTTGGTGTATCCTCTTCTGCAAGCAAAGCAGACAAATCAACCTTTTGTTCACGCAGCTCGCGAACTTTGGACGGTCCGAAGCGCGCTACATAATCATGCTCCGAAGTAGCGTAAGGAGATGAGCTCAGGTAGTCTTGACCTGCGGAAATTGGAGCAAGGTTGCCTAAAGGACGTGCAAGCGGCTGCAGGTGAGATTGCACACCATCATCCTCCGAATGTTGTGAAATGTGGCTGTGGTCGTTGGCTTCGAGTTGCCAAATGTCATCATAACCATCATCCTCATCATCCACGGGTTCGGGCTCGGGTTCAACGTGTTGGGGCACATGTGGCGCTGGCTCTGGCATGGGTCCGGGCGAGGAATAATTGGGCTGTTCCTCATCTCCATATCCGGTCTCAGATTGAAATTGTTGTCCATGTTCAAATCTGATATCGCCATCATTTTCCGCCGCATCCTTATCGCTATCAATATAAACGACCGACCGTGAGTTTGAAGCCATTTGAGCCTGTCGGCTGACTGCTTCTCGTTCAAGCTGCCATTGTGCCTCCCGCTGTGCCTTTTGGTGGGACATCGGGCTTTGCTGCATGGATTTGCTGAACTTAGGTGATGGTTGGGCGTATTCTGCGTGCTTCTCGATTCGATATTCAAAGGGCTGATCGTGCTCCTGCTCTTCCAATTCTTCATCATTCAGGTCGTTATAATGACGTGCTTCCTTTTCTTCCTGTTCCTGCTCAAGACGTTCCTCCTCGAGACGAGATGCTGCATGATCTGCTGCTATAGCCGCAGCCTCATCTTCCTCGGCGAGCATTCGACGCATAGCAAGCTCCTGCCCTAGCCCCATAGCCGCTCGGAGTTCTCGCTGCGTTTCGGCGCTGAAAGTGCTGAAAACACCCTCCAACCGACGTCGTTTGTGACGAGCATTACTCTTGCCTGACCACTCGTCTTCTTGGGGCCGAAAGGGACCTTGCAGGGCCAAGCTAAGGCGAACAAGTTTAGCCAGACTAGTGAATGTCCTCTTCTTTGGAACAATTGTTGATTTAGATGGAGACGATGCGGCGGGGAGTTCAGGGTAGGTGATCTCATTCACATAGTTAACAGATTGCCGCTCAGTCTCATGTACATTGTGCTTCTCCGGCACATGGGTGCTTGTATTTTCGTGTAACCCAGGACCCAGGGCAGAAGTGGTTGGACTGGATGACTTTTGAGCACGAGAATCACCTCGGAGATCTTCGATCGTCCCGGGAAGTTTGCGTCTCAACCGTTCCCCGACTTCCTTTGGTTTGGGACCGCCGTTCGTCACAGCGCTGGAGCCGAATCCATGCTGCTTGGCTGATGGGAGTGTATCAAGGGAAATCATAGTGAATCCTTCACTCTCCATGATAGTGTCGAATTCGTCGTACTCGTCCGCGGGATCTTCAACAGGATCAGTTCCAGCATGGTGGGTCTCTGTCCTTGGGGGGTGATCCACGTCGGCTTGTTGGGGTTGATTTTCTTCATCGGCCAGCGAAGAAGTGGGGGTCGGAGTCGGATATGTGCGCGATTGTGGGCTAGCGGTATTGTGAGAAGAGGCCCTTGATGACAATATTGCTCTCTCGCGTGTAGGCGATGGCATTTTAGAAGGGGTAGAGTGGATGTTTTCATCATCTAAAAAGTGATGTTCCGTAGCTCCGATAACAGGCGTCTCCAAGCTCGTTCGGCCATACTCACGGCGAAGATTGCCCATATCTTCTGTGATGGGCTCTGTTGGGTCAGGAAGCTCTGCAATTGACATGTCTGAGTTCCCCCAAGAGTCATCTTCGGAGTCCGCATCCCCCACGAGATTCAAGGGACTGGCGTGCGCATTGCTCCCAGCGAAAGAGTCTGTCGGACTGAATCGTTGTTGTTCTAGGCCAGCGTCGCTGATGAGGGCATCCATAGGGCTGGAATATTGGCGGCCTAGACCAGCTTCACTAGCTGTAGTATCCATCGGACTGTATTCATGTTGGTCTCGAGTAGGTTCATTGAGCATGGTGTCCATAGGACTGAATTGCTGGGATTGGCGGGAATCACTATTGGGAATGATATCCATCGGACTAAAGGGATGTTCATATTCGACAGTCGGCGTTGGCAGATCATCCAGCAGCTGGAAATCCTGTGGTTTGGGTTTGGGCGTGCCCCGTGGCCGGCCTCTTTTGCGTGGTTGAGAGTGATCAATTCGTAGGCCAGGAGTACTCCCCGGCCCAGGTGTATGTCCCGGCCCAGGTGTATGTCCAGGGCGAGGGGTCTGCCCAGCGTCCCCGAGGAACGGGGACAAAGTCATGTCAGACTTTCGTGGACGCCCTCGCCGCCTTAGGGGCGTCTTCTCCTTCAATGGGCTCCTCTCGTCCTTTAGGGGTATCATTGTTGTCGTGGTCGAGGGTTTTAATCGTTTGCGCGACGGGCTACTCCGGTTCTCGTCATCTTCGTCTTGCGTCGCTTCGAGCGTGAGTCGGATGCGCCACGGGCTGACATTCCCCTCCTGAAACTTCTCCGGAGAGAGTGACCTCTGCCGACCACCATTCAACTTCATTGTCGGCGACCCGGGCAGTATGACATCGTTGAACTGAATCGAATGCGCGCTTTTTGCGGGACTGAGACTGACGCGCGGTCGCGGCCGAGGTCGCTTGGCCGGAGTTCGCGATTTCGCTACTATGGGAGACATCCAGCTTTGGCGCCCCGTGAAGGGTTTAATCGGCGAGGAGATCAAGTACTGGGCATCGCCTGGAGGACCCAGGATATCGGGGGAGGAGCTCAGGCTGCGCGACGAGGCCGACATGGCGGACTCATGTGATTGAATCTCGGGAGGCACGCGTGCCACCGAAGGGGTGGAAGAGCGTACGATCAGGAATGCGACGACAACGAAAAAGTGCGGTCAGTGTCGTAACTATTCACAGGACTTAACGACACAGAAATAAGAGAGAAAACGCGGGGCAACCATAAACAAGTCTCCCGATGCGGTACGAAAGAGCGGTCCTCGAGGTGGTTAGGTAATCAGCCCCCAAACAAACACCAAGTCTATTATTGGACACGATCTTCTCTTTCTTCCCCCTTTGTATCTTGAAACATATGTGGAGATGTGACAAGGGTAATATTTTTTTGGCTTGCCATCAGCTCAATTCTCTACAAATCTCCATCGACGTCATCCACACTGGGCACTTGCATCAACGTCACACCGCAAGCTTCAACTACTAGGTGCACGCACTCCATGGCCGTTTGCACATCTTCCTTGGAGATCCCCAACCGCCTTGTTCCTCGGATATGCCAGTAGATCATCCGCGGCATGTCTTGACCCATGAGAGCCGGCGAAACTACCATCTCTGTATCAACGTTATCCAAAACCTGGCGGTCGGACAAGAGTAACCCATAGGTGATATCAGCAAGCCAAAAGCCAAAGTCTGGATGCTGTTCGAATAACCCAATGAGTGAACTGGTTTTGTGCGCATATACTGATTTTAACCAATCCATGCCGCGCGCATGATTTGCGTCGTCGCACTGCCAGCCTTCTCGGGTGAAGGAACATTCCCCATCTTCCTCGGACATGACTTTGGTGATACCGAGGAGTGCCTCTGTGGGTTTGGG
Organism: Penicillium expansum; assembly: GCF_000769745.1. Classification (NCBI taxonomy): domain Eukaryota; kingdom Fungi; phylum Ascomycota; class Eurotiomycetes; order Eurotiales; family Aspergillaceae; genus Penicillium; species Penicillium expansum. Next base: position 82,585 of record NW_015971495.1, on the reverse strand, counting down.
CCGAGAAGAGCAATGTCCTTGAATAGCGTCTCGCGCATGCGACGAATCAGCTTCCAGCGTGCAGTAGTAGTTGAATGCGCATGTTGGCTTGTCAGATACAGGTACAGCTGGCCACAAAGGTGTGATTCTGATATCGTCGCAAGCGCGCTTAATGTTGTCAGATACCACTTTTCACTGGCGATATTGGAGGCTTCGAATTTGCTTTCAATCATGGCAAAGAGCTTAAACCAACGCGGCTCTATAGTTGGTTTGTCGATATCGGATGTGTTCATAGTTTGAGTCCAACCGAGTTTACCGTGTATCTTCTAAAATGGACAAGTCCTTGATATCTGAATTCATACAAAGGACTCTAAGCCCTCGGGCGATGACGCAGGGCTGAGACCGTACGGTGGCAACCGACGGATTTCAGGTCCTTAAATGCTGTGCAATCCGTGGTTCACACAAGTAATCCTAGGTTTAGTTTTTTTCGGTGTTCTTGTATAGAAGAGACTACCTTGACAAGTCCTCTGACACTCGTCTCGAGAGGATAGCTCACTGCTAGTCACAAGCTGTTATCCGCATTTGTCTCGATGGATTGGATGTGGTTGATCCGTATTCAACTCCCTGATTATACAAAGAAAAGACATCTGGAAATACGATCTGAAAAGCATCTGAAAAGAACAAGCAAAGACACGTTGATAAATTCTTACATAAAGCACCTGCACTTATTCGCGTGTCAAAAATCCATCCTGTTGACCCACGACGACGTGTGGATAAGTGTTCTGGCTCCCGATGATGCAGTGATCCTGCAATATTTGGGGCCACTCACCACCCTATTGTTCCTTCCCCTTTAAACCTTCCATAGTTACCAGTTACCTCTATTGTTTGTATCCTATTCCTCGCATCTATTTGTAGTACTTTCTATTCTCCTCCTCTACCTTCGTCTATCTTTATACTTTCTTCTATATTTGAGCCCAATCTAGAATAAAAATCCTGATTAGAAACCTGCTGCTTACACTAATGCGATTGCAACCGGCGGCAAGAAGTATGACATCAAAGCAAAGGATATGCTGGCTCCCTCCACCCCCTCCTCCAAACGCACGTGTGGCCCTGAAAAAGGAGAACATGGGAGTTTGCGATATCATGGCAAATGGTGCCCAGATGTGCGGCTTGGCTTTCGCAGACCAAGTCACTTTACGCCGAAAGCTCCACAACGAGCATCCAGGAGTCAGTAAGTCTTGAAGAGCGCCTAATCTCAAGATAGTAGTTATATTTTCACTGCAAGTCCCTGGCAGCCACAATGTCTAAATAGCCAATTGTCCTTAAGTCAGTAACTAGCAAATCCTACATGTATCATATTTTGAAGGGAAATGGTCCATACCGGCACGCACAGCACGCCACGCTTCCGCAAGACGCTCATCTTTCCACTCAAAGGTCAGTCCTCCCGGAACTGATGCTTCGTGTATATTCCAAATTATCCGAGACGCTCGGTTGTCGGGATAGGTTTCGAAGCGAATCTTATAGTATGAAGGATCTGTGATATCATATCTTCCACTCTTCCTCAGTTCGTCAAAGTTCATGCTCCACTCGAAGACGTGGTCGTAATAGTGGCGGAGGGGGTAGCGGTGCGAGTCTCGACCTTGAAAAGAAATCATAAGGTCGCTCCCTGACTCTGGACTGAGAGTGACTTCCAGCATATACTTATAGTCCGCATTGTTGTACTTGCCGACGTAGCATTCAAGTGGCAGTGGTGGTGCTCCTTGGATTCGCTCTTCGGTCAATCTATCATGGAGTGTAGCGAACCGGTCGAGTGTTCGCTTTTTACCTATTTCTGCGAGCTTAACATAGTCGGTGGGTTTAGCAAAGTCGAAGAGGCCCTCGATTAGGAGTCGCGCAATCCAGTCAGCAGCATCGCTCAAAGCAGTGGTGTTCATGAGAACTACAACGGCCGACTGCGTTTCAGGAAAGAGAGCAAGGAATGAAGAATATCCCGGTCCTCCACCTTGGTGATAAATCATGAGCCTAGACTGGTTTCCAGCCCCGAATACAGGCTGCTCGGACATTTCCCAAAGTTCTGAGTTCCCACCGAGAAGGCCCACTACCCCAGGCAGCTGTGCTCTCGCCCAGCCAAATCCGTACGATCTTTCCATAAGTGATGGATTCCTCATTGCGATATGGTTGCTAATTATGTGCGGGATTTGTTTCAATGCCGTGTTGGCGGATGCCTCGGTGTTCTGGCTCGCAGCCAAAGTTTCTTTGGCCCAGACGAGAAGATCACTCACAGTCGAATAAGCTCCGCGTGAACCTTCGAATAATGTATTCGCAAAATTGGGCTGAAATGCCAACGGACAAGCCTCACCGTCGCTAAGTGAAGCATGTGGTTCGGCGACATTATTGTTCCCTTCAAAGGATGGCCGCAGGGTTGTAGAAGTCATCCCAAGTGGCCGAAATAGTTGATTCTGAAGATACTCGTGAAGTGGCTGCCGAGATATATGTTCAATTATATGCGCAGCAATTGTGTATCCCCACGGACACATCAGCCAGCTCTCACGGTGCGGAAGCGGTTGAGGGATGCGGCCGACGGTTTTCAACAGCACTTCGAGAGAAGGCTGTATATCACAATTTCCACCGTCAGTTAGCAGAGTTGCGATTTCTCCATCCAAGCCACAGCGATGTGCCAGAATATCCGCTATTGTGGCTGTTTGTGTCCAGTCAACACCAGTATGATCAATCTCGGGTATGACTTCTTTCAAGAGAGATGTCCACTGAAGCTTTCCATCTTCCACAAGTTTTCCCACACCAGCAGCTACCATTGACATGGTGATATGTCCGATGCCATATTGCGTGTTTGCGTCTGGATGTGCTGTTTTGGACTTGTCACGGAAGCCAATGTTTTCAGTCCACAGAGTTTCTCCATGGTCGAGGAGCCCAATAGAAACACCTGGCACACTCTCTACTTTGCAAATGCGGTCAATCGAGCAGCTTAGTTTTCGCAGTCGATCAATGGTCGATGGAGTGGACCTACATAATGTCAGCGTGTCAGCGAATGTTTCATCCATGGGAACTCAGCAAATACGCAATACGTGCATTTCTGGCATTTTTGATCACTTGGGAATGGGAGAAACCAGGTTTGAAGGAAGCCCTGGGGGGGTCCAGGGAGCCTGATGTCATGCCATGACCCCGCTAAGCCACAAAGTACAAGGGTATATTTCTCACTTACTGAGCACTTCTCTTTCTTCCTTTTCTCAATACTCTCGTTGACAAGATTGTTTTCTGCTTATCGACATAAAATGTGCGAAATGCTGCGATACAAATACAACCCGCTATTAGAGGGCCACATTCGACTTTTGACCCTCCATCCCGGAGATTTAGATGATCCTATTAACAAAGCCAGGATTGACCATATGCGCCTCGATGAAAAGCCCACTTTTGGTGCCCTTTCTTATCAATGGGGAGCAAAGCAACTTAACCATAAAGTCGAGGTTACCGAGTCTGGCGAGTCTGGTGGCACTAGCGATTATGTCAACATAACCTTGTCCTTGTATAATGCGCTTCTACATATACGACGAAAAGATGAGCCGATTTCGATATGGGCTGACGCAATATGTATCAACTAAAGTGGCACGCACGAACGAAACAAACAGGTTTTGCTGATGGGCCAAATATACCGATCAGCCACAGCAGTTGTCGTTTATGCAGGCCCTGCAACTGAGCAAACCCAGTTAGGATTGAACTTGGCAAACAGACTTGCAAATCACCTCATGAATGAACCCAAGACTGAGTTTGGATTGGACCAAGAATTTTCCAACTTTGCTGATAACAAGCTAGAGGAGCTTGGGTTTCCCCTTTCGGGTGATGCAGCATGGCCAGCGATTCGGTCGATCATTCATTTAACTTGGGCGATAAGAGCATGGATGATTCAAGAGGCGATACTCAACCCAATGGCAACGATACGGTGTGGGATAATCGAATTGCCTCTCGATATGATCACAACCCTTTGTTATCTGGCGCGCAGCCAGAAATTTCCAAATCTGATCTTGTCAGGCCAAAGTAGAACGGAAGCAGAACTCGATCGCAGGGCATTGGCAAATATCTTATTTATTGGGATTGTACGAATGGCGTTGTGGTCCTCAATTCCAGATAGTCCCTTACCCACCATGTACTACCTTTTGAGCTGGACCCTCGGTTTTGATTGTGAAGACCAAAGGGATAAGGTGTATTGCCTTCTTGGAACTGCTACTGATGCTTCTCAATATGAGATTGAACCTAATTACCATCTTAGTGTACGACAGGTGTACATTGACGTGACCGTGCGCATGCTGCAAAGCAACACCACGTTGACCTTCTTACCAGCGCCGGTACACGAAGGCAGTCTACATTGAATCTCCCATCGTGGGTACCAGACTGGTCTACCTCAGACGACGAATGGAATGGGCTCCATAAGCCTCTCTTGCTCGAGGCAGTTCACGTACGCAAGGAGGATATAAATCATTTCCATGCTAGTGGGGATACCATCAGCGACCCAGAGTTTAGCTCAGACAAATTAAAGCTTACATTGAGTGCTGCGTTTATCGATACGTTGACATACATCACAAATGCTCTCACCTACGTCTCTGATGACACAAAATATGTTGAATGGCTTGAGAGCCAATCAGATACATTGGGCAGATCAAGCAGATATGGACAAGAATCATTCACTGCTCTCTGGAAAACACTTTCTGGGCAGAGGTATCGGTTTGAGAAGGATGAGTATTGCTTGGTGGAATATCCATCGACCGGGCACATATGAGAACGATATTCCAGATGAATACCAAAATCCGAGTACTCGAATGTTCATGATCGATTTATTTTGAGGGGGCATCCAAGAGCATGTAAAGACGCGGACATTTTCAACTACAAAAAATAGATATTTCTGTTTTACACCTCTGAATGCAAAGCAGGGGGATACCATTGCGCTCCTAAAAGGTGGACGTACACCCTACGTGGTGCGGAAAGAAGGAAATGAATACATATTTCTTGGAGAAGCGTATATTTATGGTCTGATGGACGGAGAGGCCATCGATAACAAGAACGGGCTTGATCTCAAGTTTGAAAAAATTACCTTCATATAGATGTGTCCAACCGAGTTGAAACTCTCAGGAAATACATGGACATACGGGTCGATGCAAACAATACTAGCTAGTCCAGATTCAAGTTGTGTGAGCCGGGAATGACAACTTCTAAGTACAAATTGAATAAGCAGAAACAGTTATCACGCATGTAACCCTCCAGCAAGTCGTTATCAACAGCTCACGAGGCCCAAGACTAGCCAATATCAGTCTGCCTTCTGACTTTTTGGCTTTTCATCGATCTGGCTCGTTGTTCCCCTTTCTTCATCTACTCCGTATGGTGTGCTCCGCAGCCAGAGAATCCATGCAGTCATTAAAATAGCGGTCAGAGGTACACAGATCACGAAATAGATCCAAATCTCTTCGTAGTCTCCGCGGAAAGAGAACATATTAGTCGAAAAGAGGGTGGCCACAAATGCCCCAGGGAGAAAGAGAATGGTTATGATCGAGAGAGTTTTCATAGCTTTAGAGTCACGTAGGGCTTCTCTTGCTAGCCTTGACTGCATATTGTTATCGAACTGGGCTATGAGGCCATAAAGCTGAAGTTTAGCATAATTGTAGTCAGTGCACATTCTATCACAGTCTCAGGGGATTGTTCTGCTATCTTCAACCAAGCGACGCCACTTACCACGTTTCGTTGACTCTCCACCTTCGATGGTAAAGTCTGCATATCGTATTCGCGACTTTTCGACATCGCAGCAAGGATTGAAATTGTCTGGGTCATGACATGTTCTTCATCATTTACATGAGTTTTCAAAGTTTCTCCAAAATCATCCTCAAACCTCCTCCTTCGTCCCAGTTCGACGAGGTTCATGTTACACTCATGCAACGTCTTACTAATAAGGCGATAAGATATCCTGGCATCATCTGGCTTGCCTGTCCCTTTCAGCTCCTCAAGAAGCTTTGCATCCACTTCACGCAGAGTCCGAAGCATTTCTTCAAATTGCTTTGCGGTTGACTCGACGTGCTCTTTATAGAGCTCTAGCGGTAGGATTGTCGGATAGATTGAGGAAGCTCCCCGGATTGCATCCAAATGTCGCTTGAAATTGAACGTGCTGTCAGCCTGAATGATACCGGATATCCTGGGCAAGGAATGGGGATCAACTTGGTCTATCTCGCTGTATAGAATCAAGGACCAAAAGCCTGTTCGGTAAAAGGGCGTTTGGATGATGCAAGCTGGTACAAGGTTGAGTGAGTGAGTGAACGTTTATTGATGAGGATAAATTCTTACCTGTTACCTTCCCGGGGCTAGTTATCGATGGAAAGAACTGGCATGCGCCCCCTTCATGAAGCCTAATATAGGAACATTCTGCAGGCAGTTTAAAGAATTTCACGAGCATATCTGTATGTGACTCGTTGTCTAACAGAGTTCTCACTTTGCTTATAGTATTGAGTCCGGTTTGATCCGACTTTTGGAGTCTAAAAATGTCAAAAATGCCACACCTGCTAGAAACTGAGAAACCGAGTGAGACTCACATGAGGTCAAAATGTGTCATGTCGTGTGACTGTGCAGGAATTCTCCCATCCTACATCCCAGAGCCCTCGTATATTAGCAACATCCAATGGCATAAGAACTGCATAATCAAATGTGTCTAACCTGGGTTTGCTTCATCCATGAAAACGAATCCCTCAGGATTCTTGGAGTGAGTACTGAGGGAAGTGTTTTGCCGTCAATTCGAGCAGCATCCTCTTCCACCGTCACCCAGCCCCGTCCCTCGCGTCTAGCGTTCCAAATCTCATGATAATGCGATTCAATCTTCTGTTGAGTGCCCGACTGTACATAGCTAGAAGCAATGTTATCCAAGATTTCTGTCACATTGCGTCTGCTTTGAGCTTCTGCCAGATTTGTAACACTCCCTAGCAAGGAAAGATCTACGCTCTCAAGATTGCCTGCGGGAATTTCGGCCTCAATATTCCCTGCTTTAGAACGTGCTGGGTCAAATATGACCGGGTCACCCCGGAAAACTTGGCGCGACTTTAGTGCGAATGTTGCAACACTGGTTTCTATGGTCACAGTGGCTTGATATTGCTCGTCGTCTGAATCTCTCTCAATGAGGAGCGCCGTTTGTAGGCGGATTTGAACTCCACTCTTCTCATCTGCGTTTTCATAAACACTCCATTCCGCAGTACTGCAAAGTCTCGAAATATTTCCCTCCAGTTTTCCAACCAAGCGTTTTGGAGGCTGTGGAGGCTGTGAGGTTTCTTCCAGACTCGATGGCAATTCATTTACACTGCCTGACAAGCCCTCGGTTGTGGCTATGGAATCCCCAGCGTGTGGCCGGTCTATATGGGGAATTTTAGCCGGGGCGATTGCTCTTATGAGAGGATCGCGGCCTGTGTGATTGGAGCGATTCGAGAATCGAATTGAAATTGTTGCGGATTCGATGCGGGCAGACCGCTTGGAGGTACCAATATATGATTCCATGACAAGCAGGGTGGCTGGCGTCAGCGATTCAGGATTCATGAAGCCATGGGTAACGGACACTTGTCTCACCTCCACCATGGCGGGGGAAGAGCCAATGGCCATATGCTTCCGGTTTACAGCATTTGATGGATCATTATTTACCATTTTGTCTATACTTGCCTACTTCAGATAACTTGAGTATGAATAGGTACACTAAACGTATTCCAGCGATTCAGCGGAGCTGTTGAGAGGTCAGATGTGTGTGTAATCCTGTGCTCTGCTTACGCTACCTAGGTACTCCCAAGGGATTACATAAGAGCATTTGACCGCTAGTTATGCCAATAAATAATAGTAAGGACAAACAGAACATCTGTTTGTGTCTGCAGCGGCATGTATATTAGGCCCTAACATTCGTTGGGCACCACATGTGTTGGAGAATGACCCACCCTGTTTGCTCCTGCGCTTGTTATTTCTCTCTCTCTATCTTTCTCCCTCCATTGCCCTTCTTCCATCTTTAACGATAAGAGTAAATAACAACCTTAGGATAGGAATAATGAATAGTAACACAGAATTGACTTTATAAATTATACGATATACGAAGGTGGTCAAAGGCACTTTTCTATGTTAAAAGAAGAATATAATATGACCTAGATCCATTCAATGGATATAACTAAGTCGCTATCAACTACTACGATGGATTATTATCCGGGCTACTGAGCGACCCTGGCACCTTCGGTTCGTGGAAAAGGCCCAGCCTGGCAGTGAAAAGTCCCACGTCAATAGAGGCAGCATCGTTGAACAACATTTCGTCTGGTATCCGAAGAATGATGTCTGCAGACGCTGCCATTTATTCGATAGAGCAACCTACCGTCCGATTGAACATAATTCATGCCATGAACCCGGCCGACCAATGCCATCCTTGCCCTGCAGGTGTGTAGGTGTATCTAGTACCATTGCAACTATGGTACATGGCTGTAGCCATGGGCTGCTCCCGGTATATAGCTGTCTTTGAGCATCTTTGCGTCAAGTGGGTTGATAGCCATGGCGGCAGTTTTCACAGCGCTCACCATTGGCCCTGGGGATGGCAACGCCACATAATTAGCTTATCAGCTGCTTCGGCCACGATGGCCGTCTGCTGGCGAGGTAGGATAGGAGTCACTCATGACATTGCTGAATAGCGAGACGAAGCTTAAGGGAAGTTCTGAAATGGGCTTGCGTGACCGTATCGGATGGCTTGAGTTTTTGGAGCCTCTTCTTCTCGCTAATCAGGTTTGATATTTCCTTACATACAGTCTTATGGAATCGTTCTGTGGGCATATTTTGGTTTGCCTGTGAGTTAGTCACGTCCGTGGAATGCGGAAGAAGTTTAATGGGCTGACATTGTTACCAGAGACTTCTAACCCCTCCATGCCATGGGCTCCACAGGTGTTATCGGGGGTATTGATCGGTTGCGGGATTCTCTTGATATTCTTACAAGTAAGAAATTGCAGTCTTTAGAATTAGCTACACTACCCTTTCCCTTTTTCTATAAGAGGATAAATTTATCAATGACTGAATAGGGCATGTACTATATCATTGACGTCTTCAAGGTAATGGCCAACTCGGCCATTTCGATCAACACCATGTTCTGGGGTCTCCTAGGTGCTGGTTTCCCCTTATTTACCTCATACATGGTATGGTGACACTCTGAGATGAAATATTTAATATCTTCGGCTAACCATTTTCCGGTTTAATAGCCTTGGCGTACCATGGGCCATGTCCTTACAAGGATTTCTGTGCGTCGCTCTAGTGCCCGTCCCGTTTTTGTTCTTCGTCTACGGTGCAAAAATTCGGAAGTAGAGCACTGATTCAATGATATGGTTTATACGGCTAAGTATGTTATTCTTCAACGACTGCCTCTATTGCGGAAGTCAATTACCTGAACTTTTGCATATATAAAACGTACTTACTATTTGGTAAATACTAAGCATAAGTATACCTGGTTTTATAAGGCATTCAATGTAATAACCTGGATCAGTAGGCTTCAAAGGCTAGGTGGGAGATCCCGTTCCTACGCCTCCTAATAATCCAGTAACGTGCTAAAGGTGGTAGATTTACAAAGACACATGAAAAACGTACAATCAAATTCTAGTTGGTATTTATATTCACGTCATTAGCATTCCTGGCTTCGACCACTGCGGCCGCAACGGCCACGAATCCGAACCTCTATGTAGTATGTACATGTATCATGTACAAACTCCTTGGTACGCGATCTTCTCCTGATCTCTAGCGCCTAATCTATTTACCAAAAACGCCCCAGTCACCTTGTCCCCAAGTAGTCTTCAGTGTCCAGTGCTTAATCTTCCACAATCCGTCTCCAGCATCCTTGACCAGCTCGACCGCGTAGAATCCACCAGCAAGCAAGAAATCAGAGTCGGGCTTCATGCCCTCTCCCTCGCGGTAGTGCTGAGAAAGAGCAGAGCATGAGACCTGAGCCTTCGATTCTTCGGTGATGTTGATACGCATGTTGGTGAGAAAGTGGTTGGTATCCAATTTGGCGATGTTGGCGTAGCATTGGCTGTAGATGGCGTCGTAGCCTTCCATGACAGTGCCGTTGAGGACTAAGACAGCGTCGTCAGTCAAGGCAGATTTGAAGAGAGCATCGTCAGCTGTGTCAAAGGCGACAACGCCGCGGTAGAGGGCATCGGCGACGGCATCGCGGTCGCTGAGGGCAGGTGTGAGGGAAGCTGGAAGTGCAGATGCGACCATGGTGGGTATTCTGGATATAGTTTGTGTTGGATTGGAGGGAGATCATGCAGTGGTGCACGATTGAAAAGAGGCTTGTTGGTTTTTGTTGATATATGCGGTTCTACAATGGCAATGAATGAACCTTTAAAGGAATTAAAGTACTTACGCCAAGCTAGAAGGCCGGCGCTTTATGCATGCCATCAAATTGAGACACGCTACCCACGTAGGTGACACTCGGTATCTTCTAAAGTTATCTCCGATAGATGGAGTTAACGGAGTTACGAGGGCGCTCGGTCTAAACGGGGCCCGAGGATGTCAAAGGTGTTTGGTTGGCGTGGATGTTCCAAGGTTAGCGTCAAGGTTAGCGGGTCGGCCCCCACAACCGGGACCCATGCACGCTCAGCCAAAGCTTAGCATTGGGATCAACCTTGGAACAGTCGTAAGTTGCCCTCTATGTTGTACTCGTAACTTGAGAGGTCGATACCTGTCAAATGGGGGAAATCCCCCGAAAATATCCTATTTGGTACTATCACTACCTGTGGGTTCTTTTACGGTGCAAGNCCCCCCCCCCCCCCCCTCTGCGGCGCTCGACTTCAAAGTCTGCCATAGATCCTACATATGTAAGAGTTAAAAATTCTAGTTTATAAGTAATTCTAGAGCTCAAGGCAGCCAGCTGAGTGGGGTTACGGTATTCCTTTTCAACTTTTTCTTCGCTGGATTCGTTCAAACCCCAAAAACAATGAAAGTTTTGATTATTTTTGCTCGCCCGGATCCCCAATCTCTCAATGGTGCACTTCATCGAATTGCTGTAGAAAAGTTGAAATAACAAGGTGACCATTTCCAAGTCTCTTATTTGTACAAGATCAGATGGAACTTTGAAGTGGAGCATGAAGACTCTCCGAACGTTCCAAAGGAGCAACGACTCTATCTATGGTGAGTCAGTGACACCGTAAGAAGTGATTTGTTGGTACTGAGTGATGAGGCCCAAAAGGTGGAGGACTTCGGGAGTACATTGGGGTCAATAATGATTTCGTCTTGTTTGGCAGTTAGGGCTATGCTAAATATGCCTGATAAGCAAGGCAAGGTGCGATAAGCTAACTTCGTGATATTCCACTTTACCCTCTGGTGGTTCACAATGCTAGCAACCTTGCAGGAATGGGTGGACAGGGTCTATGATGGCCTTGGTCACAGCCCTCACACCGACAAGCCCTAGGGCTACCGATACGGAGAAGGTTTCATCGCGGGATAATGCGCCATGTTAATCGTAACTCTTGGAGGCTGAGAGGGACGCTATTCGGCCTGCAGCATCAGCGACACAATCAAAGATGTTTGACTGATTAAGCATGGTTTCTGTTCTACCCCGGATTCGAGGTTCTTTCACCGTTTGTCGCTTTTCGAGTCTGTAAAATTAGCTTCGATGAAATGGCTAGTAAGCTCCAAAAAGGAATGCGCCAGGATGAGGTTAAGAAACCTATTTCCTATCCCAATACAACTTTGAGTCTGCATGAAAAGCACGGTGGAGAGATCTGATGTGAAAGTAGATAACTCCGAGTGAAGTGGGATACCAGTGACGTCACAATCAGTTGATCAGCCAATAGAATTGTGAATTCTACTCGGCCGCGGGGGACTATGTGGACGCGTTGGGGGCCATGGCCGACAAACCTACCACTCGCCCTGGGAATTGAGAAAAATAAACATAGAATAGTGAGTGATAATTGTACCTGAAGGAAATTAGCTACCACCATGCCATATATACATACATATAACTAGTCATTTAGGTACTAATGTACATGGAGAGTCACGCAGGTACGAAGTATGTAACCCCGCTTACTGTGGGAGATTTTCTTTTGTTGCATTTTAATAAAGTACCTGGTATTTTAATTGGGTATGAATGACAGAAACATTATGACCGGTTTATATCTACTAGCGCCGATTAGATTCAAGTGCGTGAGGCTTAAGACCAGGATACAGAAGCTTAACACCATCGGGGTTGCGGCGGTCCTAAAAGGCCCTTGCCCTGATTCGGGAAGTCTACTAGTGTCATGTCAGCTTATAAAAAGCCTCTCTTCCCCCCAGCTTTGATTCCCTGTCCCAAATTTCGTTTCCCCTTCCCGTCCTTCCATTTACCCACCATGACTGACCCCGAGATCTTCACCAAGTACCCGTCCCTCAAAAAGATGGAAGGCCTAGATGATGAAGACATTGTCGAATCCCACGATGGCCGCGAAGTCACCCTGCTCAAATACATCTACAACCACTCTGACCTCGACACCAAGCTACGGGGCTCCCCATCCGCCATCCTCGCCGCCATGGACGAGTTCGCTGCCCAGGAGGACTTTCTTATCAACATTGGCCCCGACAAAGCCGAGAAACTGACCGACCTGCTCCGCGAATACCGCCCCCGCGTGGTGGTGGAGGTGGGCACTTATGTTGGGTACGTGGTGGATCTTGCGATCACTAAGATCCGATGGAGACACTAACCATCTATCCACAATCTAGGTACTCAGCTATCCTATTCGGAAATATTCTCAAAGAAATATACGATGAGGACAAAGCCGAGCTGAAAGAGGATGAGGGGAGCGCACCAAGCAAACCAAAGATCTACAGTGTGGAAATCGACCCGCTTATCGCCTCCGTCGCCATGAATCTCGTCAGCCTCGCCGGTCTCCAGGATATTGTTGAAGTGATTGTGGGCGCATCCGCACATACCTTGCAGCGGTTCCATGACGAAGGCATCTTGGCTGAGACCGGCATTGACCTGCTGTTCATGGACCACGATGAAGCGCTCTATGAGCCGGATGTGAAGCTGGCTGAGAAATTGGCATTCCTGGATAAGGAAGATGCGGTTGTAATTGCTGATAATGTTGTGAGGCCCGGTGCGCCGGAATATCGGAGTTACATGCGAAAGAACCCACGCATGAGCCAGAGTTGGGGATTGGCCGGTTTGATTGTCCCGGGAGACTTCGAGGTTAGTTGGCTTGCGACCGATCGAAATCATGCTCGGGAGGCGCAATCTCTCTCTATAGTTTTAGACATTCCACTGACTCTTCGATCTTAGGATGAGTTGGAGGTTAGTGTGGTTGGCTTGCCAAAAAGATGGGCCTGAAGCCTAATTTGAAGAAACCCAGCCAATTGGTGGAGGGGAAGGGATTACATGGGAAAGGAGGCGTGAATGGAGCTGAGGATCAGGAGATACCCAATTGAAATAGGAAGAGGATTTCTACTTGATGACCAGTTACTCCTGGAACTTGGATATAGTTAGTTAGAGGTCCAAACATGAATTTCATACCTTGTAAACCCGAAAACTATAAAGAAAAAGAAAAAAACACACAGAAAAAGAGAAAAGGCTAAGATAGAAAAAGTCCAGCGACTAGCTTCTTGAAGTTTGTAGTCAAAGCAGACTTTGCTGGAACATAGTTGGATATTCGATGCTTCCGGAGGAGAGATGTCAAGTCCAGACTTCCGGTACGAAGATGAAAGTTGCCCAGCGCTGAGATGATCATTGCATGGAGTGTTCAGGGAAATGAGAATGTCTTTCATCTGTATTGAAATGAGGGTCAGATCTTCCGTACAGAATTAATATCCGTTTGTGGTTGTCTCGCTAACAGGCAGATCGCCAAGAGATACGGGGAATTTGGGAAGAGATGCAGATGGCTAGAGGATATTTCGTAAGGGTCTTGCAGATGCACGTTTGGTGTCCTTCGGCAATGGCATAGCCGAGCTCGTCAATAATGCTTTCTGCGGAGACATTGTCGTGAAGCTGAAGACGACCTTGATTTCAATAAATACTGTGCATGACAATGAATGCAATCCCGCAAGAACCATGCTTCTTACCCATACCTGCCCAAGAGTAAAAGGACTTCCATGGATTAGCAGACGATGAAGAGTATCCTTTGCGCGCTATCTGCTGTTCAACTGTCAGGCATCATCCAAGAGAAAGGAAGTCTGGACGTCGAAACTAAGCAAGTCAATTTATCCCATGGATATAGGCGGTTCCTTTTCTTGGGCAGAGCGACGCTCGACGAAGCTATAGGCAACTAAGTTGCAGCCTCTCCAATTCTAGGAAGTAATAAAGAAATAACGGCTCAATATTCCGAAACAGTATTAATGTTACTACGGACCGTCTAATTCTTCTACAGAAGGTTCTCGAGAGAACTTCAAAGAATGAACGGGGATTACTATTGCCCATCGACTTTATACAGGTTGTGGGGTCGACATCCCTTCCAGCCTTCTTGGTCGGGCCCTATGAGGCAGCTAGCAGGCAATAAATATATGAGAATAATCTGGAGCCAACCTTACAATTCAATGGAAAAAGCACCCAATTTGACGACCTGTGAAATGTCATTTAAGTCCTGTCATCATTTATAGGGGGATCCATAGGTCTGCTCGGCTGTCGTCTCCATGGTCATACAAAGCTCAGTGACGTCAACCACACAAAATAAAACAACCATCCCTCGCCTTTTTGTATTGCTCTCTACATTTCTAACCCTTTTCTTTATCTAGCACCGTGATTGAAGACTGTACTATGCCAAACTCATATACTCTTATTCAAGGGGCAACGGTGCTCTCTATGGAGCCGCCGGAGGGGAAGCCCCTCTACAATCACGACATTGTGATAGAAAATGATCGGATAAAGGCTGTAGGCCGAGGCCTATCTTTGCCGAGTGACAGCAATGTGTCCACAATTAATGCGAAAAATTGTATTATTACCCCGGGGTTTGTTGACGGCCACCATCACATGTGGCAGCACCTCCTGCGCGGTATCACGGCTGATTGGTCCCTGTTTGGTTACGCATGTCACCTGAGGAGTGTCTATGGGAGTTTGTACACACCAAACGATGTCTACTTCGCCAATTACGCTGCTGCGTTGAGTCTGCTAAACAACGGCATCACAACCGTCCTGGACCACTGCCACGTTATAAACTCGCCCGCACATGCCGATGCAGCGGTAAAGGGCTTGAAGGATGCTGCTATTCGAGGCACGTTCTGCTATGGGCTCTATCAGAACCCAAAGGAACCCGGGGATTTCGGGAGTACTGCGACAGACTCGTTCGACCAAGCCGCACGAGTCGATGATGCTCTCCGTGTGCGCCAAGAACACTTTTCAGACAACGATCCCGATACTTCGCTTCTGACTTTTGGTATTGCATTGAACGATCCACCCACAATATCCCGGGAACAAAACATCGCGGAAATGAAACTCGCGAGAAAGCTTCAAGCTAGACTCACGACCGTACATGCTTCAGTAGTTCCTCACGAGACCCCCAATCCTGAAGTCGTCCAGAATCTTGCGGATGCAAAATTGATGGGGCCGGACCTCGTATTCAGTCACGGAGGCGGGATGACAGACAGCGAGCTGGGTGCGGTGCAGAGTTCTGGGGCTGGCATTGTTGGGACTCCCGACACGGAGCTGCAAATGGGTATGGGATATCCCGTGGTATGGAAAGCTGCCGATCTGGGCTGTCAGACGTGCCTTGGACTCGATATCACTTCGAATCAAGGTAATGATTTCATGGCACAGATGAGGTTGGCTCTTCAGACGCAACGAGCTCGCGACTATGATCATACAGTCCAGAGAGATGTCCGCAGGAAGACAGCAGACGTATTACGCATGGCAACGCTAGGAGGGGCAGAGGTTATGGAAATGGGGTCGTTGGTTGGTTCTATCGTTCCTGGTAAAAAGGCTGACCTGGTGATCTTCCGCTGTGACGACATTGACACGGTACCCGTTGTGGACCCTATCCCAACTGTGGTCTTCCATGCATCGCCAAAGAACATTGACACCGTTATCGTTGACGGAAAGATTGTCAAGCAGAATGGTCAGCTTGTCGGTGTTGAATGGAAGTTCCTTCGTGATCAAATGATGCGTAGATCCCAACGACTGACGGATCAAGCATCCAAAGTCGATATGGAGAAGGCCGAATCATTATTTTACTCCTTATTCGAGAAGGCTATGGAAAAGTAAAGTGTATGATAATTTTTCACATGTATGTCGCTGTGAACCTTAAATTAATCGTTCCAAGCATCCAACGCACCTTCCCTGATGTAAAAATGGCACGCCCATACAAAAGGTACGAAGGGTACACAGGGAAGGTGCGCTTGGCTATAACTTTGAACACAGACCCTCTTGGCCTCACTGTAACCAGACCCAACAATCATCACGCCCAAATAAACATCTTCATGACTATAATACTCCAAATAGAAAATGAAAAGATTCTCAAATAACCTTTAGCACAGTCAACCTGACATAGCCCTCAGAGACTACGAAAAACATTCATTTACCTGATTTATGTAAAATGCGGGGAAAGTGGGCCCGCGCTAGGACATTGCCGACGGGCTTTTTGGATAGCCCACCGTGCACGGGCTCTTTAACCAGGTTTAGTTAACCAAAGGAGAATAAGGTTATTCAGTAGTTTGTCGGCAATAGTTAGTCCACCGATATATGCTATGTTGCATAATTTCTCATATACAGTCCAGGTCCGACGGCATTTGTAAAAGCCACTCTAAACATTTCCCGCTCTGACCAGCCGAAACCGGATAAGGAGGCGATGTTGATAGATCGAACGGGATATAAAAGTGACTCTGTTCCAGTGGGTATGAGTGGGAGACATCGTGGTGCGTTACTACTATTCTTGCCATGTTTTCAACTACCAGAATGATCCTTGGGGCTTTCTATATTCTGCTTTTTACTACCGTTGGGATATGCAAGTCCATAACCGAAGATCGTGATATCACGGTGTTGTTTCAAAATGACGGAAACTGGACAACACACGCCGACAATCCCAGTGCAATTTTGGTGCTAAGCCCCAGCAGTCACAGGGATGCTGTTGATACCTGTGCATCATATGGCGAGGAGCTTCTAGACTGCAAATATTTCTCTGAATTCTACCACCAATTGCAATACCAAGTATACCTCGGAAAGGTTGAGCAGACCCAGACCATATGGTCTTCCTGCTCAATGAGCCCCTTTACCCTGGATGGCGCTGCATCCCACATGAAAGATTCAATAGAGTTGCCTTTCATATGCACAAACTCGGCACCGACAGTAACAAAAGTCGATACGGACTTCTCAACCTTCTCACGCATCAATATTACGAGCAACGGCACAATATTTGAAGGTCTGCACGACCACATGGCCTTCCGATTTATGGAAATCCCTTTCGCCAAGCCACCAACAGGAGCCCTTCGCTTCCAGTACGCACAGCCATGGAATGGCACATACGTGGACGCGACGAAGTATGGTCCAGCTTGTTTGCAATATGGACGGCTGAACGGGAATCAACAGGGCTTCAACCCATGGGTAAATAGTGAGGACTGCTAATCCCTCGACATCTACACGCCACATATACCCGTAACACCGACCATTCAATCGAAGCCAAAACTAAAACCCGTTCTGTTTTGGATTCATGGAGGAGCCTTCACTCACAGATCGGCGGTAGACGGGGTATTCGATGGAGCTAGCCTCGTTAGCCGTGGGGATGTTGTCCTGGTTACAGTCAACTATCGACTGAGCATTTTTGGCTTCTTGGCCCTTAATGACACCACAGTTACGGGTAACTATGACATGTCAGATAAGATTGAGGCTCTCAAGTGGGTGCAAAACCACATCTCCGCGTTTGGTGGTGATCCGAACAACGTTACAATCTTCGGCCAATCTGCAGGAGGCTCTGCTGTCATCTCACTCATACAATCTCAAAAGGCTGCCGGGCTCTTTACAGGGGCGATCGCGCAGTCAGCTGGGGGTAGTTATGCTACTCCATCTGCTGCCACGACTCAGATCCTGCCGTTCATCGACAACTTATGCCCTAATGCGACTGGGGAGGTTCGTCTATAATGCCTGCAGTCCTTGCCACCCGAGGCATTACTAGAGCTCACAGAGACGAATGTGACATCGTGGACGTCAGTTGTCGATGTCATCTATTTCGAGGACATGTCCATTGCGCAGCTTGCAAAGGGGCGGCAATACGTCAACAAGGTCAAATTTATGGCAGGCTATATGCCGAACGAGTACCAATCCCTTATCGCCGAGGCTCTCCCTCCCAACATCACCAGCCTTGAGGCAGGACTCAAAATCATGCAGCATCCTGGTGCTTTGAACGCCAAATAAGTGGAAGCAGTCCTGGAGTCACCATTGTGGACAGTATCTCCCACGGAAAGGACATCTATGGGCAATTCCTCATCGCAATACTCATTCAACAATGCGTACAACGCCACGGTGAACGTTGCGACCAATGCCTTCTTAACCGGTCCAGGAATCCAGGTTGCCCGGATAGGGGCTGCGTCGTATTCTTTCGATCGGATGTGGATATACAAAATGGAGCGGGGATATGCGCTCTCATACTTGAACCCTTGGGGCATGTGCTCATTCCCAGTCGGCCGCCCCGAGGTCCCTTACTATAAATGCCATTCGAGCGATCTTTACGAGGTCTTCGGAACGTACTATCTCTCTGACCAGCCCATCCGCGTTGACGATGATGTGTATTACACCAACGCCATCCAGGACATGTGGGCATCCTTTGCACGAACTGGGAACCTAAATGTTGACAAGTCATACTTGATAGCCCGAGGGTATAACTCCACTTTGGAATTCTTCTCCAATTTTGTCTGGCCTTCTTTCACTGCTATCGCTCCCTAGGTGGCCTCCCTACAGTTCCCAGATCCGGCAATCACGACACTGCCAGACCAGGAGCGCATCGGGGTACTGACGCCATTTTTTTCGGGTTAAACTACGGGAGACATTTGAACTGGCCCTTTCAGTGACGCGATATGCTACAAGGGTTGAAAAACTTCCACAGTTCATACCGTATTATATCAAAACAGAGTACACACTGCTATGCGTAGACAGCCAGATAACGGCCGCACCCTTCAATCTATGACATGATGTTTTCTTTGGCTTCAAACTAGCTTTTTCCTTACCATTTACGTATAACAGGGCTCCAGGCCTTAGTCCCAGGGGCCAGATGAGTGGATCGGTGGATCTGTGGATCTGTGGCCAATTTGCCGACCTCCTCTCAATTCTTGATGATGAGTCACGCATCAACTATTGACAGAGATAGAAAATATTTCAACCAATAATGGGTGCGATAATGACGAAATCTAAAGATTACGCGCTTATTTTAGGGTTGGGGGGGATGGAGTTGGGAGGATTCCCGCCCTAAACATCTGTAACATGGATTGCCTGACATTCCCAACGGTTCAACACTTTCTTGCTGGGAGCAAACACAACTGACGATTATGTCGTTGATATGAAATAACTAAACAATTCTTTATGTTAAATAAAGTCCCTGGATTCAGGGTCCGTAATTTGAAAAAATTCCACCTCAGCCATCAATTCAATCTCGGAATTTCAAGAAATTGAAAGAGACCTACTATTTCCAAATCCACTGCCAAGATGGCTAAATCTGAGCCAAGTAGTGGAAAACAGCATATCAGCGAGAAGCCCGTCACACTCGGTAACTGGTACCAACATGTCAACTGGATCAACACAACCCTCATTCTGATCGTACCCGTCGGCGGCATCGTCGCTGCATTCTACACACCGCTGAGGGCAATCACTGCTGCTTGGGCATTTATCTACTACTTCTGGACCGGACTGGGAATCACCGCTGGCTATCATCGTCTATGGGCACACAGATCGTACGAAGCGTAAGTCGCCCACTCCCTCATCCCCTGCCTTGGTTCGAATCAAGCACTAACTCACATTTGATATCTGCAGTCGTCTTCCAGTTAGGATATTCCTCGCATGTGTCGGTGGTGGCGCTGTTCAAGGTTCAATCCGGTGGTGGAGCAGTAAACACAGGGCACACCACCGATGGACAGACACAGTCAAGGACCCATACAGTGTCATGAAGGGTCTTTGGTATTCGCATTTTATGTGGATGGTCCTGAATCAGAACCCGAAAAACCGTGGCAGAACCGATATTTCCGACTTGAATGAGGACCCGGTCGTCGTCTGGCAGCACAAGAACTATGGATCTGTCATCTTGGTTTTCGGAATGTTGTTCCCTATGCTCGTTGCTGGTCTGGGATGGGGTGATTGGAAGGGTGGTCTTGTATATGCCGGAATTCTTCGGTTTTCGTTTGTGCAGCAAGCCACCTTCTGTGTCAATTCTCTTGCCCATTGGCTGGGTGAGCAGGTTAGTCATTTTCCCTATCCTGCTCTTGTCATACTCCCGTTCATACTGACACACTCTAGCCATTTGATGACAGGAACTCACCTCGCGATCACGTCGTTACTGCCCTGATCACTCTCGGTGAAGGTTACCACAACTTCCACCACGAGGTAAGAAGGTTCTTCCCTTTGCATTTACTTGGCACCCACTAAACCCTGACCAGTTCCCCTCCGACTACCGCAACGCCATCGAATGGTGGCAGTATGACCCCACAAAGTGGTCAATCTGGTTGTGGAAACAGCTCGGTTTGGCTACCAACCTCAAGCAGTTCCGAGCCAACGAAATCGAGAAGGGTCGTGTGCAACAACTACAGAAGAAGCTCGACCAGAAGCGCTCGAAGCTTGATTGGGGTGTTCCTCTTGATCAGCTGCCTGTTGTCGATTGGGATGATTTTATTGCAGAAACTCAGAGCGGCAAAGCTTTAGTTGCTATTGCTGGTGTTGTTCACGATGTGAGCAAATTTATCACGGAACACCCTGGTGGTAAAACCCTCATTTCATCGGCCATTGGGAAGGATGCCACTGCCATGTTCAACGGCGGTGTCTATACTCACTCCAATGCTGCCCACAACCTACTTTCTTCAATGCGAGTTGGGGTGATTCGCGGCGGTGGTGAGGTTGAGATTTGGCGTCACCAAAATAACCAAAAGGGCGTTTATGCTTGAGCTTTGGAGGAGTTATTAGAGATCAATTTGTCAAGTTTCACGAGAATATGAATATCCGTTTTAACCAAAGAAGCAAACTTGCGAATACCCCCTTGGAAGCCTTGGTGGATTAATGAGTAGATTAACTCTTCCAGATATGTTGGGATCAAGGGGGAACAGCCAAAGAAATAGACGGAGTTAGGAGATAACGGGAGGCGACTCGGTTTCGATTTCTTACAGTATGCAGGGGTCAATGAAGTCATGTCCTCACAAATAATTTTTTTAGATGATCCTTATAATTGCTGGGAATTGGCGGACTATTCAGCCCATTTGACTGCCAAGACTTCGTTTTCTCTTCCCTCGCTTCATCACTCTGTGACTCCCTCACTTTCACCTTATCTCTCTTTCTCACTGTGTACTGTGGGATGTGTCGGATGACTGCCAATGTGCTCTGTCAGTGTAATTATTCATTATTTTCATCCCATATGCTAAGTCTGACTTTGATTTGATTCTCTAGTTCACATCATTCTAAGCCCTCGCTGGTCCTTGCGAGAAAAATGAGTGACACAGGCATCAGCTCCCCAATTGCAAAAGATCTATCAACGAAGATAGAAGACAAGCACCATGTTCATCGCACGTCAAAATCAAATCAAGACAGCCGAAATTTGGACTTTGTTTTACGAAACGGGTTAGCCGGAGGTGTTGCAGGCTGTGCTGTAAGCCTTACCACCCGAGCTGCCAACAGTAGACTGCTAATGCCAGAGTAATGTAGGCTAAAACTGTTGTGGCCCCATTGGAGAGAGTCAGAATCCTCTTTCAAACCTCTCACTCTCATTTTGTGCAATATTCGACCAGCTGGGATGGTTTCATTAAAGCTGCCAGACACATTCGAACGTCATATGGCATATCTGCGCTTTTCAAAGGCCACTCGGCAAGCTTGATCCGCGTCTTCCCGTATGCCGGTATCAACTTTCTCGCATACGAACAATTCCGAGCAGCAATAATTGCATCTCCCGAGCAAGAAGCGCCATTGCGTCGATTTTTGTGCGGAAGTTTGGCCGGTGCGACCTCTACCTTGGTCACATATCCTCTTGAGTTGATCCGTACACGTCTTGCCTTTGAAACGGTACAAAAGAATCCCTCATCCTGGCTTGGTATTTCTCGGAAAATCTACTTCGAAGGAGGAGGCAGCGGGAGCTTGTCAAATCTCTATCGAGGGATTGCCCCGACTATGCTAGGCATACTTCCGTATGCTGGCACGTCATTCCTCACCCATGATCTACTTAGGGACTGGCTTCGTACGCCTGTCCTTGCACCCTATACTCTAAGATCGCAATCCTCCACCCGGTTGACCGCAGTTGCGCAGCTTTCCTGTGGAGCGGTTGCTGGCATAGTCGCCCAAACAATTTCTTACCCGATTGATATTATTCGGCGGCGAATGCAAGTTAGAAGTGCGGTTGATACTAGGTCAGGTATTTTGGAGACAGCCCAACGTATCTTTCTGGAGAGGGGAGTGAGAGGCTTTTATGTTGGATTGACTATCGGCTATGTCAAAATGGCTCCCATGGTGGCGACAAGTTTCTATGTCTATGATCGGATGAAGCGATTTTTGGGGCTTATTAAGTAGCCGATTTCTTTTTTCTCTTTTTCTTGATTTATTGGACATTGATAAACTACATCTTACCACTAACCGGAAGGTTAGAACCGAAGAGCTCCTTCTAAGATTACCTCGGAACTAACCCAATTCGGAAAGACCCACCCGTGAACTCCCCAGAGGCGTCTCACGGGATAAAATGTGGCTGACTAAGGACATCCGGGCGGTAAACAAAGAAGCAATTCTACTCCACCGGAGTTTTGCCGTTCACTGGGCTCGGGCGAAGTAACATTTGTTCCGTGCCGTCAGTGGCAGAACGCCTCTTGAGCTTGACTGGACCCACGACCCTTAAGTTACATCTCTTGAAGTCACACCCGAATAGGGGCTCGGATCTTCCCCCTCATTATCCAGCGTCCGCTTTGTTCAACAGGCCAATGGTTGACCTGCATGCTCATCACACCACCTGCATTCGGATAAATCCTGGTCTTACCAGAGCCTTTACCCCGGTTTCCGTCTATTGCCCCCGCCCCCTAGCGTCAAAGCCATGCGGAGGTAGTTTAGCGCAAATTGGGGAATGTTTATTGCGATCCGAACGGAGCTTCTCATAAAATGCCTGTCCCCCTCGGTAGGCTCCGTTCATTAGTTTGCCCTGCCCGGATCACCCTTCGTTATCTTCTTCTCCTCTTCTGTTTATTGTTTCTCTCGGTTACAACTCTCCTGGGACTTAAAATGCATCTCAAGTCTTATGTGACAGCCGCCCTGTATGGGTTACCTGCCCTGGCCAATGCTGCGCCGTCGCCATCTCACTCCCAGGCTGCATCTCCCTCGCCGTCTGCAGCTAGCTCAAATGCCGATCACTTCAAGAGCTATACAATTAAGGCAGAGAACATCACTGCTACGCTGATTCCATACGGCGCGCGCCTCACCTCCTTGCTAGTTCCAGATCGCGACGGAAACGTCCAAGATGTGGTCGTTGGCTACGATGACCCTAAGGAGTATCTGCATGATAGTGAAACCAATCGTACGTTCTTCGGCGCGGTTGTCGGTCGCTATGCCAATCGTATCAAGAACGGTACCTTCACCATTGATGATAAGGATTATCACGTTCCTGAGAATGAAAACGATGGCGTGGACACCCTCCACGGTGGCTTCATCGGATATGACATGCGCAACTGGACAGTCACTTCGCACAGCGATTCCTCAATCACCTTCACCTTGCTTGATCAAGGCTTCGAGAAGTTCCCAGGAGACGTCATTACCCATGCTACTTTCAGCGTATCTACCGAGAAGACTCAATCCAACCCCAAGGGACTTCCCCAGTTGACCTCAAAATTGGTGGCTCTCTCTCTCACAGAAAAGACCCCCATCATGCTGGCCAACCACATCTACTGGAACTTGAACGCGTTCAAAGAATCCAACGTGTTGAAGGACACCCTACATCTTCCCCTGTCACAGCGGTTCGTCGGTGGAGATAGCATCTTAATCCCGAATGGCACCATCCACGACGTTGAAAACACCTACCAAGGAGCTCTCGACTTCACCAGTCCCAAACTCATTGGCAAGGACATCGAAAAGACCTACGATCTCTGTGGTGCCGGATGCACAGGCTACGACACATGCTTCCTGGTTGACCGTCCCTCGACATACGCGTCGAACTCCATGGTCACGGCCCTGAGCGCCTCGTCTAGTTCCACCGGTATCAGCCTCGATGTCGCTACCAACCAGGCCGCGCTGCAGATCTACACCTGCAGCGGGCAGAACGGCTCAATTGCCACCAAGAAGTCGCAGGCGAAACGCAACAAGGCTGATGGTGGTGACGCCGGTGCAACCCACGTTAACAAGTACGGATGCTTCGTTATCGAGACCGAGGATTGGATCGATGGTATCAATAACCCTGAGTGGGGCCGTGTTCCCTACCAGGTCTTTGGTCCTGATGATGGGCCCGCCGTTAACTGGGCTACATACCAGTTCGGCACTCTCTAGATTTTATAATTCTACAGTACAGTGTGCTATATACTTGTATTGAATTAATAATCACATCTGCGTGGACCTTTACGCGCAGCGTTTATTTTAGAATTTATTGCCTCGATCTGTACGAATGACAGCCACCTGTGGCCAGTTCAATAGGTCATAGAGTGATACTAAAAACAGATATAATGAACATTGGATTTTGCTATACATTCAAACCCACTCAACAGTCTCCAACATAATGTACAGAAGACAATAGAGATCTACAACTTCGACAAAATGCCACCTCCATTATCTCCACTCCCCTTAACAATCTCATCTTCCCAATAATTCGGATTGAACGTGATCCGGTTCAGCGGATTCAACCGATGGGCGCGATTAAATAGATCTTCATAAACACGGCCATCATACCGGCCCAGCGCACTATAATCAAGTCAGTCACACTTATTCCTATATCAAAGCGTCTCAGATGACTTGATAGCCACTCACCTATCCAATAAGTAATCAGGAATCATCCATGAATCAACCAGTTTCACGGCATGTGGTCGAATACGCGCCATTAGGTCTTGGACTCGACTGGCTAGGGCATTTATATCTGCTTGGGAGACGGCGTCGGACTGGAAGACTGGTGTATTCATTAGTTTGTGGGAAGTAATGTTGGGTTTGTTGCTAGTGGCTTACATTCAAAGCTTTCGTTCTCCATGCTGTATAATGCGAACAAGCGGAAACAGTCCCATAGTACAGTTTTGATGGGCGATGAGAGAGTTTTGTCGTTGGAGAGGGCATCGAAGAAGGTTGCGACAATGATCGATTCGGATTGGGCTGTTTTTTATCTTAGGTCAGTGTATAAGAATAGATCGTTTCAAGATTTGCTTACCCCGACTTAGTTTGTGAAGCTGGATTAGAAGACTGTTCCAGTTCTGTTTTTTTGTGACTCTTTGTTCGTATGCGTCGTATGCCTGTCGATTATTAGTTTCAAGCTGTTCGATAGAATGAATATTGCAAAACTTACCATAACAGTAGCTCTCAGCTCAAAGCTCTTAACAATGTCCAAATCACTGTTCAGAACATCATATGTCCGCTTTTCTGCTCCGGAACAGCGCTTGTTGCGAATAAACTCTTTGAATCGAGCATCAGTCTCATCAACTCCGGGAGTATCAGGCGACTCAACAGCAACAGTCATCTTCTTGATCAGATACGCCGCAACCTGCTGCGTAATCATCCAATTATCTCCCTCAACAGTTGGCTTAGAGAGGTAATCATTATTGACCTGGATCAAACCACTCCCACCACCAAAGCCATGGCCACCCATGGCACGTCGACACGTCTCAATGCCATCTGCAGCGAGGATAGTGCACAAACTCTTCAATCCGGAGGACATGCTGTGCATATGAGCCAAGGAATTGAAATTTCCCCTTTCTATATCCCGTCGTGCGTTCTTGTAGACTGTCTGCATAGCAAGACCTGTGTAGTGAAGTGCAAAGGTTGTGGCAAGGAGAGGTAAGATCCGAATCTGGACAGTTGGATAGTCCAAAACAGACATCTCCGGTCCTTTCTTGTCGCCGTCTCGGTCTTGGAACTGGCGTCGCACACTGCTGTACCGCACTGCGACGGTGACTGCCCGTGCGAGGACAAGTCGAGCGCGGTGGACCATGTTCGACCGCACATAGGTCAGAGATCCATAGATCAGAGCTGGCTTCTCCGGCTTAGTGTAAATTCCTGTGTTGGAATCGACATTTGAGTATCGTGAAAGCATAGCAGAGTGTGGAACTCTAGTGTCTTATTAGCGAGTATATCTTGAACGTATTCACGAGGAACAAACCTGAACTGGTCAAACAACATATACGCATTGTCCATAGTGATATATCCATATTTGGGACCAATATCTCCAACAACAATCCCATCCAACGGCTGATGTGTTTTCATATCCCGCACCTGCACAATGAACGGATGAGGACCATGCGAGACATACTTATCTGGCGATATGGGATCCGGGAGAAGCAATTGTGCAACCACAATAGCATGGTTGGCTAAACGGCCCAGGCTGCCATTCCACCATTTGCTCGCCGTAAGGGTCGGGCTATGTAGCACGAACTCCTTGGTCCGGCTATCCCAACGCGCCTCAAGCTCCAAGCCACGGACATTACTCCCATGTCCCAATTCAGTTTGTGCATATGCACCAATGATCTTCCAGGATTCAGTCAATGGCAGCCAGTGCGCCTGCTGTTCCTCGCTGGCCTGTTCGCGGATAGTCGTGATGAACATCTCCATGTGTAGGAAGTAGGGCGACACATCGTCAACCAGGTATTCGGCCATTTGGTATTCGAGATAGCTCCATTTGTGCGTGTCTCTCATTCGGCGTAGGAGTTTTGCGCGTGCAACTCCTAGCTTGAACCTTTCCGGTCTGGAGAGGTTTTGTTGCTGGTCTTTGGAGAAAAGTGGCTCTTGTTGGATTATGGGTAGGATTCGAGCTTGTCGTTCCAAAAATCCATCCGAAGCCAACAAATGCTGTCCTAGTTCTTCAGTGGCGATGTTGGATTGTTGACGTTCGCGGGCTAGCGTTGTTGACCCATCTGGTTGGCTTGGGCGAAGATTATCCGTGAAATCAAGCATACTGAATCCTTTGGCTCTTGGAAGCTGTATAAAAATCTCAATTACAGTTTCATATATCTCGACTTTATTCATGTATCAAATACTCGTACCGAATTGCCTTGGCTAAATCCATAGTTCAAAATCACCGAGTCCCGAATGCCGGTACTTCTACCCCGCAGGGTAAATGTAAACTGCGGAGAAGTAGCAAGTAGCCGAATAGACAGAGTATAGCAGTAAACTATTGGCTAGGAAATTCAGCGGGGAAGGATATGTTGCCGCAATGTGTATACTCGAATGCAGCGGGATAAGACCGTCAACTACCCCAGCTCAGCAGTACACAAACTCAAACAAAATGGGAGACCGCACTCTATTCATACCTCCACATGTGGGAGACAACGTGTTGCCAAATCTTCCTTTTTTCCACAGACTATTGCGTTATGCGCAACGTAAGCCTTCGCCCATTGTGGTTCGAGACCTGGTTGCTAGCGTGGAAAAAACATACCATCATCTTGTTTCGGATGTGTTAGCCTTTCGCAAGGTTTTGGAAAGATCGCTCAGTCATGAAGCTCGACATGATTTGATTGCGGACAAGGAGGTATATATTGGGTTGCTTGCACCGGGAGGGTATGAATACACCGTCGGCTTCATCGCAATCCTTGCAATTGGTGCAGCAGTAGTGCCTATGGGTGAGTCTCAATCTTCTAGAAGAAGACGCATAGCTGATAAACAGTAGCTGCCGCATTGCCAGTAGAAGAAGCCTCGTACTTTTTATTAAAAGCACGCTGTGTGGCTATGGTAGCCAGCACAACCAGTGAAAATACCGCCCAGGACGTGGCTCGCTATATGGGAGAAATTAAGGGCGTTCACATTCCCTGCATATCCCCAATCGCATCTCATATTCACCCCATGCTTCTCCCGTCAGATGAAGCGACTATTTCCTCCGGCCCAGTTCCAGATATGAACGCGGCAGCACTAGTGATCTTCACTTCCGGCACGACAGGGCCCCCCAAGGGCGCTGTGCAGCGTCGCAGTTATATCTCCGGGAATGGGGAAGCTGACGCGGACTATTACCAAATCACAGACAAGGACACAGTCCTCCACGTCCTTCCAGTACATCATGCCTCCGGTGTGGGGCTGACTTTTCTCCCGTTCCTCACGGCCGGCGCATGTATCGAGTTCCGAAGTGGTAGCTTCGATACAGCCTGGACGTGGGAGCGCTGGCGACAGGGAGGTCTTACCTTCTTCTCTGGAGTTCCCACCATATACATGCGTATGATGAGGTACTATGAAGAGAACATTGCACACCTAGCTCCTGAGGTACGTGACCAGTACATCGCTGGTGCGTGTAAGATTAGAGCGATGCTGTGTGGTACTTCGGCACTTCCAGGGCCTGTACAAGAGTTCTGGCATCAAATTAGGAATAAGCCAATTCTCACTCGATATGGTGCGACAGAATTTGGCGCAGTTATCAAGACTGAACTTAATTCCGATGGAACGCCGCAAAACAGTGTTGGTCGTGTTGCTGAGGCGGTTTCACTCAAGCTTACCGATGAAGGTCAGATATTAGTGAAGTGTCCTTATATGTTTTCCAAGTAAGTCAAATGTCCTTTCAATGGTGATTAGCTTACAAATATTTTTTAACAGGTATCTCTTCGATGAGAAAGCAACGGCGGATGCACATGACGCCGAAGGGTACTTCAAAACGGGAGATATTGCTCGCCGCGAAGGGAAATATTATTTCATCCTGGGCCGTGCCTCGATCGATATCATCAAGTCAGGTGGCTACAAGATCTCCGCGTTGGATGTCGAGCGCGAGATCCTAGGTCTAGATTATGCTTCCGAGGTTATGGTTGTGGGCGTTGAAGATGAGGAGTTTGGTCAACGAGTTGCTGCTACTGTCAGCCTCAAACAAGATCAAAGAACAACACGTAAGAGCCTCACAATCGCTGAGCTGCGAGGAGATCTACGAAGTAGAATGGCTGGATATAAGATGCCGACTATTCTTCGTGTAGTTCAAGGTGAGTTGCCCAAGTCGGGTACGGGGAAGGTGCAGAAGAAGATATTGGGGCCGCGGTTTTTTCCTCCTAACTATCGAGAGCTGCCTGAGGTGCAAGTCTGGAGCAGGGAAAATAATGCCAAGTTATAGGGTCAAACGATTGAAAACTTATTCCCGTAGTTGCAGTAGCTAAGTATTTACATACATGTACTTGATATCACTGTCCATCCCCATCAAATCTTGACCTTAGCAGGCGCCGAAGTCGCCCGACTATGAACATAGCTAATACGCTGGAATTTCCTAATAGCATCCCCCCAAAGCTCCTGACGAAGCAAAGCATACACACTGCACAGCATTAGCAAGCATTATTTCTCTCAAAAAGACTTGTTGAGATCACAACTTACCCCATCTTCGCTTTAGGCGCCCACTTCGCCCCCAATTCCAAAGCAACATTCAGCATCTCCTCCGGCTCCGCAACAGCATCCACAATCCCATCGTCCAGCGCTTCAGGCCCAGTCCACCTGTGCGCCTCAAGCAACATCTTACGTGCAACCTGAGGACGCAGCTTGAGACGAGGTAGTGAGCCTATCCCGTCGAAGTGCAGACCCAGGTTTACAGGTGGCATCGAGATAAAGCCGCGGCGGGAGTTCATTACTCGGTAGTCGTGTGCCAGAGCGAGTGGACATGCGCCGCCGAATGTGTGCCCGGTTAAGAGGGCGATAGTTGGGAATGGAAAATCAAGGATCGCGTGGATGAGCTAGATGTTGGTTGTTAGTGTGGTCTCATACAGGACATGCTAGCATATCTGTTCAAAGCTGGCTTGAGAGCCGTTCTCACTGGATAGAAGCCATCTGTATTAGCAAATGGGTTATGGTCTGATTCATCCAGCTCGAGTCCCTAGGAGTGTTCTATTAGTTCTTCCGATATTTTTCTGTTTTGGGACTTGATTCAATGTACAGTGCACCAGAATTTGGCATCATTGCCCCGCGTGATTACTGCCCCTTCTGAGTCGGGTCCCAGGATTCTTTCTATGGATCGATAGGCCCGGATCATCTCCTGACAATACGATGAGTTCAATCGGTTTTCCGGGGGTTTCTGCATGGTCAGAACGAATACATTCCCATGTCTCTCGAGGGAGAGATTGCGGAAGGTTAGAATTTCTGTCATGATGCCAATTTTACGAATATTGAGCAAATATTGATATCGTACACTCGAACTATTTCGTTAACCGTTCGTTATCCTGTGATGTATGTTCGTAGGTCCCCGCATTTTCACATTCCCCATATTTACGTTGCCGAAATTCACCGAGTACCGAAATCTAAAAGATATTTGGGAATTTTCACACACATTTGCAAGGTGTCATAATCTCCATAAGTCTCATAAAATCTATGCGTATATGTGTACATAGTCAAGGAATTGCTATAATCCCTACCAGGCAATCTCTCCATTCCATTCTAAATCCTTGAACAGCCAATCCCCCATTCCCTGGTATTGATTAAAGAAATCATCGGGAATATCTTGCGACATATCTCCTACACTGAGGTCTTCATTGCGGTCCAAAATTGTTGTGAGTGGCCTGTACTCATCCGAGGATTTAGCATCCGGTGCCCGGGACTCGGCCCAATCTCCTAGCACCTCTGGGATCCCGGCTATAAAGCTATCTGTGCTTCCACCATGCCCCAATTGTGCGAGGTCCATGAAATATGACCAAGCCCAGGAAATACCCGGGCCAAATTCCTCAAAAAATGGTTGGTGTTCTCTAGAAAGCGTCATCAATGGTATTTCGTCTACTGTCGACGAGCTGCGCTGCTTTTCAGCAATGCTCTTCAAGGCTCTGAGGCTGCCTTTCGCGGATGACCAGCGTTTTGCAAGTTCCTCGAGAGCCAGGTAGATAGATTTCAAGCTACTTGTTGCCTTCTCTCGGTGTGATGGTACGTTATTGCATGAGAGAAGCCCGATTCCGGCAGCCAAAAGGTGGAATGTGAACACTGGGCTTAGAAATTGGATCTCATCTCGGGCGAGAGAAAGTCTTCAAATATCCCTGCCACAAAGGATGACGCTAAAAGCACTCCTAATGATGCAGATTCTCCGGGGTTGGGTCGACACAGTATTGCGAGACAGGTAAAGTATGGGATGTGGAGCTGACGTGCTTCAAAATTGTATCTGGCCAATCTCCCTTTCGATGATGGTGTATGTTCTGATGTACTCTGGCTATAAAATAAGCGCAGTGAGGGTGGAAGGTCGCGTGTCCATCGGTATAAACGATTCTCAAGGTTCTGTCGAGCCTCACGTGTGAGGGTCTTGCGACGACAGTACTCGGTGAGATGGCCCAGGATAGAACTAATCTCGACATATGCAATGAACAGAGGAGCATTTGAGCTTGAATCATGGAAATCTTCGGGGCAAGGCGGCGCCACCTCACAATCCTCCAGATCCACTGCTAGTGGCCGGCCCTGTCCTGCAGAAATGCAACAATCTCTAGCCTGTCTGCTGTCAGTGGTTGTGTATGCTAATGAAAACGCACATTCTTGACTTACGTAGAGAGTCCACCACAATCTCCGCCTCAGGGTAGCATCTCTTGTATTCGTTGGTTCCTTGTGCAATCCAATCTGATGAGCTAACCCAACTCCCACATATCGCCAGAACCCACTGGTATTGGTGGACACATGCTCAGGACCTTCTGGGTTATACCAATGCAAAATGCACACTGCTGCGACGACAGTCACTGGATTCCTCTCGTATCCCGACCAGAACAAGGCTTTTGCACGACGATAAAACTGGTGCAAAGATGCATACGCAGTCACTGCCGGTGCAGATGTGACTCGGCTCGCAGCGACGAAAATAGACTGGAGAAGTAGCATTGACGGCTTCTGAGGGCCGCTTTCCTCTAACCAGCTCCGCTCGATTATCGGCATCCATGGTGAACATCGTTCCATAAAAGTGTTAATCAATCCTTCTCGGATAGCTCTTGGTAGGAGATCAAATGCACCTTATAGTCTGAGCAGCTGGATATCATCTTCGGTTGTTCTATCTGCATCTCCTTCTGGGTAAGATCTAGCCTTCTCTTCGTTGATTGCCACTGCATCATCAAAGTAGCGGGAGCGTGCCATGAAGCTCAAACTCGAAGCGGATGAATATGGATTGGAGTCTGGTGTAATCGGTACATGGTCTCCGGTATCAGCTCTACCTTGGCTTGTCTCGCGGTATTCATTCCAATCTGAGCCGATAGAACTAAATTTTCTCGTCGGTTCTTCCCAGTTCACCCGTCTCCTTCTAACCGCTTCGGTATCATTGATGCTACATTCACTATTGTTATTGTTGGCTCTTTTTCTCTTGCGCTCTCGTCGACTGCACGGTATTTAGTATGTTTACTCCAATGTCAGAAATCAATTTTCTTACGAACAGGGCCATTGATGCCGTTGGCAGTTCACACATACATCAGGATTTCCGTCAAAGATACTGCGAACCTAAAGAGATTAGTATTTCTTCATAATTTATTCCTCTTTCTCATACCTTCTTTTTATTGCAGGCAGCACATGCTGTAGGTGCACGTAATGGTGGGGGACTAAAGTCATTCATTTTCGACCTATTTCATACATTTAATGTAGAAAAGTCGGGGACCATTTGGGGCAGTTCTCGATTTCCCCGGCTTTTATTACTAATGAAAGAATAAAATACCGGCACGACGGTTATAAGGTTATAACACAATATTAGGCGGCTACGTAGATGTATTTTTTATTTTGGTCAATATAACCGTGCCAAGCCCAACACCTCCGTGTTAATGTATTAGATACATGGGCAGTCTATGTATGTTATAGTAGTGATTCAGGTTGTATGTACCAACAGTGTTTACTTTATTCCCTACTAGTACAAGGTATACTTACTAATTAGGTTTACTAGTAATTTGTTAGTAATCTCAAGTACTACTTTTTTTTACTTAGTCAAACCCAGGCTCACTGTAATCCTCGTCCATGGCGTCGGCCTTCCTCTTCCGCTCAATTGATCCATCAGCCTCAATTAACCTTTGGGCCTCAACCAACGCGGCGATCCGACCAGGTAAACTGAGACTCAGGTTGAAGTAGATATCGGGTCTGCGGGGATAACAAGTAATATCGAATCCCGGGGTTTCACGAAATCTCTTCCACAGCCTGCTGAGATTTGCGGAATGGATGGTGGGGTAGCCTGTTGGTATCCAATCTGTTCTGAGCCTAGATTTGGTACAGAGGTGCACGGCTACTACAAATCTTGGTGTCGTATGGCCAGTCCATCGTGCTTTGACCGTTTTTGTTTCCTGGCAGGCTGTGCCCTGGCACTTTACTTCGAGCTCGACCGGGAGTGCTCCAAATTCTTCTCTGCGGAGAAGAAACCATCTGTCAAACTGATCAAGAGACTTCTCCTCTAAATCTTTCTGGGTACAATGGGAGTACCTCGTTAGTGTGTTGAGAGGTAGGAGGTTGGTGTTTTGCAAGTTTTGCATCCCGCAATCTGGCCGACCGCAGCCGGACCGAAAATGATACCAAAGTGCGTAACGATCGGGGTCAAACTTTGACCAGTAAGCGAAGGGGTCGTCTAGACACTCCTTGTCACATTGTGAACATTTTCGTGGGACCACATCGTTCGGAGTTTCGCGGAGGATGAGCATATCATCGACGCAAGGCTTTCTTGGGCGAGCAATCATCCAACCATAAGCGGCTAACACCGAAATTGCGAGTGTGAGAATGTCCAAAGTCTCGGGGCTACCTTTACATTTTCGGAGAAGATAAAAGGCGACCTCTAGATCGGCTCGACTCGATAACTCTCGCCGGTTAAATTTCAAGCCATCCTGTGCCTGTATAAACTCAACCAGAGGATGGGGAAGATCTCCCCAGTCCCAGCAATCTGATAGTTGGAACTCTGTGGAGAATTGACTTAGAAAATACCCGACACTCTGTTGTATACCGACAGCCTTTGTGTGATGAGTGGTGGTAGTAATATGAGGACTGAATGCAGATAGGAGCTCCACTAAATCATGCCAATAAGTCGCTATCTTATGAATGCGGGCATTCCTCTATTCAAAACCAGTGTTAGGGAGATGTATAGGTGAAATGATCAAGAAAATTCTTACCAAGATTGTGTCATCTATGTTGCTTGTCATATTGGCAGTTTCGCTCACTTGACCTGGTTTGAGTTGAGCTAAAAGTCCCAATATATTTTCGACACACAGGCTCTCTTCCTTCGTGGCACGGATACGATGTGATGTTTCTATCGAAAGAATGGCTCCTGGGAAAGCTTTCTGTAAGTGGGCCACCGCTTGGCCTTTCCACTGGTTTCTTGTAGCGCTTACTTTGCGTGTCACACATAGATTCTGAGGCAATCGAGGATCTAGCTCATAGAATTTTGGTGGGATTCCAATGCCTCCCAGGCTAGCGGCGAGAGCTAATGCTTGATCTTGCGGTGAACCGAATCGGCGTCGCCAGTCTTGAGACTTCTCTCCATCCCCTTTAACGTACATAAAGCGCTGGGGGTGTGCGACAAAAATAATGAAACGTTTCAAGGACGTCTTATCGGGTGTTAGCTCTAGGTATAGAACTAAACCGGCAAAGTCACCCCAAAGACGAAAAGGCTGTAGGTCAAGCTTCTTAAGCATTCGTTCACGAACGTTGGCACCCCAGCAGATCTCGACTTTTGCCTTCATCGCGGCTCGAAGCGCAAATATAAACCGTTCATGGATGTCGAAGAGATCCTCGGGGTAAACATCTTTGCAGTGTCTGCTGATATCTCTGCGGGCGAGATGGTCGAAAAGCAAACAATTATTTGTTGTTGAAAATCCAGCTTTGTTGAGCTGGGCGATTGAGGGATTTGAAAGGTCTTCAGTCTTTTGGCAACTGGGGTCGTCAACGGAAAACGTGGGATTGTACAGGTGGCAGGCAACCGGAGCATTCAGCTGTCCACTCGGGCGAACCAAGAATTCCCTAGGTCGAGTGACATCTCGGGCCTTCCACCATGTGGCTTCGTTATTTTGAAGATGCTCAAAAGCCTCATTCATATCCCACCCAAGTGAGGAGATCTGGCCTGCTGTCCAGTTAGCCTTAAGTAATCCCAAAAGGCCGTCACGATACATACCATCCGTTTCCTCCAGTTCTTTATTCCATTGCATCTCGAGGCCTTGGATCAGGGGAAGGAACTTTCGGACATGGGTCAGTTCTTGGCTAGACAAAGCTTTCTCGGGGTCCGGCAGCCAGACATCCCGAAAGAAGTGAATCTTCGTCCACCCATCCATGGCACAATTTGACTAGCACGTTTTAAGCCATGCTTGGATACTCAGATACTAGAAAGTATCATGGAGAGGTCAAATACTTCGAGGAATACAACACGGAGAGAAGCCGGGCCTATGCCTGTGTTCGATGAGGGTGGACGAATAAGGGGTGAGAAAAGAAAATAAGAGATGGAAAGACGGAAAATAAGAATAGTCATACAAATTACTGCCTCATTCTGGTCAAGAAATTCTGTCACATCTACATGTCTAAAGCTGACCTAAAATCATAGATTAGATCCATGGATACACCTCAGATGCTTCTCCCAACCTAAGACTTTAGTAATGCCTTCTGAATCAGGTGCAAATGAGAATTCTGCCATAATTTCTGCTACTACTCCGTACGTATGTTGTACTTCAAAAAAGAGTTTCTGCCATATAACCGTGCCAAGCGCCCATCACACCCTGTGTTGGTGCGCCCCGGTCAACGATAATCCCCTATCAACGATAAATCTTGGGATTGGTACTTTTATATGGTTTGTATAGTAAGAAAACCTGCATATTAATCAAAAAAAGACTCCTATGGGATGGCTGTGTTGGTGCTTAAAAGTATTATGCCTAGTATAGCCTACTATGTATACATTTTGAGGTGTGGCAAGAGCCCTTGACTCACTTTTATTAATAATTTAGCAATGTACTACGTAGGTGTCTGCTAAATTTAGAGTACGGGGGTGAATAACCAAAGGACCAAAATACATGTCGAGGTAGGGGGGTTACTTTACACTCTATGAATATTCCCGCGGAGATAAATATAGTTTTGGGTAGCGGTTTTTTGATACCATGAACGTACATGATTTTTGTTTAGTCGTGTTTGCAATGATGTATCCCGACATTCTTTAACAAGTACATTTATTTGAAGCAAAAAGACAAAACAAAAAAAGAAGAGGGCCCGAAGCGCGATTCGAACACGCGGCCTCTCCGAATTTGAGATGTGAACCCAAACGGAGAATCATACCTATGATGAGTTAGCGGGGAAATTGGTGTTATTGTGAGATGAATGAAACGTACCACTAGACCATCCGGGCGTAAGATGAGATAATCAACAGGAGTACAACATGCGACTCGGTGGTTTTAAGCTTAATCGCTCCAATTACTCTAGTAGGTATCACAGTTAGTTGACTTACTTATAATTGCATTGAATATCGAAGTTGTTTAATTAGCCTTATTAGCTATTTTATATACCTAGATATGGTGGGGTTAGTGGTGTATAGGATAGTGTGTAAATCATAGGAATTTGTTATAAATATATATAATTTCTAAAAATTCCATGGATCCAATCGAAAATCTTCACCAAAAAATAGTGGGGCGTTAAATTTCTTCCATTATATAAACTACACTAGGTGGTGAATTTATAGTAGTATTTACAAATAGTTCCGAAACGGAGGTTTCTGGCTAAGTTAAATAGCTATGCTCCTATGGTCGATATCTATAGTAATGCTATATTATTTGAAGATCTATGGGCTATAATAATAATGTTATATTACCTTCAGGGCTTGATCTTCTTGATGTACCCTAGAATAGCCCCACAATATATCTTCCGCCCGGATGGTCTAGTGGTACGTTTCATTCATCTCACAATAACACCAATTTCCCCGCTAACTCATCATAGGTATGATTCTCCGTTTGGGTTCACATCTCAAATTCGGAGAGGCCGCGTGTTCGAATCGCGCTTCGGGCCCTCTTCTTTTTTTGTTTTTGCTTTTTTCCATTGCACCACCGTAATGCAATAAGCTCTGTCTATCCCCCCCAATCACTCTACGGAGTCTATGTTTATCATTTCTGTATAGATATGGGCTGTGGTCACCACACGAAAGAGAATATAACGTCCGACCGCCGCATCTATAGAATGCGCCCTAACAGGTCTATATTTTGTCAATATCGTACACTAAGATACCCTATATAGCTACGAGCTGAATATCAGACCGTAATTATATGGTAACAGCCATTTTCAGGGGTATGATCCCAACACTCAACGAAAGCCGGGACATAACCGAACCTTCGGCTATCCTATTTGGGACGCAGTAGATATACACAAACAGCTTGGAAATCCAATGGGGTATCTATTGTTGTTGAAAAATGTACATAGTTTTCATGCCCAACCTGCAAGCGTCCAACTCGATCGATCACCGCCAGATCTCAAGCCCGATCGACGATCAGGAACAGGCTGCTCGATGTCTCGTGTAGCCCCAGCAAGTCCATGCTGTAAGAACTTCTCTCGTTCAATCTCTACCATCCCCCGGATCTTCAGACTACTTGTCAGGCTTGCACCCGCCCATGGACCAAGAGATTCAACTTCGCGCAAGACTCCTTGAATGGGGACTGGTATATCTTTGTTTTGTCGGCGGAGCTTTTGTTCCACAAAATCAATTTCAGGCACTTCCTTCGAAGGATCGGCTGGTTCGTCATCGGTAGATGGTGCTTCCCCTTCCCCATTGCTCTTAGGGGTTTCAGGTTGGGCGGAAGCTTTTTGGGCTGAAAGTCTCAGCTCCTCCAATCTTTGTCGCTGTCGCTCGAGTGCTTTGCCTCGAATTGGACTCCATCCATGACGATCAATCAAGAGTGAAACTTCTCTAAGGACCCGCTGCCGCAGCCCAGGAATTCGAGAACCGCCGCCCACAAAAACAATGCGGGACATGCATGTACCTCGTGCATCAGGGTACAACGAGAGAAGGGTGTTGTAGACAAGCAAAGGCAATGGTTTTTCTTCGTCATCTAATTCATGTTCTGCAACGCCTGGTGCGAATAAAACAGTCTCGGCAGGTTCGGCGAGACGTGAAAACGGCACGTCCATGTATTCTTCCTCGGGGTTTGCGGGAGAAGGAATCGACAATTCCCTTTCGGGTTCATCTGAGTTTGTTTCTTCTTCTGCCTGCGATTTGCACCAGGCAAACCGACTGACCACTTCTTCGCAGTACGCGAACCCAACAGAGATCTTATCTGTAGTCGCCGTATCCTGGTTCCCGTCGGAAGCTAACCTAGTAAGAAGTAGCCCCATTTCCTGCATCAAATGCTTCATAGACCGTGTTGTTCTTTTCGTAGTCATCTCTCGGTATTCATAGATTGCCGTTGCCGTAGCCTCGGCCCAGCCAAGGTCAACCACCAGAGCTGACCGCAGTCCCGCAGCTGTAGCCGACATAGTCGCACTGGAAAGAAGGGTCACACTCGGGAAGCGCCAGCGACTGAATAGCGTTGACAGCAATGACGACAGCAATGGATGTGGCATAAGAGACGGCAGGACAAGAACGAGGCGAGATGTGCCTGCATCCGTCAACAGAAACTGGTTGTATGTCTCCCGAAACGCACGTTCGATCTTATCCTCTACTAGACCAAAATCAACCTCTCGAGAATCTGGCCGCCACAATTCATATGCCCGTGTCCACTCTTCCATGTCGATGGGTTGCGGTAGCCGTCCAGCACCGGTGCTGCCCTGGATCCATCCTCGATAGTCCCCAGCTCTTCTCGAATCTTCAGGTCCAAAGCCAACCACACACACGGGTGCACTGCTTCCTTCAAAACCTGCGCGGAGCCATCTTGCGCCTATCTCAAATATGATCGCATCGTCTTCACCCCGAAAGGAGGAGCTCGGTGATGTGCTGCTGGTGAATGGGGGGTTTCCCGAACGTTGCTGTGGTGTATGAGGGGAAACAGGTCGTGCTGTCTGGCTATTGCGCAGACCGGAAGTTGTTGATGTGCGTTTACTAGCACCAATTGGAGGTGTATCACTCGTCATGCTTGATTGAGCTCGGGCGCGTTGCTCTCCTTTCCAAGAGTAACAGGAGTCCACGGGGTTCGTAGCGGCAAATATTCGATTCACCTGCGCACGGGTTGGAATTTCAGCGTCATCGGATTAGATTCAAAGATAATAAAAAAGGAAATAAGGTCTATAAGCTTGCCCAGGTGGCTCATTGGGGGAAGCTCGTTGGTAGGCAACGGATCTACATCGGGCCGTCTTTATTTACTTGACAACCTCCTCTCTCCGCAACAGCCAATACATATTGTACATCTTTAACTCCACATGGACGCTTCAACTGCTTTCTGATTCTCCTATTGCTTACAGTAGGTATGGGTATTCCTGGGTAAGTGAAATAGTTTCTTTTTTTCTTTTTTTTTATGCATGGTAGAAGACATATATCCCTGAGCCCGAGTGAAAGTGTTGTTTATTCACACATGAGAAGCAGAACTTTTTATTTCCAGATTTCTCAATCAAAAGGCTAACATCATTAAGGCTTATCAATGCCATTGGCCCAGGAGAGCGCATCTCTCTGGCCAAGTTGGCTGTGACGCACCTGGAGCGGACAGCGAGGCCGATCCGCATTGCAGTCGACATTTCGATCTGGCTTTTTCAAGTCCAAGCAGGTCGGGGCGGAAGAAACCCAGAGTTACGCACCCTATTTTATCGATTATTGAAATTACTTGCATTGCCAGTTCACCCTCTTTTTGTCTATGATGGACGGCAAAAACCTGCTTTCAAGAGAGGCAAAGCAGTCTCAACCCGCAGTTATGGTAGTGCACCGATCATCAAGCGCTCCAAGGATCTCATCGAGCGATTCAGATTCCCGTGGCATGAGGCACCCGGCGAGGCAGAAGCCGAATGTGCACGGCTGCAGCAGGCGGGTATTGTAGACGCTGTCATGAGCAACGATGTCGATGCATTGATGTTCGGATCGTCTTTTACCATTATGAACTTCTCGAAAGAGAGCGGAAGCGGTAGTTCTTCTGCAACTCATGTCACATGCTATGCAATGGGACAGGATGGGCAAGCATCGAACATACCCCTTGATCGGCCCGGAATGATTCTATTCGCTATGCTCAGTGGAGGGGACTATCTACCATCTGGTGTTCCAAAATGTGGCAGTAAGCTCGCTGCAGAGATTGCCAAGGCTGGATTCGGCGAGGATCTTCTGCAGGAGCTTGCGTCAAAAGCAGACGTGGATACAGGATTGAGCGAGTGGAGAGAAAGACTCCAGTACGAACTTGAGGAGAACGAGAGTGGATATTTTACAAGGAAACACCCCGCAGTTCGAATTCCAGACGTTTTTCCGGATCGACAAATTCTCGAGTACTACGCTCAACCCAAAGTTTCCAGCGATGAAGAAATGAGCTTTTTGAGAACTCGTCTTACACAGGCTTGGGATAAAGATATCGACCCCCTGGCAATCCGAACATTTGCCGCAGACCACTTTGAATGGAATTATCGATCGGGAGCAAGGAAATTGATCAAGCTACTAGCCGAACCTCTTGTCTCGTACAGACTCCGTCTCCAGAGACCAATTCTAGGCGTGTCGCCTGGTTTTTCATTCGTGCCCGATTGCCCACCTGGTCTGCAAAAGGTGTTTCGAAGCCGGTCAAGCTTTGGCACTGATGCAGTGCCAGAAATCCAGCTAGATATGCTACCCGCGGATGTTGTTGGGCTTGATCTCCTTGCCGAAGAACCAAACCCGCCATTTCCATCCGAAATTAGTGCACAGGAAGGCGAGGAAGAGGAAGATCAAGAGGTAGCTGCTGAATCGGCACCTCCCTCACCATCGAAGTCTCGGGTAACGAAACGATTTGATCCGTTCTCTCTAGAAAAGGTCTGGGTATTTGAGACTGTCGCAAAACTAGGTATTCCTGGAGTCGTCAAGAACTGGGAGAAGGAACAGGCTGAAAAAGCGGCGAAAGCCGCAGAAGCTGCGGCGAAGAAGAAGACTAGTACTCGACGCACTGGTCCCAAGAAAAAGGGACCAATTGACGCTGGAATGAAACGCGGGAGTATCTTGAAATACGGAACTCTCACGAAAGAAAAGTCTGGATTGTCAACAACTAAACAAACGCACTTGTTGGAAGCCGCTAGATCGACCCAGAATCCTCTTTCCCGGCTTGTTGCTGGTTCTGGGTCTTCTTCGCCAATAATTATGGACCATGAAGACGATCCTTTCTCCTCTCCGAGCATGTATATTCAGCAGAGAGCCTCGCCGACGATGCACTACGTTTCTCGCGAGGTCGATGATCTCCTTGATTCATTCTCTTCAATGTGTAACTTGTCTCCTTCTGCCAGTATCAAGCGTCACCCGGTGTCGGATCAGTCCCGCATCAGATCAAGGCGCACAGCTTTAGGAACTGGTGGGGTTGAAATTGAAGAATCGGACGCTCTGGATATGAGCAGCGATTATTCTCCGTCTCGATCAGCAAGGCGCATGGGGCTCAAAATCAGCTACTCGGTCTCCGACGTTTGTGAATCTGATACTTTCCTGGAGGACTTTTTAGTCAGCACACCGATGGCACTGCCTTCTCCATCCGGAAAGACTCTATCTAAACCAAAGAGGATCCCCAAGGTACAGTGTGAGGAAAAGGGCGAGGTTGAACACATTGAAAAAGCCATCGAATCCCTTTCTCTGTCCTCGAAAATCGACGAGTGTCAGCATGAAAACACCGCAACTCGATCATTGCGTCAACCCTCAACGAAGAAGGCACCGCCAGCAACAAAAGTTCGAACTCGTTCCTCCAAGGCCGAAGGTGTTGTTAAACCACCCCGATCTTGTAGTCAAGTCAACCCAAAGCCTGAACTCGAGCCGGAGAAAACATCGCCATTGAGCTTGAAAACATGCGAGAATAATGAGACCAACGACGTAAAGTCCCCCAAGAAGTCTTCGAAGGAGACGGCGAGCACAACTTCGAAGCACAAGACCACGGGACACCTGGAAAACATTATATTGCACGACGGCTTTTGGTCGATCGACCCATCTCCGCCTGAACAAGAGCCGTGCGAAGGCTCAACTGCCGATAGCCTAAGCACAGCGCGCAGACAGGCCACCAAAAAGAAAAGAATCCCACGCGTCAGCATTCTTGACCTCGTTTGATTAATGCTTTTAATATACCCCTCTTCTCGTTTTGGTGGGCCGGCGTTTAGCATCAATTTGATTTTTTCTGGGTCTGGAGGTTTTGGAATACAAGCATGTGTGGTGCAATAGCATTTTTGGTTATCCTACGGTGTTGGATGGATCGAATCTTTTTTGTTAAGAATCAGCAAGCTGATGTCTTATGGATTGCTGGATGTCATGTATATGTTGCGAGCAATTTTGTAAATAAGAAGACCATGTGCGTATATCTGAAAAAACGTACAAAAGCCATGTCCAGAAAGTAACCATGCAGAACACACATCCAAAGAGTATAATCAAGGAGAAAAGAGGAGTATCAACTTGGGCGGGACTTCAGCCAGTCCCTATCTAAACAAGAATCCAATTCTTCATGCAGCGCAATGCCAGAAAATAGACATGTCCAGATATTAAACAGCTATAATATTAGAAAACGAAAAGGGAATATTGTGCAAGCGCCGATAAATCGGGGCTGTATCATCTATCCATCTACCCAAACACTTTGAGGAAACCCCACAGGCCAACTCCACTCAACACCGGGATCGTCAGATTATCATCCCAGCCCCACATATCAATGAACTCGCTGCCAGCGGCAACAACGCCAGAGACGACACTCATGACACTCAAAGCCAAGGGGCCAGTAATGACCGCCGAGTCACTGTGTTCCCAACCCAGAAGGCCGCGAACACAGTTCGGGAGCAGATTCAAGCGTCCCGTAAACATGAAGGCATTTTCCGGGTCATTAGGGAAATCACCAATGTAAGGCACGAACCAACCCCAGAAAGCAGCGGCGGTAACAACGCCCATGAGCCATGCCGCCATCGTACCAGCCAAGCTCTTTCCAGGCCGCAGACGAGGGGTGTGGCGGCCGTACAAACGACCGAATGTCGAGGCGGCGGTGTCACACCAGCTAAGGAGTAGCACACTCATGACACCAACATCCTTGGGGAAGAAGCGGAGAGCAACGTATGCTCCAAGGAGATACCAGATCACGCCGTTGTAGCCGGTGACCTCTGTTTCACGCATGAGGGCACCCATGCACCGGATGTATACCTTGTTGACCTTCTCGAAGCGGTGACGGATAAGGTCTGTTGCGGCAATCGGAACTAGTGCGGTAAAGAGGACAGGTGTTATTTGCAGAGATTGCACGCCTCGGCTATATAATGACAAAGTCAAAAATCCAATTGACACGTGCAAAAGCTTGCGCGGGATCTCATGGCGGTGAATGAAGCTGCGGTAGCGGGCGTGGAGCGGGATCAGGCCGAGAGGAGATGGGGATCTTGACAAGTCGCGCAGGGCATCAGGAATGCTTGAGGGGGATAAAAGGTTGTTCGAGGCAGTACCGTTGGGTGAGCGCGGCGGCGAGGCGGGTATCTTGGGGTTTGATCGGCGGGTGCGGCGAGCCGAGGGTGTCGCGGGGGATCTTGATGCTCGCGCTGAGCCGGAACTTTCGGTTGAGCCTTCTGGCTGATGCCGGCGACGTGCTGCAGACCGTGTTACCGGTGCGAGATATCCATCGGGTGTCTCGGACGGGTCCGATATAGAGGGGGACGGAGATATCACGCGAGGTGTCGCCGGTACGGGGTTTGGTGAGGACATGTCGGGTGCCCTTAATATAAAAGAAGGGAGCGATGCCACTCGGACGACACCAGAAGGTGACCGTGTACAGATATCTGCGTTGTCGCAAGCGAATATGCCACGGATTATCAATGGGCTTCCTAACAAAGCAATGACGGCGGTTTGATAGCACGTGACAGTGCTTTATCGTTGATTTATGGGCGAATAAGCTGGAGACACAAGGCAGGATTCCAGTACATGATGCGATCACCAAGCACCTGTTATATTAAATAAAAGTAAAGTAAATCAAGCAAGACTAAGTCGAGGGAAAAGCAGATCACGATCTCAGTTTCCGACCACAGCCGCAGTCACGTGCCTGGTATCTAATCGATAACGGATAATTTTTTTTCTTTGCGATCGCGACTCGTGAAGCAATTTGACGACTCGGTGTCTGTTGGAATTTATAAATGCCTCCCAAGTCATCTTCAAGAGCGTGGGATGCTCTCACGCCCCCGCTTTCAGAATGGACCCTCGATGCTGTGGGCTCAATGGGCTTCACGCGCATGACTCCAGTCCAGGCCTCGGCCATTCCTCTGTTTATGCAACATAAAGATGTGGTGGTGGAAGCTGTCACTGGAAG
Organism: Penicillium expansum; assembly: GCF_000769745.1. NCBI lineage: Eukaryota > Fungi > Ascomycota > Eurotiomycetes > Eurotiales > Aspergillaceae > Penicillium > Penicillium expansum. The sequence goes on along the minus strand of NW_015971495.1, from coordinate 38,059 downwards.
TGGAAAGACATTGTCGTTCTTGATTCCAATTGTGGAAAAGCTGCTTCGCCTTGATCAGCCTCTCAAGAAGCATCATGTTGGAGCCATTGTCATTTCTCCGACAAGGTGGGTTAATGCGCAAATCCAAGTCTGCAGAGCTCGTCGCTAATATTGATACATCAGAGAATTGGCCTCGCAAATTCACCAAGTTCTCCTCTCGCTGTTGGAGTTCCACCCAGCGTCGGCCGCAGCTATCAAACCCGCCGAAGAGGGTGCTCCTCGTGCGAAACCCTCTTCATCGACATTGAGAGTCGTCCCACAACTCCTTCTGGGAGGCGGAACATCTCCGGCAGAAGATCTGAAATTATTCCTCAAAAATTCGCCCAATGTATTGGTTTCTACACCCGGAAGATTATTGGAACTGCTTTCGTCGCCTCACGTTCATTGCCCTCAGGCATCTTTTGAAATGCTTGTCCTGGACGAGGCCGACAGACTTCTTGATCTTGGATTCAAGGACGACCTGCAGAAGATCTTGGGCCGCCTGCCTAAGCAGCGACGTACAGGATTGTTCAGTGCCAGTATCAGCGAGGCTGTTGATCAGATCGTCCGACTTGGTCTCCGAAATCCTGTCAAAATTGCCGTCAAGGTCAGAGGAGGAGCTGGCGTTGAAGAAAAGCGCACTCCAGCGAGGTATGTCATTTGATCTCGTTTTTCCAAATTCAAAAAACAACCACCAATCTAACCACTGAATAGTCTGCAAATGACCTACTTGACAACCCCTCCGCTTCACAAATACGCCATTCTGAAGCACATCCTTTCCACGGTCCAGCCCACACCTCAAAAAACCATTTTCTTCGTATCCACATGCTCCAGTGTCGACTACCTCGCCACAATACTACCCATAATCCTAGGAGACGAGTTTGTGCTAGTCCCACTACACGGAAAACACCAAGCCAACGTCCGCCAAAAGAACTTCAACCGCTTCACCACCTCTACAACCCCCTCCATCCTCCTCACCACCGATGTTGCCGCCCGCGGTCTCGACATCCCCTCCGTCGATCTAGTAGTCCAGATCGACCCACCTTCCGACCCCAAAACCTTCATTCACAGATGCGGTCGTGCCGGTCGTGCCGGCCGTCGAGGTCTCAGCATCGTTCTTGTCCACCCAGGCCGCGAGGAGGACTACGTATCCTTCCTGGAAATCCGCAAAACACCCGTCGCGCCATACAACCTACCCGAGTTCACCGATGAACAGGCCACAGCCGCGATAGACAAAGTCCGCAAAGCGGTGTTGAAAGACCGCGCCATGCACGACAAGGGCCAGAAGGCATTCGTCAGCTGGCTGCGCAGTTACAGCAAGCACCAAGCGAGCAGTATCTTCCGAGTTGCGGATCTGGACTGGGAAGCTCTTGGCAAGGCATGGGGACTCCTCAAGTTGCCGAAGATGCCTGAAGCGCGCTCATTTGAAGGAGATCGCACGTTGGGCATTAAACTTGAGTGGCACAACTACACGTACAAGGACAAGCAGCAAGAAAAGCGCCGCAAGGAGGCTATGGCGGAGGCTGCTAATGCACAAGGCACTGAGCAGGGATCTAACAAGCGCCGTGCTACGGAGAGTGTGGCTTGGAGTCAGAAGACTGAAGAAAAGGATAAGAAGTTCAAAAAGAAGGAGTTCAAGAAGGCACGCAAGGAGAAGGAGAGATGGGAGCAATTGCCAGAGGATCAGAAGCAGAAGGCTCTTGAAACAGAGCGCATGTTGGAGGAGATTCGTGCTAAGAACGAGCAGCAGCGGCTGTTGAACCAAGCTAGCAAGGCGGAGGAAGCCAAGGGCGATGGTGAATTCCAGGGCTTTGACTAGTCGGAAAATACCTAGGTAGCATAGTAGATGTCTATATCGATACCACATTATATTCAATTCTCCGATGTCTACTCTGCCTCATCTTTACAATCTGTTAACTTGCATTGGAAGCTAATCATTCCATTCAAATACTACCTAACAACGCTAATATTCACTCATGACATGACAATGCGCTAAAAAGCAGCCAAAAAACTAAAAACGCAAAAAACTAAAAAAACGCAAAACGCAAAAAGATCAAAAAAACTTCAACTCCTAGGCCCATGCCTGGATCGATCCATAAGGAGATCCAAGGCGGTCCCAGACGAGTCGCAACGATAGAACATACAGAAGGGTCTCAAAACCTGGCCCAAGCCTGGGGAGGCGGGCCAGGGAAATCCTGGAGTAAGCGCATCTTTTTTTTCAAAATTTTCAAAATGTTCATGTATTTCAGAACGTATCCCAAAATTGGTTTGAGATGGTTTTGGAGACGGTATCTGAGAGAGTATTTGAGAGGGTATTTGAGACCGTAGGTGGGAGCGTAGTTGAGGGCATATTTCAGGAGCTATTTCACAACAGTCACTGGCCAGATGATATGGTCCAGACAGCCCGCAAGGCATGCCGTGGTCAGTGAGTGTTTTTTTTTTTGTTTTTTTTTTTACTTGGCAGCACGCCGAGCAGCAAGCCGATCCATGAAAACCCCATGGTGGTGATCAATATAGGACTCCGCGGTGGGGAATCGCCGGGAAGTGGGGTATGCGTGCTTCCGGTACTTGTCAAGGTTAGGGTCGTGCCAGTCAAAGCACTCAACCCAAGATTCAGTCTCCGGCCAGATGATCTGGCTCAGATCGCCGGTAGGGCATGCTGTAGCCAGTGAGGTTTTTCTCATCTTGCGGCGACGGAGGACGTCCTCGTCAATGAACGAGTTACAGCTGCTCGAGAAACGATGGGCCGCTCGAAGACGACTGGGGGTCTTCGGCTTGTACTGCTCTGCCTGCTGACGGGCCTTGCGGAGTTCGTCGCCGGAACTTTCGATGGGCTGTGATGCGCCCTGGTCGTTGAAGCTTTCGAGGTGGGTAGTGTCAGAGCGAACACGCTTGGAAACATGTTCCTCTTTCGGTTCATCGCTGGGTGCAGCTCGCTTGGTCGTAGTATCTTGGGGCACACGCTTGGAGACATGCTCCTCTTCCGGTGCGTCATTGACTGTGGCTTGTTTGGCCGTAGTATCTTGTCGTGCACGCTTGGAGACATGCTCCTCTTCCGGTGCATCACTGACAGTAGCTTGTTTGGTCGCAGGATCTTGGGGTCCCTGCTCGCCTGTGGGCAAGTCCTCATCGTCCTCATCGTAGATAAAGTAATCTGGGTCAAAACCGTAACTACATCCTGGAGGGTGTGGAATGACATCGGGTGACGGCGCGCGCTTGCGCTTCTTCGATTCTTTCTCGTAGATCGCACGAACTTGCTCTTCTGAAGTTACGGGCTCAATGTCCGCAGGATCCGACTTCCCGGCACGCATGCGCGCGAGCAGTTCTGGGTCGAAACCCCGTGGGAACAGATCGTAGGAATATTTATTTCTTTCAACTCGTGGAGCGCGTGCGCTGGCTGTCAGACGCGAGTTTGGCCCTGCAACGCGTGGGCGCGGAGTGGGAGATTCGAAATTTCTGGGCGCCCTAAAGGAGGAGGACGGATGGGGGGCTGAGGAGGGTGTGGTGACAGAAGAAGATTCATTTCCCATTGGATTTTGAGGTTCAGCCACTAGAATAACTATGTTAGCCACTTGAAATATATACCATGATATAAGGGGCACCTACCTTGCGGGACCTCTGCGGTCTGGGGGGGCACGTTGCCTCGTCCCCAAAGACCAGTCACGGAGTTGAAGATCCATTGTCGCCAACCAGGTCGGTTTTGATTTTGAGTTTGATTAGGTGGAAGTGCAGAAGGCAATGAAGTGAATGGAACAATGCGATTACCATGGGGCGCGGTCTCTTCGTTTGCATGAGAGGCCGGAGGAGTCGAACTGCCAGATCTCGCATCTTCTCCCTGCTGAGCCAAGAGCTGAGGGAAACGGTAAATAGTGCGATCGATTCGTCCATCCCTTTCCGCTTCGCGTCGCCGCGCGCGATCCGCATAAGTTCTGCGAGAGCTGCCACGAGGACGGGTTTCAAAGCCGGGGGGAGTTTGAAGGGTCAACTTGTGACGTTTGGACGGCGAGGGCTCGTCTTCGGACAATCGGTTTCGTTTCCTGCTGGGCTCTTTTGTGGGGGTCAGCGGGGTTTCATCCGGGGTGTTAATGACAGGGATTCTGCGTGGCCAGCCCCTCCAGGGAGATGGTGGGGACCAGGGGAGTGACCAGGGGATTCGACGAAGCTTGTCATAGGCTCTTCCAGGCGGCCAGGCATAGTGCGTCACGGGGGTCTGTGGAGGGGAGGGAGTTGGCTCAGGCTCCTGTTTCAGGAGTTCGCTGGCACTGCCGTATTTGAAGGCCGTAATAATTCGTCCTCTGAACATGCGCGGGGGGGCCGGGGGTGCCCGGGGGGGCTTTGGGGGCAACGTACGGGTGTCAGGTTGCTCTACCGACGGGATGAGCGCAACGGAGTCTTCCTGGGACTCGGCTTGGGCTTCGGCGTCCTCAAGCTCCCCAGCGGGGGCGGCGGCCTTCTTGCCCTTTGCCGTGGCCTTCTAGAAATACGAGTTAGTTATGAAAGATTGTGACGTCTGGCTTCTGAACTGACCTTCTTGCGGCCGCCTCTCTTGGCTGGCTTCCTCTTTGGAGCGGGCCTCTCTGCAGCGGACTGTGTCTCGGACACGGTCTCTTGCGCCACCTCGGGCGCGGTCTCGGGATCCTCCGTCCCAGCTGCCGACGCACTCCGCGTCGTGCGCCGGCGGCGTGGGACGTAGTCCGAGATTGGCGGAAGAACGTGGTTCGACCGCAGTCTCATCTTGGCGAAACGCGCAAGATGAGGAGGGAGAGGGTTGGTGGCGAGGGGAAGGTGGTGAGGGGCAAGTGAGGAAAGTCTTGTTGAAATGTAATGGATCAGTCAGAGATATCCAAAGGCTACATATGTACATACTAACCGATTTGGTAGAGTCGATCACAAAAGACTCTGGCGAGAGATATCCAAAGGCAATGCTTTGGATGGTAACGTTGTGGGTGATGGGGAAGAGAAGAGAAGAAGATGATAGATGAAGAAGAAAAGGCGAGATGTAAACAACACGGTTGCTAGACGCGACCAAATGATAGGGAAGGAACCGTTTTTGACCAAATCATGTCACTTTTTTCAAATTCGGAAGGCGCGACCCGGCAGAATGTTTGCTCTCAGGGCGGTGTAACCTCCATAGCTGGCCGTCGCAAGGGAGACCCGTGGACTATTGTTCCAATTATTGACATTGTTCTCTAATATCATGCTTTGTTCTTTTCAATAAGCTACTGTCGTCTTAAGATTCTATGTTGTATATCATTTTTTATTATTTCCAGACTTAATTCATTTACTCTGTAGTCTTGTCTGTTCTATTCTTGTCTCCTCAAATCTCAGATGAGATCCAACTTCCCCCCGCACACTTCATAGTCCAGTCCTCTCAAATAAGCCCAGAATATAATCAGTTGCTCATGGGTGCTATTAGAATATTTACTCCGCGTCACCATTATAATCTATCGATCAAAGCTTTTGTACACTTAACATCTATGTCCATAGCCAATAGCCTAATCGACAGAGGCCATCTCACCTGAAAAAACACCAGCGATCATTTAGAGGAACCTCCTAAATTCCAGAACTTATGCCTCAATGGCAAGTTGGCTACTTCAACATATTTCAACATGAAAACAGATATGGGAAAAGAAACAATGCTATTTGTACAGATGCTCTGCGAATGAAACATGGAAATAGAGACATAGACCAACAAGTACCCCTCGCTAGCTCCTAGATAGATGATACATAGTAACACGCTGATACTTTTTTCAAAGCCAGCCAATCACAAAAGAAGAGAATGGTGTAGAGATACACAAGACCTCTTATTAAAACAATGCCCTTCATAGGGCAATTTCCCCCTTCCACGCAGCGTCAGACAATCCCAATGTCCCCATCAGGTTCTGCCACCGGGGACCTCCACGTTCCTTCTTGCGGACATATTGCAGCAGCTTCTGGCGTTTGTGGACTAGTAGTTGCATGTTGCGCTTGTTGTGTTTGTCCTTGTTGGCGGTCTCGAGGTGTCGGGAGAGGTTCATGATTTTCACGGTCAGGATCGCGGCTTGCACCTCCGCAGAGCCGGTATCGGGTCCAACACGAGGTGCGCGTTCCGGATGAACAGGGGCGGATTCGTGGGCCACAGCCGAAGGCTTGGGTGGGAGATTTGAGTCTGTGTAGTGTCGCCCGAATGTTTCGATGCACTTTGTAATGTTGAGGCGCACGCGATCCTTGGTGTTTCCGTTGTTCAGATTCACAATCCGGTTAATCGCTTCTTGGGCATTCTTATGCTCTTGGTTATGCAAATTCAATGCCTCCTTCTCGGCTTGAGGATCGGCTGCGTTGCGATCGGGATTCTTAAGCGGTGCGGTCAAATCCTTGGAGAAATCGAGGGCGGCATTCAGCTCGCTTGACTTCAAGTAATAGTTGAGATCCTCAGACAAAGATGATGGGATGTGTGAGTTGCTTTGGATTGCTGTCATCTCTAGGATAAATGGTGTCGGCTGGCTCTTGACAGGGTCTCCGAGCGAGGATTCCCGTTCCTCCGCAAGGACTTTCTGGCGGGAGACATTGGCTGCCTTGCGCTGGCGCGCCTGGGCCATCAGGAATGGGTCATGCTTCCTCCGGATTTGAACCTTGCTGGACGCAGCTCTGACAGAAGTGTTGATCGAATTGGACAACGGGCTAGATCCGTAGGTTGATCCTATACGAGTCTTGGTTAGCACCCAGGTAATTAAACATTTCACTTGACTGATTTCGACTAGCATACCGGTCAATGCCTTCAGAGAGGACTGGACTGAAATGCGCGGAGGCATGGTGGGCGTAGCTGGCGAGTAGATGGCTTTACTGTAACAATCAACTTCTCTTTTCCATCGACCTTTCGTCGGGAAATCTTGCGGCCGGAGGTCTAGTTACGCTAATCCTAGTCAGGATATTTTATGCCCCAGGCATCTAGCATCACGTGAAGACAGAGCCAAGCTCAGTATTACATAACCAATACCCCAGCGGGCCCTGGAGCCCTAGCCCTAGCGCACGCAAGCGAAATTCTCCCGAATCGCGAGAGTGCAACAATTTTGCGGCTTGGCTTTGATCTTTTCCCCTCCATCACCACGACAAGAGCCAGACGATTGATCCTCCAACTCATCAATCCATCAATCGCCCAACATGGCCCCTTCCCAGCTCCCCCCGGTTTTCAACCCTACCGCGCAGGACATTGAGATGCTCCTTGCCGCTCAGTGCCACCTTGGTTCCAAGAACCTTCAGGTGCACATGGAGCCTTACCTCTGGAAGCTCCGCGCCGACGGTGTCAACGTCCTGAACATTGGCAAGACCTGGTATGCGCGAAAGCAAAACGACTTCTGACTGTAGTATAGTGTCTAATATATATATTTCACTGAAATAGGGAGAAGATCGTCCTGGCCGCCCGTATCATCGCCGCCATTGACAACCCCGCCGATGTCTGTGTCATCTCCGCTCGTCCCTACGGCCAGCGTGCTGTCCTGAAGTTCGCCTCCCACACCGGTGCCACCGCCATTGCCGGTCGTTTCACCCCCGGTAACTTCACCAACTACATCACCCGCTCTTTCAAGGAGCCCCGTCTCATCATCGTGACCGATCCTCGCACTGATGCCCAGGCCATCAAGGAGGCCTCTTACGTCAACATCCCCGTCATTGCCCTTTGCGACACTGACTCCCCCACCGACTTCGTCGATGTTGCCATCCCCACCAACAACAAGGGTCGTCACGCCATCGGTCTCGTCTGGTGGATGCTCGCCCGTGAGGTCCTCCGTCTCCGCGGTACCCTCGCTACCCGCGAGACCGAGTGGGACACCGTTGTCGATCTCTACTTCTACCGCGACCCCGAGGCCGAGGAGAACAAGGAGATTGCTGATGAGGCCAAGGTCGCCGGTGCTGAGGAGGTCGGTGCTGGTGCCATCGAGTCTGGCTTCGCTGGTGAGAACTGGGATGCCTCCGCCCCTGGCGCTGGTAACCCCGGCACTGCCTTCGCTGCTGCCTCTGCTGCCACCGCTACTGCCGGTGCCACCAGCTGGGACGCCGAGGGTGCCGACTGGGCTGCCAGCTCCGCTCCCGCTACCACCGAGTGGGCTGAGGCTCAGCCCGCCGCTGGTGAGGCCAAGTGGTAAATTGCTTCGCGGTGACGAGGATAGTCGTTGAGGGGGGGGAAGTTTGATCTCAATAAAAAGTTTGGTGATCCGGGATGATTGTGACGATTTTCAGGGTCCCTCGAGGCACGGGAATCGAAGAAATGCTCATGTTTTCTCTTATACACCATCTACTCCATTCACACCAATGGATTACAATCTCCCGCAAATTCCCTTGACATGTCTATCCTAGTCTCTGTGTGCAATTCACAAAAAACCCAAAAGAAACTGAAAAACAGCAGAAGAAAACGAGCTTTCACCGGGAACCTTTCTATCTTTTGCCTCAGTGGTCTCATCTTACCAGCACTTTTTTTATTTCCATGTTTTCGCATCGGGGAGGAATTGCCATGCCAATCGTTGACTGGCGCTTATGAGGGAAAGAGATCCAGTTGCTTTTATTTACGAAGCTTCTGGGGGAAAGCCCTGTGCTGTCAATTCACAAGGTGGACTTAATCGTTACCTTGGTTTCTCCCTGTGTGTATTCTAGTAATCTGAAAAGGTTGTGCTTGGTATCATATCCAGTAGGTTTTGTAGTGTATGTGCCTGGCTGTAGACTTGATCGTGTAATCAAATATGTGCACCTTCTAGGGCACAATGCCATCCATGCAACCTTAGCAGGTCAGAGTTCCCCTCGGTATATTGTATACTATCCGTCTGCAGAGTACTCGATAGTCTAGGGACAGATCTCTTCCCTGTCATCTAGGCGAGTATATTTTAACAACGCGTTGCATACCTATCTTAGGCATTGACGCGACTGGTCTATCATGTCTGGGTATGCCTGGGTATGGGAAACAAGATAGAAATAACAAGATAATCAAAGAATAACGCAAGAGGTTCCCTCAGACTGTCCTCCTTTTTCGGTCGTCGTCATTGCTGCTAATCTAGCGAGATCTTCAAACGTCTCTGCGAGCAGCTCGCCTGTGACGGCGGAACACTCGGCGTATCTATCGCAACGGAGTTCCTGCGCAATACGATAGCCCTAGACAACTCAGTTAGTCAATCCAAAGCATAAAACTCCAGCTCATAGTCACTCACTTCTTGTGGGTAGATGATTCCCTCGCCTTCTCTCCGCAGGTCTCTTTTCAGGCCTATCATCATCACTGGAAGGCGCTCGCCATGACCGTACTGGAAGTAACGCGTAATGTCATTTCGCCACTAAGGAACAACATTGAGTTTCAGCACGTATTGACAGTTGCTCCGAATATATATGTGAGACCTACCTCCTTTAGTCCATCAAGTGTGTCTCGATTGGAGATATCAAAGGCTAGAACAACCACGTCAGGTCGAAGATTTGTCCAATGCTGGTTTGGGTTGGATGTGTCGTTAAGTTCTAGAGTAAAGGCCTTTTTTGAGAACCGGATGTCGTAAATGAAAGGCTGATCACCATCTCGTAATAATTCAAGCGTATTTGGGTCATTATTAGAGAGCCCTGATGGGGATAGTCTTCCACTTTTCAGGCGACTGCATCATGTTAGCATGTCTCACACAATGTTGTATATATAGTCCTATGGAATCGTGTGGATATTGCAGACAAACTAGCTTCCAAGGTCGCAGTTGGTGGAACAATCAGATACTCACGTTAAGAATGTTGATTTCCCACATCCTGCATCTCCGAGTAAAAGTAAAGAGACTGAGTTGTTACTGTCCGGGTGAGGATCTGCCTCAGCCATGCTGGAATGGCTGTTGATCCAGCTTATGTGCAACTGTCCGAGTATTGATCAACTTGCACCCTTCAGCCTGTCAATCAAGTGGTATATTGCAGAAACTTGTCTCCGCTATATGAGTAATTCCACGACAACCAAGCACAGTAAGTGTGTTTTAAATTAGAGAGGCGATGAATTCGGTGATAAGGTTCGATGCTTGGCAGATCCAACGTGGTTATCGATATATATATTGTTCCTACAGCCCCAACATCATGTCAATTATGCCTATTGAAACATTGTATTGCGTGTCTTCATATGCAAAGAAAACCCCCAAAGTACCTTTTTTGCAATCAAAATATTACAGTACAATGCTATACATCAAATACATGCAATTGTAACCATGGAGTTGATGTAATTACAATCCAATACAAAGATTCAATACAAAAAAAAACACCAAACAGCGCCTCCGCGGAACTTTTTCAATTTCGAATCCCGCCGGTTGAACGCCCACACCGATTAATCTCAGCCTCGGTCGCTTGACGTGGTATGTGGAAACCGTCTGCAAGTCTATTTCCACTGAGTCACAACCTCCGACAATCCCTCAGACAAGCCCGATACTTGTGCCTATCTCGCACTCTCACATCCCAAACTATGGCGGACACCAACATTCAGGGACCAACCGATTACTCGGTCTGGAGTAACTCTAGCCTGATCGCGCGCATCACAGAGCTAGAGCGCCAGCTTCAATCCCAGACAGCAGAGTTCACAGCGCCGACCGAAGAGCCATCGCAGGCTCCCCGCTCTTCCTCTGCGCCCATCTCCACCGATGTCCAGGAACCTGCGATCCCTCTCCCCGAGGCCTTCAATCCTTCTAAGAAGCGACCACACTCTCCTCCAGATAGCGATACGACCCCAGTGCCTGCGCCGTCGCGGTTCATTAAAGCCCCGAAACCTCCAAAACCTGATCGCATTTTTGACCCCTCCAAATACTCCACGCGGTTCATTGCGCTCAAGTTCGCATACCTGGGACAGGCATACAATGGGCTCGAACATACAAATGGAAATACCACACCCCTGCCAACCGTTGAAGAGATTCTGTGGAAGGCATTGCGGCGTACACGCCTCATCGCTCCCGAGACTACCTCTGATATGGAGCCAACCGATAAAGAGCGCGTCCCCATGCGCCCCTACCACCTTTACTGGGATGGATGCGATTACTCTAAAGCAGGTCGTACGGATAAGGGTGTGAGCGCTTTTGGGCAGGTTATTGGACTGCGGGTCCGCAGTCAACGACCCATGCCCAAGCCCCCCGCCGAGGGCGAGGATGCGATGAACATTGACTCGGGATCTACTGAAAAGGAGTGGGATGATGTAGTCGATGAGATGAACTATATCAATGTTCTAAACAGGGTGCTTCCTGAAGACATCAGGGTTCTGGCGTGGTGTCCTAACCCGCCCCCTGGTTTCGATGCCCGCTTCTCCTGCCGTGAACGTCGGTACAAGTACTTCTTCACCAACCCGGCGTTCAATCCAACCCCAGGGTCCATTGGGTTCCAGAACCGTGCACAGAATGGCAAGGGCCCGCGTTCTGAATTCCGCGAGGGCTGGCTCGACATTGAGGCCATGCGCGAGGCAGCTAAGCATTTCGAGGGTTTGCATGATTTCCGGAATTTCTGCAAGTTGGATACCAACAAGCAGATTGATAATTTCGAACGCATTATCCATCACTCTAGTATCGAAGCCGTCAATCCCAAGGTCAACCCCGTGGGCTATATTGGTAAACCTGGATTCCAGGCTAAAGAGGGTTGTGTGCCCGAACCGGATCTGATTACCCCCGACACGGTTTCTCAAAGTGTCCCTCAGATCTACACGTTCAACCTCCACGGTTCGGCCTTCTTGTGGCACCAGGTGCGCCACATGGTAGCAATTCTGTTCCTAGTCGGACAGGGACTCGAGTCCCCATCTATCGTTCCTGAACTGCTGGACATTGCCAAGAATCCGCGAAAGCCGACCTATGCAATGGCTGATGATGCTCCACTGGTCCTTTGGGACTGCATTTTCCCCGACATAGAGTCTGGCAGTCGTCTGGATTCCTTGAACTGGGTCTATGCTGGTGACAGCCCTGCAAACAGCAGGGGAAGCGCCAAGGGTGATAGCAAGTTCGGGATGCGGGGCACCGTTGAAAGTTTGTGGACAGTCTGGAGAAAGCGAAAGATCGATGAGATTCTGGCAGGTGCTCTGCTGGACTTGACGGTCAGTCAGGGTAATCAGAACATGGAAGACATAGACAACCAATGGCAAATCGCGGGAGATTCCAAGAGAGCAAACAGAGGTGCCAAGATCTGGTATGGTGGAAATGAAACTGTTGTTGGTGGGAAATATATCCCCGTCGATGAGAAGTCCAAGATGCAGACCGTGGAAGTTCAAAATGCCAAAGGACTTGTCACAAAGCAGCGAAGACTAGCAAAGATCGAGGCTGCAAGGGAGGCACTGGAATGAGTCTTGTTGTATATACTCGCTGATAGAGCATCGAACCTCGGGGTTAAGCAAGACAGGGTTTTGCACAAACAGATATCTCTTCAGGCAGAGGTTATGGGTATATCATGACTTCGCGTCGTAAAGACACCGCCGAGAACCCCTCCAAACCTGCTCTAAGATCTCTCGCTTGGGCAACATATGCTAGTCACAAAATTAGATTCGAGTACATAACGCTGAGGATATGACATACCGGGAAGACAACCAGGGCATCGGGCTCGCCTTCAACAATGACCGCCAAATAGAAGCGGACTTCGAAGCCCTTGAAGGCTTCGTGAATCACAATGTCCTGGATTTGCGTGGTAGGAATGAACCTTGTTGAGGCAGTAGAAAGATAGGTCGAGGACGATGTCGAGGTTTGGATTCCGAAACCTCGAATAACCAAGAGCGATTCCTCTGTCGAACAATCAGCCTTGCACAGATCTAATAAAGCCAATGCTTCCTTCTCAACCTACCTATGTAACCTCTTCTGAAAACACCGTATATCACCAATGTACAGACCACAGAAATTGCCAGCGGGTTGTATGAATCCACCAAGCGACACAGTTTGGATCCGAGCGGGCTAGACCACACAGCTGGCCAGCTTATCACCCTACCATCTTCTTGGAAAAAGAAATTTCGGACGCGCGCAATGCCGACACCGATCACACAGAAAAATAAAACCGTACGCAGCAGTACTTGAAGACCGAATAAGATTTTAGCGGGGGAACTCGACCGCTGGGGCGCGTTCGATACCGTGAAGGAGACGGTCGTCGGAGAGGGACGCTGAACCTTTAGTCGGCCTGCCATTTCGGGTATAAAGGAGTCAGATAAAAAGCAACAGCGCTAAAATTAATTGACAATTTGCATTGCAGCCTGTCTATTCAAGAGGTAGACCAAAGTGTGGAGAGATTCAAGCGTACTTTAGACAGGAGAGCTCCTGATGTGAATAAACACACTAATCCAATCTGGGACTAGCGAACCCCACTGGGAGCTGCATCTGATCACGTGCCTCACAGCTTCATTTGGTTTACATCTGGGCTTGTCGGGCACCCACGCAACTTCATCTTTCCTCCATCCACAGTCATGGGTGACCGATCACGAAGCAGGTCTCCACGCGCGAGAGAGAATCCCGACAGAGAGCGCCCCAAAAAGACGACTGGGGGCTTTCGGTGGAAGGACAAAAGCCGCACTGACGATTCCCGCGGCGATGATCGCAGATTAGAACGAGGATACCGAGATCGACCACGATCGCCACGACGCGATCGAGAGGGCGATCGGTATGGAGATAGATCGAGAGATGGTGACCGCAACCGAGGCCAACAACGTAACGATCGAGATGCGCCGCGCGAAGACCGGGAAAAGACAGCGAAGAAAGAAAAGAAGGAGAAGAAGCCGGTCGTTGCGCAATCCTCAGAACCCATGATTGTGGTCCATGTCAATGATCGTCTGGGAACTAAAGCCGCGATCCCCTGTCTTGCCTCAGATCCGATCAGTATGTCTTCTTTTTTTTTGTTGTTGATCGCTACCAGTGTGCTAACATTCTACGCAGAGCTATTTAAAGCCCAAGTGGCCGCTCGAATCGGCCGTGAACCCCACGAAATCCTTCTCAAACGCCAAGGCGAACGGCCTTTTAAAGATCAACTCACACTGGAGGATTATGGAGTGAGCAATGGAGTTCAACTTGACTTGTGAGCCTCAAACCTGCAGTTAGATACCGGGACTATGATACTAACTCTTTTCTAGGGAGGTTGGAACAGGCGAATGACGGATTCCCGGAGCAGACTGCACTCGGTGGGAGAGTTATGCCAAGCTCTTTTATGTTTTTCTTTTCTTAGTACATACTATCTCGGGGACCGGAGCATAGGAGTCAAGCATGAATATCCTTTTTTTTTCCTTCTTTTTTTCTCGAGATTTCCAAAGCGACTGGTGATTTGAGAAGAAATCATGTATATCTACGGATTGGATCAAATGGAAAATCCGAAGCAGTAAACCTGCTGACCATTTACTGCGTTCCTGTCTGTCCAGAAGCGATTCAAGGGCCGTTTCTGCGGGGCCTCGTCACGACATACGCTTTACCCGATCCGGGTCATTTGCCACCTGAGGCATCAGCCACAGGTCCGCTCCACTCCAAAGAGGCTTTTTTCCCATCGCGGGACTCACATCGGGATTTTTTTTTTTTGTTTCATGTCTTTGTCCCTCGAAGTCTCGGTTCATTCTCCGCTATGAGGTAGCACCTGTCCTCTACAACTTTAAGAATCCCCATACTTTTGTTCTCTCTTTATTTTTGACTCCCTTGGCTGCTCACCGAGATCGCACCCCAGATTTTCCTCCCCCTCCACCCGATCCCTCCAAATCTGATTTCCTTCGGATCGAGAGCCCTTCTCTTTGATCCTTCCTACTTCCAATCCCCGCGATATACCCACAAACACAAACACTATGGTTCGCAATCTTGTCGTCATCGGAGGCAACTCCCACCCTCAGTTGACTCAGAGCATTTGCGGTGTTCTCGGAATTCCTCCCGCAGAAGTTCTCCTCTCAAAATTCGCCGTGGGCGAGACTCGAGTTGAAATCCAAGAGTCCGTCCGTGAAAAGGATGTCTACATTATTCAGTCCGGCGGCGGAAAAGTCAACGACCACTTGCTAGAGCTTCTCATCACCATCTCTGCCTGCAAGACTGCTTCGGCCCGGCGAGTCACCGCCGTCCTACCTCTTTTCCCCTACTCTCGTCAGAGTGATATTCCTTATGACAAGGCCGGTGCTCCTCTCGTCAAAGCCTCGGTGGGGGGCAAACCCGCCAATGGCTATACATTCGAGAGCACCCCTCCGACCCCGGCTCCCGGTGGAAAAACTGAAGGCCTGGGCTTGATGAATGGAATGGAAAGCCTCCAGAAGAGCCTCGCCAAGGCTCAGCTTGAGGATAGCTTTGGCAGCCCTGTGAAGCGGCGGGGCAACGGTCTTCCCCGCAGCGACACAACGGATTCCCTCAAGTCCTTGTCCAACGTTACCGACGACGCAACGGGCAGCGCCTCCAAGATCAATTCCTTCCAGCCGCGTCCCGGTTACAAACAGTGGGTTGCACAGGCCGGTACCCTGGTGGCAGACCTCCTTACCTGCGCCGGCGCCGATCACATCATCACCATGGATTTGCATGACCCGCAGTACCAGGGATTCTTTGATATCCCGGTCGACAACCTCTACGGCCGACCTCTTCTGAAGAGCTACATTCAGCGCAACATCCCAAATTACAAGCAGGCTGTTATTGTCAGCCCCGATGCCGGAGGTGCCAAGCGCGCCACGGCAATTGCTGACCAAATGGGCATGGAATTTGCCCTGATCCACAAGGTAGGCTTATCAAGCGCCTGAATTTCCCTGTAATTTTCTAACAATCTCATAGGAGCGCCGCCCCACCAAAATCACTGACCGCCAAAATGCCACCATGATGTTGGTTGGTGATGTCCGTGATCGGATTACCATTCTGATTGATGATCTGGCGGACACCTCGAATACTATTACTCGCGCTGCCAAGTTGCTCAAGAAGGAAGGCGCATCTCAGGTATATGCCCTTCTCACTCATGGTATCTTGAGTGGCGACGCCATCGAGCGCATCAACGCTAGTGCCCTTGACAAGGTCGTTGTGACCAACAGCGTGGATCAAGTTGAGCACTTGCGCCGCTGCCCGAAGCTCGAGGTCCTGGAAGTCGGCCACGTTTTCGGCGAGGTGAGTCCCATAGGTCCAACTTATCCCGCATAATATACTGACTTATACCCAGGCCATCCGCCGTGTGCACCATGGTGAAAGTATCAGCGTTCTCTTCCAGTATGACTGATGGATGCCTAAACTCTTTTTCATTTTCTCCGATATCCTAAAATTTCCATGTTTGCTCTACGACCCCCTCAACCTCAATTCCCCTTGCCATAGATCCAGGCTCGCAGTAGACTTGGTACGCTTGATTTGATCTGGTATTTCTTTGATTTCTTTTTATGTCGCTTGCTCTCATCTGGCTTTGGCTGGCTTTTTCTTACTTTTGTTTCGAATGTTCCTGTCATACTATCTACCTCTGCCACACCCTTTGCCATCTGCACATATGAGCAATGAATGTTGAATCGAAATTGGGAATTTCTTTTTCAACATGCATGTAGTCGCCGGTCTTGGACTAGACTATCAATGTGGCTGATTTGTGTACTTCATGGAGACGTAATACTTTCCAATATTGAAGCTCATGCATGTCGGTCTGTGCTTGATTGATCACGATTCTCAACCCTTGCATATTATACCAGATAATATCTGGCACTCGAACTCTCTCCCTTTCCATTTTGGTGCTCACCGATTGCATTCAGAGTACGCGACTCCCATAAGCACCAGAAGATGCAGTCATCTACTCTCTTTTACGAGACATTTGGGGGAGAAATATGAAGTCACTGCTACCAGAATGGATATCCTGGGTTGTGTCATAAATTGATCCCAAAAAAAGAAACTAACCAATAGTTCGCTTGGCCCCATATGATACCATGAGCTGCTGCTGGTAGACTATTGTTGAAGGGCGCCCATTTCCTACCACCCACATCATCACTAACTACTAAGCAATTGGCGGAGAGCAGCTATAATGGATCATATGCAGAAATTCGTATACCTGAAAGATTCATTTGTTCGAGCTCGAATCATACAACGAGAAAGTTATATTCACTCTCAGATCTCATCATAAGTACATCGGAAGCGAATGTCTTCCATTTTCAGTATGTACTATATTCCCTTTGACAGGAAATTTGCATCCCTGGTTCAACACTGGGCATTACCGCCAACTGAGACTTCCCGAGCAGAATTTGGTACATTGATTGACCGCAATGTAGCCGCAGATACCTTTGTTGAGTATCAAAACAAACCCACATAACCGCTGTATAGTTGGGGTTAGTGACGCTTTATTTTCCTTCCTTTTGTAGTTCACACTCACTTCTGGCTAGCTGTTTTGCACCAGTTCCCTTCACGGTAGTCATACTGTCAGCGTCATGGTGTGAAATTCGGAATATATAGATCTTCTTCCATTAGCCACACACGCCGTTCATACTATCAGCGCTTTTAGGCTTCCCATGCGTACCGGGAAGGAAAGACGATAGGAGAAGAATAACAACTGATTTGCGCAAACTTTTATAGAGCATCTTTTGATCCTTAGCACTGCCACGTTCGATTTTTAGGCAATGGCTCGAGATCTGATGGCTTGGAATTAAGATCAAGTCTGGGATCCTTATTTGGTTGATCCGTAGTAGTAGTGTGCAAATTTCATAGGCCTCCTTCACGCTCATGGGATGAGCCTTCCGAACTTCGAGACGACCTCTTCTCCGCAGGGCTCGAGTCAAGTCGTTGGTTTGCGTTACCTGCGCGATATAATAGCCTGGCTCGTTTGGATCTTCTAACGAAACTTTGACTTCCATAGGCTCATCAGGAAACTCTTTTGGACGTTTCAGTGACACAAGAAGATGTCTGAATCTGTGCAAAATCCGGCAAAGGAAGTGATGGACAACTTTTATCCCCCTTCACACACTGACGCATAAAATTATGAGACAGAGATTCCATTCTCCATGGGATACTCTGGGACTCATTATTCACCTGAGTTGCCCTCCATGAGAAGCCTGTGTGCACTGCTACCGGTGTGGTGGTTCCATCCTCCACCGGGGTGTCATTCTTCACCTGGATCCCCGGGGTATATTGTTTCACTCTCGATCATTGGCTTGAAATCGGGCCAGGCCACGGGGAACGACCCCCCTGCGGGGAGTAGATGCCACTGTAGGCTATATGATCCGTTCTAGACATGTGGGAGAGGCCTATATTGACAAGACGTCCTAGAAATGAACAGGCCCGTCATGTCAGTAAGCCGGCATCGAGACTAAATCGATACGAGAACGACTCACCTGCACCACGCCCCCTAACCGTTAGAAGGTGGTATGACGGTGATCCTTTTTAAAGCCGTCGAACCCGACGATTGAGTCACTAATCGCACGAGCAACCTTAACCATTAGTTCAGGGTCCCAAAAAAAACCCCCACGTTTTCATAATCATCAGAGCTCATGGGAACATCGTGCGACTCGGTGGTTCAACCAGAGGGATTGAGAGAGGAGAGATGAAAGCAACTCCTGTTGATGTTGACGGTGGGTCTTGATGGAAGAGAGGTTGACGAAGAAGACAAGCGTATATATAGCCAAGTCGTCGCAAATTTCACATTTTCCAACAAACATGTAACTATTGGATGTCAAACCGAGATCTAGAGCTCTAGGTCGTATGGGCCTCGTGTATTCCTACCCGTGGATTGGATTAGCTATCAGTATTATTGCCTGGTCATTCAAGATTTTACCTAGTTTCAGAAACCGACGAACGACATAGACTATACCAACTTGTATAACGTGCTCTTGTGTCTGTATATCCCGATGGAGGGTCCAAGCCAGCTCGATACTGCCGTCTTTCTGGGTTCGTAACATAATTTTGCTGATAGTACAGGGCACATCGTGAACGCTTACGTCCTGGTAAATATGTTAGTATTCAGCCCGGTGAACTCAATTATATGCTGTACATATAGAATGCATATGAGTTCATTTTTGAAATACCATGGTGGTCGGAGTAAAACAACCGTAAGTCATCTCTCTGGGATGTTGTTGGGGATCCGCTGCGGATCCCCGACGGGCCGTACCATCCCCCGGAAAATCTAATCACGACCTTGTCAGGGCAGAACAACCATGGAACTTTGGAAGAAGTGTACTATGTACATGACTGTTGAAGTTAATTCCACATTCAATTTTTTACTAAATAAATACAACGTCATCTCATAAGTGCTTCGGATACAACAATATTCAAAACCTAGCAGTGCGTATCAACACCAGCTTCAAGGTCTTTGATCATCTGCCAAAGATTTACCCCTCCGTCGCTTTCCCAATCTTCATAACGAATGCTTTTTAGGACTCCCTTCAGCAGCAAATAATCATTGCTTGTGACAGAGACCCCAGTTTCCGGTGCAAGCATGCGCTCAGCCACTTTCTGGTAAGCCAGTCTGTGGGCGCGGTGCTTGATGGTATTTCTCATTTCAAAATATAACCATATCCGACAACCCGCAAGGAATTTGATTCTCTCAAACGCAGACAAGTTGTCCAGCTCATCCCTAGAGTCTCCAGCAGGACCCCCCCTCGTAAGTACCCGCTGTTCAATCTCGCTGGCCGTCAGTTCATAAGC
Source organism: Penicillium expansum (assembly GCF_000769745.1). Lineage (NCBI taxonomy): Eukaryota > Fungi > Ascomycota > Eurotiomycetes > Eurotiales > Aspergillaceae > Penicillium > Penicillium expansum. The sequence goes on along the minus strand of NW_015971495.1, from coordinate 18,530 downwards.
CTTGTTCTGCACTAGAGTCGCCAACTCAACAGCGCGTATCGGATTTTTAACCCTCAGCATTTTACCCGTGGTCAGATGCTGCAGCTCACGTGTCCCCATGAGATAATCTGCAACATACTCGGCCAAAGTATTGGTGAGGGATACGTAAGTATGCACCTTCTCCGTCCTTTCCACCGCCTCTATCTCAGCCGTGAAGAGGACAGTAAGAAGCTCGCTGAAGACCAGTCCATCCGAATACCGAGGATTAGGGTCTGCGGTCCGCATTTTCGGGCTGCGGATCAAGGCTGTCAGCTCGCATGGGAGCTTGACGAGATGCGTGAAGTATTTCGAGCCGTATAGACTTGGGGACACTGAGGCAGCGGAAAGATGGGCGAAATCATGGAGGTCCCAGATGGCAGACGGATTGTCTAGCATGCGGACACTGTCTCCTTCAAAATCCTGTGCCCGGACTGCAATGTGGCTTACGCCAATTGCTGATATGGCCGTTGGAGGAATGAGTCTTGTCTCGTAATCCACGGTGAAGGTTGAACTGTTGACCAGTCGATGGACACCATAGTTGATAACACGAATGACATTGTCGTTGCAGGAGAGGAAGGCGTTGATTTCTGTGAAAAGGTGATGGTTGGATTCTACCGTTGGGAGGAATTCTTCCCGGCACTCCCACCGAGAGGCTAGGTATACAACCCCATATTTGTGGACCGAGATTGCTGCTTTCCAAAGTAGTTCGTGTTGGGTAATCGAGGAAAGGAGGGGCTGATTGTTTGTTCTCTCCAACATGAGTTTGCATCCTTCCAAAGTGTATTGAAAGAGGACACCCTTGATGGCTTTCACGTGAGAACGAATTCTCTCTCCGTCCCAGAAATGGGGAGAGGCGGGAATCTCGCCATCTAACCACCATGTTGAGGGATCATAGGTAGGAGGCAGATCTTCGAATGGGCGCAGGGGTGTCGAGACACAGCAGGGACGTGGCTTCCTGTTTTGGGATTGCTGCCCACCTTCCTCGTTTGGAATGGATTTAGCCGGTGGGCTCACGGGCTTGAGATATCCATGTAGAAACTTTTGCAGGATCAAGGTAATTGAATACATTGTGTAGATATACCAAAGCTATATCCGCTGGAATGAGCTACTGACGATATCCGTTGCTTTACTTTTATATTACACTTGCGAGCAAAATAGTAACTCTCTCTCATCCTGCTTCAGACCTAAAATCTCACGCGAGATTTAACTTACGAGAATGGTTTCAGATGAATGGCAATATGCCTTCCACGTTGTAGTAGCATTATTCACATGTTGTCCTGCACCTAGATATTAGCAGCATGTCTGTAAGATTGAACTAATAGGGCAAGATTAGCCTAGACCACTCGTTAGTCCGTGTAGATCTCCCCTTTTCCGTTTCGTAGAATACCATGCTATTATAAGATTTCTGGACAATATAGAGTGAATTCATTCATTTTTTGTACTCAGTTGGTTCTTGTTTTTTTCTACAAAAGAACACAAAATTCAAAGTTCATATAGCAGATAGAGGATATCGAGTCTCTAAAGGAAGAAATTTATGGAGGAGATATAACTATCTGCTGTTGCCAAGAGATTGATATATTCAATTCTGCAGCGGAATTTTTTTAGTTCGAGGTAGCCCGTTTAGGAGGCAACCATCCGCCTATGCAACCTGTGCCCTGATATCTATTTACTATTTATGAAATCTCTTATGTAAAATCAGAGATTTTCAGTCTTATCTTTGCCCTAACCTGCAACTGTAGAGTTGGAAACATCCTTGCAAGTCTAGATGTCTTTCAGCTCGCTTAATTTGCACAAGGTTGGTTCCGCGCGATGTAACTTCAGTCCTGCTGTACTCTCCTGTTTAGTGTTTATTGAGGGGATATGAGATCTCTCTATATCTAGATGGTTATGTATAGTCTAAAAGATCCTGGTCTTGTTGTCAAGGGTATAATACACAGAAAAAAAGAGCACGTGTGCACAGTACTTTGAACCTTGGGCAAACGGACGATCGTCGAATCCTGGCAATTTTTAGTGCGGCCAAAGGATGCTGATCCCCGTCATAGTTTCAAGCCTCTTTCATTCTGAGGGGTAGGAGAGAGATCATGTCTCACTACGGAGTAGAGATGGACGGACTCCGTAATTAATTACAAACTATCTCTTTCCTTGGCAAAAAGGGCCATTTTTTCTTGGAAGCCTTCGAAGGTTGGAAAGAAGTCTGGCTTATTATTTTTTTCTTTCACCCTTGTTTTTGAGTAAATTCATCACATTAATCGCTGCTGCAGTAATGTTGCGGTAGGTGAAGACTTTTTGGAATTCCCTTTCCTATTAATCCCATCACTGGACTGTTACCGGGGTCACATGTTACAGCCCTACAGCCTCTCGGGGACCTAGATAGGAAATTTTTTTTTTTTAGCTCTGAGATAGCTTCCTCCTTTAAAATCCATCCTTTGTCGTATTTTCCCTTCTTTCTGCTCGAGACATCGTCTCAACATCTAGATTTGCTCTAGACATGGCAACCACGGAATCGAAAACTACGGTGGCTGTCTCTGGCAGCGAGGAGGAACTAGTTGGACAGTTGGATCAAGGACTTCGCGCTTGGACAGTCGTCTTTGGAGCATGGTGCTGTCTGTTTTGCGCTTTTGGCTGGGTAAATGGTGAGGATCATCCCTTTCCTCCCCATTCCTCATATCTCTCATGCCGACCGATAACCTGATGCGCATTATCCCAGCAATTGGCATTTTCCAAGAGTATTACCAGAACAATCAATTGCATTCTTATTCAGCCTCCAGCATCTCATGGATTTTATCTTTGGAACCATTTGTACTCTTTGCGGCTGGAATTGTCATTGGAAGAGTAAATATAGCCCTATCAAGCCTAGGAGGTATACATGTTAACCTTCTTTCTCAGGTTTTCGATAATTATGGCCCGAAATGGCTACTTCTTATTGGGACATGTCTTCACGTCTTTGGTATTATGATGACCTCCATATCGACGGAGTACTATCAATTCTTGCTAGCCCAAGGAATCTGCAGTCCTCTTGGCGCAAGCTTTGTATTCTCGTCCGCGCTCTCATGTACCGCAACGTGGTTCGAGAAACGACGTGCCTTGGCCTTTGGAATCGTTTCCAGCGGCTCGTCACTGGGTGGTGTTGTATTCCCAACCATGTTGTCTCGACTCTTCCCTAAGATCGGGTTCGGATGGTCTCTGCGTATCTCTGGATTCATCATCCTGACACTCCTGGTGATTGCCAACCTGACTGTCCGATCGAGAATCAAAAATGTCCCGCGACCAGTGAAGCTGAGTGATTATACGAGTCCGTTTTCGGAGGTGCCGTTTGTCTTGCTTATGCTGGCATCCTGCTGCGGATTCTTCGCCATGTTTGTGCCAATCAGTTATGTCGTTCTAGAGGCTCAGGATGGGGGAGTCAACCGCGACCTAGCTGGATACTTATTGACTATACTTAATGCCGCCAGGTGAGTACTACTGTCTATTCTGGAAAGAGAAGACCATGATCGACCTAACCCATTCTGCAGTCTCCCTGGTCGAATTCTACCAGGTTACCTAGGGGACAAACTGGGCCGATTCAACGTTATGATCGCCATGTGCTCCCTTTCCGCCATCGTTATCCTAGCCCTCTGGCTTCCAGGCACCCTTCTCTCCCCAGGAAGCGTGGCAGTCTATGTCATCTTTAGCATGTGCTATGGGTTTGCATCGGGTGCCTTCGTGGGCATGGTACCCGCCCTGCTGGGCCAGATCTCCCCCGACGTGACCAAGATCGGTGTTCGCCAGGGCGTTTTATTTACTTGCATCAGTATTGCATCGCTCACGGGAAGTCCCATTGCTGGAGCAATCTTGAGCCGACAAAACGGCACCTACTGGGGATTGCAGGTCTTTTCAGGTACAATGATGGTAGCAAGTGTATTCTTCTTCATTGCAGCGAGAGCGGTACTTGCAGGACTATCTATCACGAAAAAGGTTTAAATAGAGACGAAAATAGAATAGAGATCCTTTATACATAGCTATCACAGACCTGAGCCATGACAACATCTAGCTTGGTCAAACCTTTAGGATCGTGAGTTGTCCAGCGGACAGAGACTTTGTTATAGACCTTCAGCATCTCATCAGTAGGGTAATTAGAAAAAGGAATACTCGAAGCGACATAACATACATTTGTCCATTCGGGATGATGGCGAAGCTTAGTCGCTTCATCTGCAACCTGTTTCATAAAGGTCTTGATTTGGTTCCTGGTCAGCGACACTTTCAAACATCAATGAGCAACAAAACTCACCCAGGCCTGCTTAAATCCAGGGAACTGAATCTCCCGTTCAATAGCCAATCCATCCTCCGTCAATTTCCACAATCCCCCATTCTCAACTAGCAAGCTCTGCACCCCCGACAAAACACTCTGCACCTCCTCTCCCTCCGCAACAACTGGCTCCCCCATCTTCCCTTCCTTACTCCACACCCCGCCGTAGATCTTATCACCTATATCCCCATTCGTATACGGAACCAAATACCCCCTCTCATCACACCTCTCAGCCCGTCTCCCAACAACCACATACTCCACCACTGGACAACGCGCCACCCTCTCCAATGCCTCGGGCGCTGCATATGTACACAGTACTACAACCGACCTTGCCTGCTTCCCGCTCATCTCCCACATTTCCTCGCAAAGCTTGACGACTGTATCCCCGGTAGCGATGATCGTATCGAGGATCACAATCTTCCCATCATCGGACTCCGCTGGGAATGGTCGTCGGCCCAGCCAATCCACTACCACATCCTGCGTGCCCTTTGTCTTGCTGCAGCGGGCTAGAATGCACGAGGTAGCGGGGAGGAGGGGCTGCGCAGCCACGAACATGGGTAAGGCTCCACGGAGAATGGGGATCATTGTTGTGGGGGATTGGGCAAGGGTTTGGTCATGGGATTTGGCTGTGGAAATTATCTCGTGGGTCAAGGCGTGGATTGTGTCTTGCATGATTTTGGGAGTGGATGTTGGAGAGCAGAAGGTTGTCATTAGACTAGTGAGGGTTGGGGTTTGAGGGAGTTCGATGATGGGAGCTGAGGCGGCCATCTTTTCTTCTGCCTTCGTCATATCGAAGAGAGATTTAGAGTCTATATCAAGAGTTGAAGTGTAGATGGCTATAGTGACTTTGTGCCCGAGGTGATTGTTATGTAGTATATATACCTAGGTAGGCGCTTGGCTTTACGTGAGCATGCAGGTCTCATAATTGTGCATTTTACAATGAGTAGAGACAATTGTAGAGTCTAGACTATTAAACTAGGGCTTACTGCTCTACATTGGTAAAAAGTCATTATCATTATTATTATAAACCTGTATGTAGTTCGTATCTACGGAGTCCACTATCTCAATGTAACATCGCATTAGCGGCATAAGCCACGTAACTATGTACGCTACTGCAAGATCCCTGACTAGGAGAATCTAATTCATTTCCCGAGGGGTCTTTTTTTTCAGGGATTCACTGGGTGGGTGGGGGGTAATAATTGTGGGAGTACCTCGTACTCTTTATCTACTCGACCTGCTCTACAGTGTTTATTCAACTTCATACTACCAATCATCCCATCTTTAAAACACATTCAATCGTCAAAATGATAGCCCTCGCAATCTTTGACTTCGACGGCACCCTATTCGATACCCATGAATCAATTTCCCAAACCATAAAACTCACCTTCGATGCCCTCCTCCCCACCCACACCCCTCCCCAATCCGAAATCCACCGTCTCATCGCCAGCGGAGCCGGCCTAGCAGACACCTTCAAAGCCCTACATCCCTCTCCCGCGGAATTCACTCCGACAGTCGAGGACGAGTGCATTGAGAAATACCGCGCCCTCTATGCTACCCACGGCCAACTACTCATCAAAGCCTTCCCCGGCGCCAAGGATCTCCTGACCGAACTCAATGCCCACAAGATCCCTATTGCCATTGTTAGTAACAAGGGTGTGGCCGCTGTGAAAACCGCCCTGGAGCGAAATGGTCTGGACGGCTACGTGCCCGAGGATTTAATCATCGGCGACAAGACACCCGGAGCAAAGCGCAAGCCCGATCCTGCTAGCTTTGTTGATGTTCTGGTTCCCGTCTTGAGGGAGAAATATGGGGTGGAGGATATTGACTCGGAGAAGGTGCTGGTGGTAGGTGATACGGTGGCGGATGTTCAGTTCGCAAGGAATATTAAGAGCAAGGTCTGCTGGTGTCGGTATGGGTATGGCGACCAGGAGGCTTGCCAGGAATTGAAGCCGGATTTTGTGGTTGATTCATTGGGAGAGGTTGTGGGAATTGTGAAGGCTTGAGGGCTCATAACTGATGTACACTTTTATATGTATAGAGTTGGTGATCCTAAGGTTAGCTGGTTCACGGCCTTGTTGTACATTGATGTACAGTGGGCTGACTAGTTAATTAAGTGTACCTTGTTGTAGGTAATCTCGCTGCACCAATGACTAGCAAGTAATCAAAGGGAGCATCCATGGATGGATCCACATGCTAGAGTGAGTCTGCACGTGACCCAAGCATCCGTGCTGACATCTACTGAGCCGCCTGGAGTCCATAAAAGAGCTCAAATAGGAAACCCCCTATACCAACAAAATACATGTAAATATCTGTATATCTGTATTTTGTCCTTCTATGTTACAAACGCCTCATACGAGAGAAAAGAAAAAAGCAAAACAGCCGAAATCAAAGATAATCGGATTGTTCCGATCAAGGAAAAAGAGGTCGATGCGCTCACGTTAAAGAACAAACTGGGTACTCGATACAACGAAAAGCGGCTGGCAACCAAAGCAAAACACCAGCCAGGAAGATGGGTAAGTACAAAGAGGTGGGAAAACAGAAAATCATGGAATGTCCGAGTCAAGCTTAGAAAACGGAGATGAAGTTTCCAATTCTCTCCTTTTGGTTCTGAGCAATGCATTCCGAGATCCAGGTAACATTTCGGATTTCCTAGACGATATTAGTTTCATACTCAAAAATTAGAGAGATTACTTTTTAGAGGCTTACCTGCTCCTTCAGCTTCATCCAAGCGTACACCACAGCCGGGGTGAACTGACGGGTGAAGACCAGCTTTGACAGATCCATCTCCTTTTGGTAGAAAAGATCCTCTAAACTCTTCCCATCGGCCGGGCCCCCGCCCATACCGCCCATACCGCCGCCGCCTTGGCTCAGGCCAACAGCATCGAAGAATGCCTTGTAATCGGCGACAGCGCTTACAGCCAAGGCCACACCCTCAACATCCTCTGCGCGGGAAAGCATAAGACTGCCCTCCGGGTAGAGCTTGCCGAACTCCGGGTACAATTTCCTCCGCTCGAGCTTGGACAGCTCAGTGCCAAAGGAGTTGAGAGTAATATTGATAGAACGGCGGTCGGCCTCGAACTGCAGAATTTCCGCCATCACGTCCTGTGTCGGTGTTCCACTGAAGTCTGGGTGGGTGTTGATGAAGTTGTAGAAGTCCTCCAAGTAGTTCTTGTAGAGGGTGTTGCGAACGATCTCGATGTTCAGCTCATCCAGGTCCTGGTGGCTCAGACTGCCCTTGAAGTAGGCGGCCAGTGGGGTCTCGATCAGTACCGAGTTGTACAGTTCCTCGATGTTTGTCGCGACGCACAGCACAGGAAGTGTCTCGAACCATCCTAGTGGGTGGCATCGCTCCAGGAGTTCTCGGGTGTCTCGTTCATGTAGAGTGCCTGTGATCAACAGGGCAATATTGTCGATCATGTATCCATATGTCATGTATTCAAGGAACTTGGCAGATGAGCCTGTAGCTTGTGCGATCAGGTACTTGAACTCAGACACCAGTTTGTCGGTCATCCGGCTCGCCAGATCGGAGGTGGAGGGGTTGGGGGAAAGAGAGGCAAGGAAGTCGCCATATGAGGGAGCAAGCTGGAGCTTGACATCTATGGGATGGGATTGTCAGAATCAATATGCAGTAGTAGAATCTGCAACATAGTCAGTGGGGTCAGTAGAGCGTACCATCAATTGTCTCGCATTGAGTGAGGTTGGAATAGTTCTGGCCGCTCAACAGGCTGTTGCGATAGCCGCGAACAATGCCCTCGACATATCTAAGAGAGTCAACAACGGGCTATTCGGACCAAGCAAAGACACAGACCACATACCCGCCGTTAACATTAAAGAATAGGCCCTCCATGGTGACTGTGGAGAAGATGATTGGAGAGACACAGCTGTAGCTCCATCCGTCCTGAACACGCACCGGGCTTAGTCATTCACCTAGCCACACGCCCAAGCCACTCGTGGCACCCGCTTTTCAACTTTTTTTCTTCCGTGCAAATTTAGATTCAATTTCTCCAACGACACCGGTGGCCGACACGCCCTACGCTAATTATTTTTTCCACCAGTTCTTCAGTTCGGTTTATCGTTCGCTTTGATTAGTTTCTTCTTTCCTGTTATTTTTCGATCCTAAACGCCGTGGCCGCGCACCATGACGCTTTTCATCCTTACTGAGACCAGCGCGGGCTATGCCCTGCTGAAGGCCAAGGACAAGAAGCTCCTCAAGCGTGATGATATCGCCGAGGAGGCTTCCACTGCAGAGGGTGTCTCCAACCTGTACGTCAATTGTGTCTTCTAATCCTGCCAAATAAAAATTTTGGTGGGAAGAAACCGACTCGCTGAACGGGCGCAAAAAATTTGTTATCGCCGACAATGTCACTAACAAAACCTCTAGTCTCAAGCTGAAGAGCTTCCAGAAGTTCGACAGCGCTGCCTCAGCTCTGGAGGAGGCTGCCTCCATCATGGAGGGCAAGGTCACCCCCGCCCTGGCCTCGCTTCTTGACGGCATCAAGGATGAGAAGAAGGTGTCTCTCGCCGTTGCCGATACCAAGCTCGGTAGGTCAATCTTGTAAAATCTCTTCCCGCAGTATGTGTGCTAACTGTGGTTGCAAATAGGAAACTCCATCAGCAAGCTTCCCGGTCTTGACATCCAATTGATTGCTGACTCCAGCACCAACGACATCTTCCGTGCCATCCGTGAGCACCTCACCACCCTCATTCCCGGCCTTGCCCCCAGTGATATGTCCACCATGTCCCTTGGTCTGTCCCACTCTCTCGCCCGTCACAAGCTCAAGTTCTCCCCCGACAAGATCGACACTATGATCGTCCAGGCCATCGGTCTGCTCGATGATCTTGACAAGGAGCTGAACACCTACGCTATGCGTGTCAAGGAATGGTACGGATGGCACTTCCCCGAGCTGGCTAAGATCCTCAACGACAACATTGCCTACGCCAAGCTCGTTCTGAAGATGGGTATGCGCTCCAACTGGGAGTCCGCTGATCTTGCTGAGATCCTCCCCGAGGAGATCGAGGGTGCCGTCAAGGCTGCTGCCGATCGCTCCATGGGTACCGAGATCAGCCCCGAGGATCTGGAGAACATCCAGGCTCTCGCTGAGCAGGTCGTTGGTTTCTACGACTACCGCTCCCAGCTTGCCAGCTACCTCACTTCCCGCATGAACGCCATCGCACCCAACCTGACTGCCCTTGTCGGTGATCTCGTTGGTGCCCGTCTTATTGCCCACGCTGGCTCCCTCACTAGCTTGTCCAAGAGCCCCGCCAGTACCATCCAGATTCTGGGTGCCGAGAAGGCCCTTTTCCGTGCCCTCAAGACTAAGCACGATACTCCCAAGTACGGTCTGATCTACCACGCTTCTTTGATCGGCCAGGCCACCGGCCGCAACAAGGGCAAGATGGCCCGTATCCTCGCCGCCAAGGCCTCTCTGGGTATCCGTGTCGACTCCCTCGCTGAGTGGGGTGAGGATGCCACCGAGGAGGACAAGGCTGCTCTCGGTACCGAGGCCCGCTTCAACCTTGAGCGCAAGCTTGCTGGTATGGAGGGCAAGCCCATTAAGCCCCGTGGTGTTGCCATTGCCCCCAACGGTGTTCAGGCCGAGAAGTTCGACCTGAAGGAAGCCCGCAAGTACAACCCCGATGCCGATGCTCTGGCCTCCGAGGAGCCTGCTGCTGTTCAGAAGTCCAAGAAGGAGAAGAAGAAGCTCGTCGAGGAGGTTGAGGATGAGGAGATGGCTGATGCTGACTCTGATGAGGAGGCTGAGGATTCTGATGAGTCCGAGGATGAGGCCCCCAAGAAGAAGTCCAAGAAGAGCGACATTGAGGAATTGGCTGCCAAGGCTGGTCTCAGCGTTAAGCGATACGAGCGGAAGCTCGAGCGTGGCGAGATCACCTTCGACAAAGAAGGCAACCCCACTTCAGTCAGCAAGAAGGACTTGAAGAAGTCCAAGAAGGAGGCCAAGAAGTCCAGCAAGGACGATGGAAAGAAGCGCAAGCGTTCCGAAGATGACGACGAGAAGAAGAAGAAGAAGAAGTCTAAGGGAGAGTAAGCGTATGTTTTCAAAAGTTTGTGCAATGTGACCGGATGGCTTTCCTGGGATCTGTATGATATCACACTTTTTCATTTCTGTTCTTTTTTTTGTTGCAATCTTCCTTTCCTGTTGCTCGCATGTTTTGGGGCATTTTGAGGTTGATCTACCGGTCTTTCACTGGCGCAGAGGGTGCTCGTTAGGAACAAGGCAGTACAGTTTTAGCTGGAATAATCTGTTCATACTTCAGTACTTGATTGTAAGGTTGTAGCACATGCATCGTAAGATATAGTCTCAACCAACTCTGTTCCAGTCTCATCACCGTTGCTTTGGCTCTATATCCTCCGATTTGGTCTAGATATGCAGGTAGATAAAGACACCGCCCAGTTTCTGCCGGCAGTTCAAACAATTTTCCTTTCTTCATTTCAGTCACCCATTTTCTCCAGTCTATCTCGCCATATTCAACACACAAAATGAGGGTAAGATCTATTCTAGCTGAAGCTCAGGATTTCTGCTAACCAAACAATTTAGATCATTGACCCCCAAACGGCCGTCCTGACCAACGTCGAGGTCCTGGCCTATTTGACCTCCAATCCACCCCGCCGACCACCGCCAAATTCGGGGAACTGGGCACCAAGCCCAGATCTCAGAGACCATAATACAGTTGTCAAAGAGGTGAGAACCCTTATACAGTTCTGCCATATTTCAACGGGGCGTTGTGGCCACTTGCAAGTACACCACAGACCCCAGCGCGAAGCGGAGTCGACCAGACCCCAAGCTCCAAAACCAGACACCAAGAGACCAACCATAGAAGAAAAACGACTGATTAAATACTCCCAGATTCACAACTATGCAAGCCGTCTCTCCCCCCACCTCCTACGATACCCCCGCTACACAGCCCGCCCTTCCTCCTCCCAGTCGAAATCACAATCGCAAGCCGCAATGACCGGCACACTGCGAACCTCAAATTCAGCAATTACAGAGGCAGATGCTAATTCCCTGCCGCCACCAATCCCATCCACAGAAATAACGCCAATGGACACCGCACTCCGGGACTTAGTAGTTCGCCTACAACCGTACGGACTGACCAAAGCCGAGGTCGTTATGATCCTGAATCTTGGGGTGGGACTGAGCGGTAATCCTGCTACTGAGGAGGCTAAGGAGGAAGGTGCTAATGGAGGAGATTTAATGGATGTGGATGGGGAAGCAGAGGATGAAGAGGGCGAGGAAGATGATTACACTGCGGTCGTCTTGATGGATGGTGTTATTGAAGAGCGGGAACTCCGACTGTCTGATGAAGATGTCAAAGCTATTTTGGCTATCATTAAGGAAACCCTTACGGCGGATTATGAGAACATCAAAGGGTGAGAAGTTGGGAGTTGTTCTATCATACATGTCGGATATCAAAAATTAAGAAAGAAACCCGTCTGGTTCTTCAAACCTCGACGGCACATTCATAATGGGAAAGGCCAAATTGCTTGCACTTCCTCGAGAGTCTTCTCGCCCGCCATTTGTTTAATGTACATGTCCTGCAATTGCTTGTTCAAGTTTCGTTGGTTCTCGAAATCCAACTGCGGTGATATCCAGCCTTCCGCATCGGTATCTAGACATTCCTGAGCAAAGGCCTGGACTTGGTGCCAATCTTCATAATCAGCGAATTGACGCCCATGAGTCTCGATCTCTTCCTCGGTGAAGGAGAATGGACAATCTCCAGTGAACCCCAAGTTGGACCAGCTCTGGGATATCTCTATGAGACATTCACGAAGTGGAAGAATGCCCGTCTCCGATGTCTCACCGCAACGGATGAACAGCTCTCGAAAAACTCGCGGCACATTCATGGCGGTATACGCCGGTCTATTCTCGAGATACGTGGCGATCTCGTAGGTTTTGGCTAGCATGTCTTGCTCCCACTCGTTCAATGCAGCCTTTTTTTCTTCCTCGTCTAATTGGTCGAAGTCGTCTGGCAGCTTCACTTGTACAGGACCTCTCACGTATTTACTCTCCTCCCACGGCTTTAGGAACACTGGCCACCGTGCTTGGAGGAAGGCTGGTAAGACCAGTACGCCTTGCAGATCAATGAAAGATACTATCCGTGAGGGTTCTTCGGGCGAGACGTAAATGTTTCCCATATGTAAATCTGTGTGCCAAAGTGTTGGTTGAGAAGACCGCGAAAGAATGGTATTGGCATCCAAATGAGTCATGAGACGTATCGTAGTTTCTAGGAGCTGGGTATGTTCTTCAACACTTCCACGGTAGAAATGTGCATGGCTCGTAAGATGTCCGTTGGAAATTTTAGATAGCTCTCTTCTTGCAATGGATATCCCTAAGGCTGAGATGGTATTCCCTAAGAGCATATTTTAGTTCATGCTATTGTCGAATCGCAGGATACTATACTCACAAGGCCCGGTATCATGTACACTTGGGATAACAGGGGTTTCAATTTCTTCTGTTTGGTATGCACGATCACAAGAGGGACCGATACAGAAAGAACTCGTCAGATCAATATCCTTGTCGAGAGGTGTGCACTTCGAAAAGCCTGTCTTTTTCTGCAGATAAAGCCCCCCAGATGCAGGAAATCGAATAGCCGACAGCTGGGCCTCCAGCTTTGCTAGGCTTCTAATGAATTGTGGTCTTTCTGTTTTTGGCATCTTTCCCCAAACCTCAAAAAGCTGGACCCCTGGGGCTTTCTCCATAATGATGTATTCAACCCCCACGGCGTTGGAGCTGTCCGAGGACCAGGACAGTACCCGGGGAACGGGGATACTCGTGTGTTTCCTTACTGCTAAGTATTAGTAACTGGAGTTTTACTGCACGGTGACCCAGGAATCGCATACAGAATTCTAACACACCCACCTCGCATTCTGTGGTCAAGACTGCAGGCCCAGCAATGCGACACGGAATTTTGGCGATGACTTCCATCCCATTCTCCTTTTGCATCAGAAGGACTTTGCTAAAGCCGCCTTCCATCTTCTCAATGGCCGTGATTGGAGATGACTGGCCGCCAACAGTTGCAGCAGTACTGCAAAGCGCGTCTAGGTTGAATTTCACATATCGTCGGTCAAGTTGGTTCTTTTCGTCAACAAGGAAACGGCCATTGGTATAGGCAAAGAGTTCTTCCCGGCCGATTGATCTGCCTTTGCAATTTAGTAAAAGGAACTAATATGAGCTTCCATTGGCTTACCTCGGCAGGTTATGGAAAGATAGGCTCCTTGTGATTTCTGTATGCGCTTGAAGTTTCGAAGGAAGGAGAGCATGACAGGGTCTAGAGCTGTTGTCCACGGGAAATATCACGATGGGTATCAATGCACGCAAATGAAATAATTTTGCTCCTGTTTTTCGAAAAAAAAGCGTCGAACTCAACAATCCTTTCTCGAGTTCTACACTTTGTAATTGGCAGAGTCAAGATGATTTTAACCACGTTGACTCACCCCTGCATCAGTCACAGACCAATCAGAGTGCCCCGTGGAATAGATATGCCAACACTATCGTTTATATAAATAAGTTCAATCTTAATTGTTTTATGCTTCATCTCAGTATTCATCATGAAGCCTAAAATTGCCCATCCCATTCCCTACTTCCTGCCGACCCATCGGCGTCATATCCAACAGATGATATGTCGACAGGATACTTTCCATCCCCCGAGAGGTAGTATCATAGGTATGGAACACACGATCATCTTGTTTTTTGAAAACGCTTAGACCAAAATACCCATTTCCAGGCTTCCAAGTAATGATCTCACCCCTTTCTTCGGCTTTCTGCCACACCCGATGAGTTTTGGCAGAGCTGTAAAATGGAAACTTCCATCCCATCTGCTCTTTGTACGTAGTGATCTCGGATAATGGCGCAGTGGCAACGGCCACAAACGAGGTGTCCCGGCTCCAGAGGTGTCCGAGGTTGGGAATATGATCCATGCAAAAGGAACATCCCACGCACCCGCGATGTTCACCGGGGCCGAGCATGAAATGGTAGATTATCAGTTGCTTGCGGCTGTCGAAAAGATCTAAAAGACTATTTTCCCCGTCTGGTGTGTCGAATTTGAATTGGTCCGGGTTGGAGACTTCGACCATGGGGAGTTCCCGACGCGAGGTAGCTAGTCTTTGCAGTAACTGTGTGGCTTCTTTTTCTTGTTGGAGGAGATCCATTCGAGCTTGTTGATACTCCTCTGCACTGACAATCTTTTTCTTCTTTGGTGTTAGTATAGAAATATGAAGATAATTATCTCATATATACCTCTTTCTCGTTTGAATCCATCATGTCGATATCACTTTTGTTGAAGTTTGAGGGTTGACGTTGAGGATATTGGGGCCTCAGGCTAATATCATTATTCAGCCGCAGGGGAGGCCCCGGGGCACCACACTGTCGCTTGTTACCCTTCTTGAGGTTGACGCCAAAATAAAATTCACCCGGAAATTAGAAAGAAGATTATTTGGCCATTTAACGACTCGTTGACATCCTTTTGAGGTTTGTTGTTGCTCTTGAGGAATAGTAGCCCTTGGGGCTGTGGACGAGAAACTTTAGCTTTCAAGTTCAACTTGAGAGCATTTGAAGGGTCAAGCAGTCATTATATGATCATCATTTTGAGAGCATATTACAGCATTTTATAACCATTTGTATCAACTACTATCGCTATCACCTGTCACTAGCTATATAGGTATTATGGCCCGGCTGACATGCTTATCTTCCTCATCTAACAAGGAAATCACATCCAAAAATATGCTCACAGTCTCCTCTTTGGACCTCGAAAAGGTCCAGCTCATCCTAAAACTAAAGCATGTTGTCAATGACAATGAGCTCGAGGCTGTGCCTCCAGTTCCTATTCCCTCACAGCCTGGTAAACCGAGAACAAAGCAAATCATCTCACCTTCGGCTAGCTCTATTCAGCAGAAACTTCGTCCACAGGTGACTGTAAAGTTTTATCATGTGAAGGCGAAATACCTCGTACCTATACCTTCATCCTCCTCCTTCTTGCTCGCGATGTCGTTCTATCTCGTCTCCCTGATGCTGTCCAGTTCCTCAGCATCAAGACTGAGACAACATGGAGATACGGCCCTGTGAGTTGGGATAGAAAGAAACGCACATTGGTCGGAAAGCCGGACTATGGGATCTGGTACGGCGATAGGAAGAACCTGGCGTTGAATACCGTTGTGGTTGAAGCTAAATCTGGGGAAATGCAAATGAGCTTAGCCCAAACCCTAGCCTGTATGGGTGAGTGTCCAATGATATTTCTGTCATTGAAAATTAAGGATCTTACTCGTTAAAGCCTTCGTGCATAAGCGTCGACAGAAATTGAAGAACAAGGACTCCACGATCTACGGGTTAGTATCCGATGATCAAGTTTTCTGGTTTTTGAAAATTTCCCACGACTCCAATGTGAGTATTTGTACAATTTGTCATATCTAACTGCCTCATTAACATTTGACTAGTGGAGCGAGCGTGTTATCATCGCCCGTCATCAGGACCATGAAAAGGTCCTAGGTATGCTGGTCTACTTCTTCCAGAAGGCCGCGGCCATGTCTCCCCACTCAAAAGAGTCTGAACATATTCATGTCCAAGAGGGGCATGTTCAAGAGGAACCTGAAATTGTGGAGATCCAGGACTCATGGGATATGTGTTCTATCGACTAAACCTTTGTGACAGATACCTAAATAGTTCAATTACTTCTCCCTCTACCATAGAGGGTATATCTATCTACATACATGCATGTAGATATGTAGGCCTAATAGTCTAAATAAGCTCAACTCTCTTCCCTATCAGAAGGAAATCATGGTTATTGGTTTATATGTTAAGCAAATGATATGCAGGGTTTCCATCCTTAATTAGCTTTTGAACTCTGGTATTCTCTAGCCCAATGGAGTGTTCAATTATTGCCTCCGACACTTGGGCGATCTTATCTTGGGACATGAGTTCAGTGCCAGGATAATAGCCCGACTGTGCGCTCTTGCCGGGATACCCAAGGTTGAATGGCGGGACTGCCAATAGCGGACTGACGATTTTGTCTAGGCTTTCCTTTGTCTTTTGGGAGGTGCTTGAGATCCTCTGCAGTGCTTCGGTTCCGAACTTACATAGAAGTTTCCTAAGTTGCAGAGGAACATTGCGGCATACTCCATAAATATTTCGAGCTCTTCGGGTGTGATATTGCATTGAGTGACTAAGGTGTCCCATTTTCCATCGCAAGCATGATAGAGGTCCAAGGTCCATAATGAAGTCGAAGAGGTCTGGGCTTTTTGGCGACACCTGTCTCATGATAATTCTACTCCCATGCCATACTACCTGTACACAATAGTGAGCATAGAACTTCTCACACGGCTCGAGAGCATCTAAAATAGGCTTTATGGCTAGCTGATAGATTGGTGTTCCAGGAGGTGGGGTGAAAGAGCTCTTGGGCACGGACATGGTACGGGTGAGGGAGGCTGTGAATGATAAGAAGTCTAGGGACAGTTCAAATAGTTCGCTTCAAGGCCTGGAAAAGGCAAGGTAGCTATCGTGGAATGAGGCCCAGGTGTTAAATGCAAAGTACCTTCGATGTACTGCCAGTGAAAGCAGTGACTTTGTGCCATGGCGCTTATATTATGTAGTCTTCGCTGCCTTTTTCTTTCCTTCTTTCATTCTTTGTCTCTCGTATTTCCTACACCTCCCTTCCCTCTATTTCTCACATTTTGTGCGAGTTCTCGATCAACCTGAAACAAAGTCCGCTCAATTCATGCTACAAAACGGAAGAAATTGAGATGGTCCCATTCGGCCACCTGCCTTTCGATTATCATATTATGGTAAATCTTTTAGGGCGAACAAACCCGACGTAGGTCACTAATATTACAACAGCAAAAATGGGATCCCCATTCTCCTCTTATAAAAACCCAACAATTCCGTGCCCTTATTGAGTCTTAGACTCGGCTTAGCAAGACTGCCCGTATTATAACCTTAGACCTCACTTTTCCCTTTCTTAGATAGATTAACGCTGATTGAGAGATAGAAATACCCAGAGGGTGATAATCTGCTTCCCGAGGAAATCAAAGTCTCTGTGTGGCTATGTTTAGCGACGGAGAATTAAACGATGTGTGTCCGGGCATTGAGAAAGAGTGTATCGTTGAGAACAAGGAGGAATTTGGCCCTGGTAGTATCACTATGCCTGATGGAGATACGAATCCCGATTTCATGGATAGAATCGCCTACGGGACGCCAGGCTCTTTGCCATCGTATATGATCACAGCGCTGATGCACAGACCAGATATGCTTGATGGTCTGTCGCGTCGCGATTGGCCGACAGATTGGTAGGATAAACCAGATAGGCTAGAAAAATTACAGTCTATCATGGTTCTTGTCGCCGATCATAAGGCGTGTGAAGAAGGGCGGGTCTTGTTCTTAGCTCCGAACCATAGGGGGAAAATCCTTCCGTTCAGAATCCGCGACAGGGCAGCTTGGGTGTACCAACAGATTATTGACTTCATGGAGGGCGTGCACTTAGAGGAAAATGTCGGAAATCACCGGTACAGCAATGTATGTTTCAAAATGACAGATATGTATGACTCTAACTAACTAAAATGACAAGAATCCCCTATTTGACAATTTGCTGGGGCATAACTGACTAAGCTTAATATACAATTTGTATGGGGCCCACTATCATAGCGGTCCATGTATTTTCCGAGGTATTAAATACTCGGGTTCCCAGTCATATATTATAATATAGCTTTCGACATACCCCCTAGTTTTTAAAGGTATTCATAGCCTTCAATAACTACCTTTTCTCTCAATTTCAGGATGATTTTCATCTTCCAATTCCTCCATTTCTCTATAGTTAGCAGGATTAACCTCTGTTTTCTTAGTTAATCCGCTCACTAATATCTCTTATCCCAAGGAGGACTCAAAACAGGTATTACTTTTGCTTTAGTAAGCTCTTTATAAGGCTATCTACCAGTATATTAGCAGTTAGAATCTAATTAATATAGACTCGACCTTCACTAACCTCCTATTTTATCTAACATCGGTTAATATCTATATACCGCAGCTTCGTATATATCGCCGCTCCCTCCTTTATTAACAAATCGATAGTTTACTAGTTATCGTATATAATAGAGAGTAGATAGTTAGGTTTAAAACCTAAGGATTCGAGGACTCGGCGCTACTACTAGATAGTTTTACCTACTTCTACTAACGTAAGGAGCTCTACTTCTATAGTAGATATAGTAATAGTCTTTTATTTTATT